>NW_016817055.1:1585644-1625355 GCF_001698545.2 Rhinopithecus bieti
TGGAGGAGGGAAGGAAGGAAGGAAGGAAGGAAGGAAGGAAGGAAGGAAGGAAGGAAGGAAGGAGGGAGGGAAGGGTGTTATTCTTTTAAATTAGTGACCAAAAGAAAACGACATGATCAGTGTTCTTTTAATAACTCACACCTGAGAATCAAATTCATTAACAGTCAACTTGTGCAGACCATGGCAAGTTTCACCCCAGCCTTAGGGAGTTTATTTTTAAATGCATGCCTTGTGCATAATTTTTCCTCGAATATATATTTCACAAGTACTTCCCACACCTTCCCTGATGAGAGAAGGCAATTAAGACTACACAATGGCATGATTTACAAAAAGCAATTTATGAAAGGTAGCCTCACTAATGTTTTGCTTCCGGGCTTTTCGATAGGCTGTTCTTCTTGCCTGGAATACTTGTTCCTTCTCCACATTCAGTTCTCTTTGCCTAACTAATAGCTACTTCTAAGTGAGGCATCAGCATTGACCTCATCATGTTCTTCAGAAACCCTTAATTCGTTCCTCAGTCCTGGATTCGGTGACCTTCCATGCTCTCCCAAAGCATCCTGACTTCACCCCTACACCAGCCCCACCATTCTGTATTATCACTTTCCATTGGTTTATTTATATTCCCCAGGAGCAGGCCATGAGGCCCGTGCTAACATAATAATATTCATTATGTATGTACTTCCAATACCTAGCAAAATGCCTGGAATTTTGGATGTTAATAAGTACTATTGAATGAGTATCATGTATCATTGCTAATATTTTTAAAAACATATCTACACTAATTTAACAAACATTTTCTCCCCACAACTATAGGATATAAAATACAAATTGAAGTATACTGGTTCTTGATTATCTGGCGATCTGACCTCAAGAAAAACATTTAGCTTCTCCAGAGGGTCTTCATTTATAAAATAAAAATGTTGAAGTAATTAGTATCTAAGATCCATTTACAGCTCTGAAGTGCCAATCTTAAATTTTACTTCAAGTAGATGAAGATGAAGAAAACTAGCATAATGAAGGAAGGTATTGTGTAAATTGGATCTGTTCTGAGCTTCCTGATGAAATTCTCTCCAATTTCAAAGGAAAAGGCGATAGTTGACTTCAAAAAACTGTTCATAGTTTATCATTGAAAATATTGCACTGGTTTAGCTCTTATTTTAAATGTCATAAATTAATAGGCCTAGAGAGAGCTAATGACATATTCAGAAATCAACCTTTGCAGATGTTTTGGTTGAAAAAGTATTTAATAAGCATGAAACTCTGGTTGGCTCCTTAATAATGTTATTATTAACTATTTTGTCAACATCTGTTAAATGCTGACTATGTGCCAGATGTGGTTGAGCCTGGAGCTAGGGTGGTAATGTCACTTTTGGGGAAGAGGCCATTTCAGAATTATGAAACCAACATTTTACCACATTTGAGTCATTTGCAATGTGTACTCTCTCACAGCTACCAAAATACTCCTGTGGAAAGAGGGTAACATTGCTTTTTCAAAGTTTATACAATCTTTTAGACATAACCAAGGCAAGAAAAATCTCATCCTTGTTAATTAACTAGCAGTGAACATAAGAAATCAGAACATTTAATAAACATTTAAAATGACAAAACAGAAAAATCCTTGAAGGAATATGTTTAAGAAAAAATACCCAGATATATGGTCATGATTTGTAATCTCACTTTTAACAAATATATCCAACACCAGTAAATACTCTTCTTTAGTTTTGCTTTGCGCTTTTCTAAGGAGTTTTATGGCCATTAGCTCATGCAACACTCAAGTGGAATAGCTGTTAGAGGGCCTTACTGACATTCCCTTAGGCTAATGTCTCTGACGCTACCCAGTAAGTATTTCCCTTCTTCTTAGGTTTTCCAGCCAGCATTTGAAAACCCTGTCTATGACACAGAGCCTGCAAGAAAAGGAATGTGACCACACCCTCTTTGAATGAAACAAGTAATAAGCGGACCTTCTTATTTTAAATAGCACAAGCAAACATAACATATATTTTTAATTTAAATAGCACGAGCAAACATAACATATATTTTAAAATGTTTATTACAAAGGGCATGATTACCACTTTGAGGTCTGATCTATCTCGTTTTCCTTACAAAAGACGAAAATAAATTATGAAAGTCCTACTATTTTGAAACAGTTCCCTGCAGCCCACTCTTATCACTTTTGTTCTTGCCCCAAAAGCAGCCCTCATCATGATTTCTCTGTAAAACACACACAGCTCTTGGGAAGAAATATTTCAAGGGGAAGAAAAGGAAAACACATTCTTTAAAGGCTACCAAAGGAAAAGCACATTCTTTCCTTCTTTCTTACGGTAACTTACCAAGAGTACAATGAGCCAGTATTAAGCAAACTTATCATATTTTTACTTGTATTTGTTAACTAAGAAGAACAAAAACATTGTAATTTGCGATTCCTAAAATATAAATATCCAGTGTAATTCTACAGAAAGATTTATGAATGACTTATCATGCTAAATGCAACTAACCATAAATCCTGTAGAAGCAGTAACATTTAACATAGTGGTGAGAAAAGTTTTCAAAACAACCAAAACTAACTAAAAGGAAAACCAAGGCTTACCTTTATCTCTACCTTCTTGCAAAGAACTAAGGGGAAATTCTTCTCTGAAGATTTCACACTAGCGGTGGAGACTTGGGCTCCTGATTTTATAGGCTTTGAAAGGAAGCCACACCTAGCAACCAGAAGTTAGTAATTGGCTGCCTTCTGTTTGAAGTACGTGGCTCAGCTATGTCCAAAAACAAAGTGAAACAAGTCTTGCAAAACTACTCACTAAACCAACTCAACTGGCATTACAAAGGAAAAGAAATGGAAGGACTGATTTTTCCCCTCCTCTGTATTTTGCACTTTTATTTCCAGATGGTATATTTATTTTGCACTTTTATTTTCAGAGTATACATCTGCCCCAATCCTAATGCCACTGATTAGCACACTTTAGTAGTTAAATAGGTTGTAGACTGAAAAAAGTATGTGACCTTCAAAACTAAACAAACTTTTACATTTGAATTCCACCTCCACTTACTATTCTGTAACTTTAGGGACATATTTAATTTTCTGAACCTGTTTTACTTTTGTTTTGTTGTCTTTTTTTCCCTCCCTTTTAGTGGAGAATGGGTTCTCATTATATTGCCCAGGCAGGTCTCAAACTCCTGGGCTCAAGCTATCCTTCTGCCTCTGCCTCCCTAAGAGTTGGAATTACAGGTGTGAGCCACCATGCCTAGCTGTTTTTATTTTTGTATATAGGAGCATTATCTAAGTTGTCTACCCACTAGAATTCTTGTGACAATGGAGAAATAACATATATTTGTAAATTTTAACATTACACAGTGCCGAATGACTTTTTTTTTTTTTTTTTTTTTTTTTTGAGAAGGAGTCTCGCTCTGTCACCCAGGCTGAAGTGCAGTGGCCAGATCTCAGCTCACTGCAAACTCCGCCTCCCGGGTTTACGCCATTCTCCTGCCTCAGCCTCCCGAGTAGCTGGGACTACAGGCGCCCGCCACCTCGCCCGGCTAGTTTTTTGTATTTTTTTTAGTAGAGATGGGGTTTCACCGTGTTAGCCAGGATGGTCTCGATCTCCTGACCTCGTGATCTGCCCGCCTCGGCCTCCCAAAGTGCTGGGATTACAGGCTTGAGCCACCGCGCCCGGCCTTTAAAGAGAGTTGGCATAGAAGACACTCTCACCTTGACCAACCGAGGTCCCACTGGGATTCGAACCCAGGATCTCCTGTTTACTAGACAGGCGCTTTAACCAACTAAGCCACGGAGCCTGTATGACTTTCTATTTATATTCTTCTTGCCTTCAAAAACAAAAGACTTTTGTTCCTAGATAAAGCTTTTTATTATAAGAAATATAGAAGTAATAAAGTTCCAGATTGGCTCAAAATTTTGAGCAAAGGTAATGCCAAAAATTTGATCATTATGAAGTTCAATAAAAGCATTGACATTAAAAGGCCTATCTACATTAATTCTTTTAAATAGAGTCAGTTACATAGAACTGTATATATAAATTATAATATAGATCAGTTATGCATAAATTCTGATACGAATAGATCTTTGACATTGTAAACTGGTTGAGCAACAAAACAAGGAACTAGACCTATGAAATGAAAAGATTATTGGAGCAGCAACTATTACAGAACACATTCCATAAGAAATTTCCCACCTGATGGAAGGAAAATTGGTTCTGGTAACTTTCATAGTGGCTCATTTTCATTCTTCGTGAAACCCTACAAAATATTATACGATGTTTCCATTAAAGTGCACAAGTGTAAACTCTCACAGCATTATGGCTCAATTTATGCTGCATTTAGTGGTTTGTTATTTTCCTCTTTTCCTCATAGATATCTCAGGTAAAATACATGAAGTTCAGGAAGTTAATGAAAATAGTTTCTAAAGATCGGCAGTATTTTATAAGACAGTCTAAGTTCTCAAGGCCAATATCAATGAAGTCAACATATCCTGAAGTAGGACGATCATCTAATCTAAATATTTCAGAAAATGTCAATATATGTTTTTACTATCATATGTGTAAGTTGAAAAATAATTAGTTATCTGCTAACAAGTTAACTGATATTGCACATTGATCTTGACAAATGTAGACTAACTTTCTAATACCATATTTATGTCATCAGGTGAGAAGGAATAAGATAATTATACAAAATCTGCTTTTCTTTTTGTCTTTAATTTGCATTTGTATTCCTAACTCTGGTAATGGAACTATTGGAACATTCCTGTACAGTGACGCTCTGTACAATGAAGAAAAAAGTTCACTTACTTTTTATAAAATATAACAACCTAGAAAACATATATAGTCTCATTTTGTTTTGTTGCTGCTATTACCAGTGCCATAAACTGTACGGAATTATTTTATATATTTGGATTTATAATACATAGACAAACCTAAAATATCAACAATAAACATGGTCATTGTAGCAGAATTAAGAAAAAACTGAAAAGAATGTTTTTCCAAAATTAACTTCCAGCTGTAACACTAAAGGCAAGTGAAACTCCTAAACATAAAACAAAAGAAAGCCACTAATCATCTAGGTATATTGCTGTGAAAATCTGTCAGAATCTTTTCTTCACACAATAATAATGTCGAGTAGATTTATGGAAATAAAAGAACAAGTAAAATATGTTATCATTAACAGTTAGGGGATAATCATGGGTTAAATGTTTTTTTGTGGGTGAAATGCCACATACTCCAGAGAAATGACTCACCACTCTTGCTGTTTCTACAAGATGATGATTCATCGGCTCCGCTTACTTTACAAACAGAGAAAATAAAGAAAGAGAAGGAAAGAAAAAAGACAGTTAAAATCAATCACTATATGTTACATTTTTCACAGCATGTTTATTTTCACTCATTTGGTTTAGAATCTGATAGTGAAGAGGAAACGAAACAAAACAAGGAGAGGAAATATGGAGTCTCTCACATACATCTCATTGTGCATAAGACTCTTGCAAAATATCTGATCTTAGTAAGCTGTCCCCTCATCCTTTACGTTCAACTCTATCTAAGCATTACTTGTTATATGGAAGAAAGGGTGTATTCTGAATGATCAAGAACAGCATTTCACTGAAATTCCAAAATCTCCCCACAGCTTCCTCATACCCCTATCCACAGCCAGTGAAAATCATTATTTTAGTGTGTATTTCTCATGTGTCCCCAGGTCAAAGCATTTTGAGAACTAGTGATATAAATGTTTTTCCCTTTGCCTCTTAACATGGCAAATAATTATCCCACACACACTGAGTTATTGGGATTCTTCTTATTATTATTCCTCAGTTATTCACATGAATTAAAGACAGAATTTTTTTCAAATTTTACTCTTTCAGGTTAATGAAGTAGTCACGTGGGTAGCTAAAGCCAAAGGGAGGTACCTTTGTTGGACTTCACTTAGGGAAAAAGATCTTACCTCCCTGCCTCTCTATATTTCCTTTTGTGGGTGGAATATCTTAGAGAAGATAAAAACTCAAATTCAGTGATGGTTTAGTATCTATCACTGTGTGACTTAGGAAAAGTCAGCCAATGACTTGGTGATTCAACTATTATACTTCCAACATCAGGATCATGCTAGGATTAGTAATTTGTATTTCACAAGTCTTTTTCTATTTCCCTGAATATAGTATCCATATCCCTCTCTATATTATTCTAAAGTAAGAGAATAAGACCTTGTCACATTCACTATAATGACAAATTTTACTTCAATACATTTTCAAGAAGTTTTACAGAAGGAAAATTAAGATATGTGTTAAGGTCAAAAGGTCAAACTTTCTAGGTTCCAGCTGTTTTAAAATAGTCTGGCAGTTACTTACAAAGATAAACACAGTCTTACAATGCAATCCAGCAATTGTGCTCATAGATATTTACCTAAATGAGTTAGGAAATCATGTTTACACAAAAACCTGCACATGTATGCTTACAGCAATTTATTCATAATTACCAAAAATTGGAAGCAGCTGAGATATTTCTGAAGCGGTGAATGAATACATAGACTACAGTACATTTATATAATGGAATATTACTCAATGATAGAAAGAAATGCTTTTAAACCAGGAAAAGAAATGAAGGAATCATAAATGAGTATCGCTAAGAAAAGGAAGCCAGTATGAAAAGGCTATGTCTGTTTCATTCCAGTAAGATGCATTCCAGAGAAGGTAAACTATAGAGAAAGTAAAAAGATCAATGGTTGCCAGAAGTTGGTGGCAGAGAGGAGTAATAAATAAGAGATTTTTAGGGAAGTGGGCTGGGTGTGGTGGCTCACACCTTTAATCCCAGCACTTTGCGAGGCTGAGGCGGGCGGATCATCAGGTCAGGAGTTCAAGACCAGACTGACCAACATGGTGAAACCCCGTCTACTAAAAACACACACAAAAAATTAGGTGGGCCTGATGGTGCACGCCTGTAGTCCCAGCTACTCAGGAGGTTGAGGCAGGAGAATCACTTGAACCCAGGAGGCAGAGGTTACAGTGAACCAAGATTGTGCCACTGTATTCCAGCCTGGGCAACAGAGCGAGACTACGTCTCAGAAAATAAAAGAGATTTTAGGGAAGTGAAACTATTCTGTATAATACTCTAATGGTGTTTGCATTTGGCAAAACTCATAAAAATGTATAACATGAAGAGTAAGCCCTAATGTAAACTATGGCAATTAGCTAATAATAATGTATTCACCAATATAACAAATGGACCACAATATTCCAAGATATTAGTAATAGGGGAAACTAAGAGCAGGTGGAAATTGAGTATATGAGAATTCTCTGTACTTTCTGCTCAATTTTCTGTAAACCTAAAATTTCTCTAAAACTAGAGTCTATTAATGAAAAGAAGAAAGTTCATTTGATTATATACTTTCTGAGATATACTAGTACCATATAATTTCTAATACAATAATTCAAAAATTATGTAATCAGAACACAAAAAATACAGCAAGTCTTCACATAATCATTGACAACTCCATGGATTTATGACATGAACCAAAGATTCATATCCTTCAATTTAATAATTTTTTTTTCAATTTCTATTTTAACTCAATAGGTTTAAAAAGTGATTTAAAACAATTATTTAAACTGGAATAGTTAAACAAAAGCTGGATCCTTATACTATATTAAAAAATAAAAAACATGGATCTGGATGGATCTAGAATTAAAATGGGAGTAAATATATAAAACAAACTATAAACTTTACAAGATATTCTGTAAATATCTTGTAGCTAAATTTGTAATGAAAGGTTTCCAGACCAAGCCACAATAAATGTTTGCTTTGCATTGGTTGCAGTGGATTTTGGTTAACTTTATTAAAATAGATAATTATCCAATAGAAAAATGACATTTTCTTTCAAAGAGAAACTTGATAAATCCTAAATCTCATTTTCTCATTTACAAGTCGAATATGATTATACTTTGTTAAAAGTAACTTGCAAAAGATCACTATTCAGGAACATCTATTCTGGGAATAATATATATAATCTCTGTGTTGGGAGACTCTAATCTGTGGCTGAAAGCCTGCTATTATAAAAGAAGTGAGAAGTGTTTTGAATATAGGCAAATAAAAATCCTCAAGTGGAAAAAATAAGCAAAATCAGTAGATTCTTACAACAACTTCAAATTTCTTTATATGCACTAACAAAGTGTTACTATCTACATTGTACCAGAAGCTCTTATAAATTGTAAAGCAAGCAACCCAAACAACAGCAAAAATGGATGAAACCTGAGTACAGTCAAATGCCTCCGAGTCAGCAGATACGCAAATCCACATTGCCAAATAAACAGCAAAAGTTGTTCACATTTACAGTGGTGAGGGAAATAGTGTTTAAAGAAATGATCGGATATGGATATATACCCATCAGGCTGGTGATGACCTCGAATTTTCTGTAACACCTTTACCAGCAATAATGGTAAATACTATTAGAAAAGGATAGACTCATATATTGCTAGTGCTTGTTTGCTTGTTGGTTTGAGAGTCATTTGGCAGCAACTATTAAAATAAAAAACACACAGAAGAAGATAATTAAGAGGGGCAGAAAGCAAGCCAAGAGAATGTCATCCTGATGAAGCAACTGTAGGCGAAAGTGTCAGGAAGAAAGTTGTGAAAAACATTGCCAAAGGATACAAAATGGTCATTTAGATAGAGGCTCTAAAAGGAAGTCATTTAGAAATGGCTCTAGTACTTGGAAATTAAGAAAGAGGTAGTGGTATTAAGGATAAAGGGTTTTGGAAACACAGTGGAGAGAAATTGGTTTGAGAAGACCATAGGAGCTGAGGATATGGAGTTAAGTGTAAGCAACTCTTAGACATACACGCTTTCACTAAATGGTGGAAACCCAAAAGACAGTAACAAGATAATAATTGTGAGGTAGCATTGGGAAGTCTGAACATGTTTTCAGGTAGACCATAAGGAGCTATAGAAGAAGAGTGAAGTCACAGGAAAACGAACGAACAACAACAACAACAACCAAACAGAATAGTTGATGGAATAAGCTTCCAGAATATTTGGGAGAATAAGTAAACCAGTACAAAGGAAGAGTTACTAGCCTTTGAGATGAGGGCCATTCCTTTCACTCAGGATCTCCTCATATCTTCCTTTCCTGGTTGGAGATTTGATAGGAGGAAAGAGATGAACCCTAGTCCTCTGGTGGGGCAAATATAGTAATGGTGAGGGGCAGAGACTAAGAAACAGCACTGGCAAGAATTTTCAAAGGGAAGATGATGTGAAGACATAGGGAGAAGACAGTTATCCACAGCCAAGGAGAGAGGCCTGGGGCAGATACTTCCCTCATGGCCTCAAAAGGAACCGACCCTGCTAACGTCCTGATAATGGGCTCGTAGCTTCCAGAATTGTGAGGAAATAAATTTCTGTTAAGCCACCTGGTCTGTGTAGAGTTGGGTCTAGACACTTGTATAGTCTTAAGGGGGGCAATGGATGGGCCAGAATGTCTCTTTCGTGAAGTAGCAGTGCACCTACAAATCTAAAGATCACCATAAAGTCCCTTGATGTGCACCTCCAAGAACATGCAGAATTGGTTATGGTTGAAGTGAAAAGACACCTTTTTTGCACTATTTTGGACAGTAAGTGCACAGTAGAATAACCCTTTGGCTGATTTTTGTTCTTGATGTCTTGAAGTATTGATTATTATAAAGAATTTTGCAAGTAGTTGCCTAGGCTGGTCCAAGTATATTGGTGTTTACAACTAACTGAACACAATCAGTTACAGATTTCTTTGTTCCTTCTCCACTCCGACTGCTTTACTTGACTAGCCTAAAATAAATAAAATAAAATAAAATAAGACTTTGCCAAGAATATTTGGTTATCTCTGATTTTGACAAGGCCCCAAAGCAACCTATTTCACTTTAATGCCGTAAGACAGATGTAACCATAGTTTAAAGGTAACAATGCTTAAATTTTGCAACAATACATCTTTTTTTTTCTACATGCATAATGATAGTAAGGGATATAAGACAAATTTTAATAACCAAATAATTTAAAATAAAATATCTTGCAATGTCGTAATTGCACGGAAATATTAAAAGTGACACTTGTGTAGCTACTTAGTATACAAAAATCATTCTCTTAACTTTTCAAGTATTTGTATTTTTTATATATCTATACAATTATGGAAGGCCACAAAACTGCCATAAAAAAGGGTAAAAATATAACATAAGAAGGGGGATAACCTGCACACTTTACATAACTATGATCATCTTTAAGCTCAAAACCAAACATGCAAATTCTAACATTTTCCCTAAATCTGATACATAACCAGGAGTCCTTTGGAGAGACTAAAAATAAGCAAAATGTGAAAAAGAAACAATTCTACATTCCACATGTAATAGCCAGATTCAGAAGAACTCTGAGAAATTTAAATTCAGCTAATGGATTTACAGTGGTCAATCCAGAGAATTAAAGATTCTTAGCCTCCATCAGAAACTCCTTTTCCTATTTGAAACTGTATCCTGTTGCCTGGTTAAGGTTTGGCATTTTTAAGAAGCTGTGGCAGGTGTTTATAATATGCACATTGCAGTTTTATTTCCATCTGGGTGAACAAGAAGTCAGCTGCCTGGAGCTGAGACTTATTTGCTTATGGACACAGGTAAATTTGCTTAAAGTGTTCTAAATGTAAAGAGAATAAAGGTTTAGTTGGGTGAGGGGGGAGCACCAAAAACTCACTGGGATTAGAAATGATGGGTTAGGCAAATATTTTCATAGTATTTGATATTTGCAATATGGAAATGAAATGCAGATCAGAGCTGACTCATGGACTTCTTAAAATACAGTGTTTCCTAAACTTCCTTTAAACTGAAACATCTAAGTTACATTTCTATGCAGCTTGAATGTACTAAACTTAATGTAACTATGAGATATTTTTTAAAACTCTATAGACAGAGTTTTGTTAAAAATAAGTACTGCGTTGAGGAGAACTATTGTATAGTGAATGTCACTAACAGAAGAAACGTGTTTCTGGGAAAACTGATGAAGAGCCCATTTTGTGAACAAAGTTGCTTTTGCAGAAGAAGTTTCAAGAGTTCAGGATGTCTAACTGTGGTTTGATGAATCATGACTTTAGAATTTGCCCGAAGTGGGGAATTAGGGGAGAAAGATTTTCAGGGGATTGCATAATCCTCTCTGAAACTAAGTAATGGGAAGATAGTACCATTCCTGTTCTTGAAATACCTGTATATTTTTAAACAGGCAGTTCAACTTTAACTTGGCAGATGCTTTAAACTGAAATATGAGCTCTTTAGCAAAAGAAGAAAACAAAAGAGGTGTTTTCAAATTACTCATTTCACTTTAAAAAAAAATGGTAGAAAACCACATTTTCCCAAAGGAGGGGACACTTAGAATTGCTTAAACTACTTATCTTGAAGATCTTACATTGCTTAATAAATTAAAGTTATTTCAGCTATTGAGACATTATTTCTGCTGGTCTTACAGAGGCTCGAAAGACTTTCAAACTGATTTCTGGGGCAAGGCATTCTCTGAGTTTGAGCTCTCTCTGTTGAAATCCTATTCACATTTTTAGGACCCAGCTGGAAAGCCAATCCTCTACAGTATAATTTCAAATCTTTATAAAAGGAGTGGTGCTTCTCTAAAAAGCATACTGCACACTGGTTGGATCTCGAATACTAAGCCATTTTACTTGACTTTGTAGTGTACTTGTTTTTGTATTGTATCCGTCCCCTCCTAGACTGTTTTCTTTACTACTCATTCACATTCATACCCGATCTTTTTCAGAGGGCTCTGCACATTGTAGGTGCACACACAAAATACTCAGCATTTATTCAATTATTTAGCAAAGTGATTCGACTGTGGCTGGTAACTATGTGTTAGCTCTTCAAAAAAAAAAATTAGCAATCACATGTAATAGGTGCTATTCCAGGCATTAGGGGTTCTGTGACTGAACAAGACAAGAAGTCTACTACCCACACAAAACTTACATTCTAGTAATAGAAGTTGTTGTTACTTACGTCAAAAAAAAAAAAAAAAAAAAAAGCTTAATCTGCATCTTATAGGATTTCCATAGTCTACTCGTAAATAGTGCAGACTTTGAAACAGTACTTTTACCTTAAGCGGTAATTGCAGCCAACAGATAATAAATAGAAGAATGTCTCATCTTCTTACAAGCATAGCCAATATCTTCAATTTAAAAAAAAAAAAAAAAAGGCCAAGTGCAGTAGCTCACGCCTGCAATCCCAGCACTGTGGGAGGCCGAGGCGGGAGGATCACGAGGTCAGGAGATTGAGACGATCCTGGCTATCACGGTGAAACCCCGGCTCCACTAAAAATACAAAAAATTAGCCAGGCGTGGTGATGGGCACCTGTAGTCCCAGCTACTCCGGAGGCTGAGGCAGGAGAATGGCGTGAACCCGGGAGGCGGAGCTTGCAGTGAGCCGAGATCGCACCACTGCACTCCAGCCTGGGCGACAGAGCGAGACTCTGTCTCAAGAAAAAGAAAACCCAAAACAGAATGGACTAATAACATTAAAGACAGTCATGATTAGATCTTTGAAGGCATCCAAATTTAATATCTGCCCCTTGTGGCCATGTTGTGATGAGATTACGGCATCCATTCATATTGTGGGCCCCAAAGGGCTGTGAAAAAGGGGGCCATGGAAACGCCATTATCAGTGTTGTGTTTAAGAGCGAGAGTCAAATTGAGGAGGAATGATTCATTCTACCTGGGTCAATCAAAGCAGGGGCACAGAGCAGGCACATCAGAAGATAATTCAACTAAATCCAGCTGTAGTAGCTGTCAACAGCAGAGGACAGGGCGCCAGACCCTTCACAATGTATGTAAAAGGCTGGGATGGGGCAGATGGTGATAATTACTGACATTTATTGAGCTCTCACAATGGGCTGGGCTATAGCAAGTAGGCTTTACTGAAGGAGAGGGTAGAGAAATAGGTTCAAGATGGGTTCCGGAGAGCTTGACAAGGTAATCCATGCAGTGTCCTCAGCAACTCTCCCGGGAAAAGTGCCCTGTAAGCAAGGGCAGCTTTACAACCAGCATGTCTCAATTTTACTGATTAATCATTCCTTAATATAAATAGGATCCAGGGTGTCAATCGAGAAAAATGACGAGACAAGTCTCAATCATTTTAGATTTGCCAAAGTTAAGGTTGTGCGTCCATGACACAGTCTCAGGAGGTCCTGACAACATGTGCCCAAGGTGGTCAGGGCACAGCTTGGTTTTATACATTTTAGGGAGACATGAGACATCAATCAATGTATGTGAGAAGTACATTGCATCCTTCCAGAAAGGTGGGGACAACTCAAAGTAGGGAGGCTTCCAGGTCACAGGTAGGAGAAAAACAAATGGTTACATTCTTTGAGTTTCTGATAAGCATTTCCAAAGGAGGAAATCAAAACACACATCTAAATCAGAGAGAGAGCAGAGGGATGACTTGAATAGAACGGGAGGAAGGTTTGTCCTGAGCAGTTCCCAGCTTGACTTTTCCCTTAGCTTAGTAATTTGGGAGCCCCGAGATTTTCCTTTCACAGTGGTATTATTGATTTGTATTTTTAATTATAAATTCCCCAGATTAGTCAGGATTACTAGTATGGAAGCTGAAATGCAACAAATTTAGTCAGAAAGGGGGAAATGTACTGGAAAATTACTGGGGTATATTTTGTAACTCCACGTTTAGACTTGACTCTCAGACTCTTTTGGAACCAGGAATTTGAATCTTGCTGGAAGTTTCTTTTTCTTTCACTTATCTCTGTATTTATCAGACTAGTTTTTCTCATCATGGTAGCAACATGACAGCCAACATTCTTATCCTTACATCTCACAGCTTCTTTATGAGGCAAGCATTGTTTTTTTCCACTGTTTGAGAAAATTAAAGTAAAAAACCTGTGGATGTGTATTGATTGATCTAGCCTGAGTCAGTGGCCTACACCTAAAACAATCCACTGAGGACATAGAGTTGATGATTGTGATGGGAAGACCTCACTAGAACCACGTGGTTGGTTTTACCTAGAAGAAGATAAGGCTGTTCTTAACATCAGGGAGGAATACTTCTTAGACAAAATAATGGAAGTCGACAACATTCTTTCAGAAATGACATCCACTCACTGTCTTACTTGGAATCTCTAGTTTTATTATCTGAAAAAGACTCAAATCCATGAAGTTTTATCTAAAATAAATTATCTATATTTTCATCCTGGTATTCCTAAAAAACATTATTCTGTAATCTAAGCAGTGAACTATGGTTAAAATGGAATTTTGAAAGAAGGAAAAAAGTAAGTATGTTACTTCCATTGGGTAGCAACAGACACATAATAAAATCTTCTATTGGTACTGACTTAATCTGAAAAACAAACTCACTATCAGCATAATACCATCTCATGACTATTGCAGCACTAAAAGTAATTGGCTTAATTCTTTATGCATTTGATGTTTTTGCAAAAGTGGTAAATCATGTAACGACTTGTCATAATCAACTATAACATGACAAAATTTGAAAACATAAATAAGGCCTATCTTTTTATGATTATAAATCCTCATTTTCTTTCATTTATGCTTATTCTTTATGAAATATCATGAAGATAGGCAACTGTAGTTTATTTTATGCCATTTTATGATCTTTTTGTGAGTCTTTCATTCTTGTTAACACTAGTCATAGCCCTTTTCATTTGTATAGCACTTCACTCTTTATGAAGTCCCATTATATAATCTTCTCATTTTGTCATGGTTGACTGCCAGGTACTTTTTAAAGCCCAGCTCAATCACAATGTAATGTAAAATACCATTTGGGCTAGATTGATGGACTTTGAATAAGGTGTGCTTCTTTGAACAACTATGGCTACTGAGAATCAGAAACAAAATAAAGATTAGTTCTGAATTTTTATGACCTTCCATAAAATGTACATTCAACTAGATAGCCCCCTAAAGGTAGCAAATTTGAGATAATGAGGACTTACTAAAATTACGCTCAGTTGGAAATTTTGTGACTGGTTTTGAAGATTTCTCCAGTCTCCACCAGTTTACTGCTCAGTTTGGGGGTCCATTTATAGTCAGAGAAGATGAGTGTCCAATGAAAGGCTGCAACCTACCCAAAGTTCTAGAAGGTCCATAGGGACATAAAGTATATAGAGACAGAGAGTACTTGGGAATGTCCGTTTTTTTACACTTAGGGAGAGGACCACTTCTCATCTGGAATCTGAGATTTGTGTTCAGTGGAGTTCTTAGAATCTACACTTAAGTCAATAGTGTATTTACCAAAGGTATTAATTCAAATCACTTTTTGGTTATAACTCTAACCAATATATATGTCATTGATGGCTCCAAAGGAAGGTTTGATTCAGGTTTTAGACAATAGAATGAAATTGCCCGAAGCCTTGGCAGATAGGTATGCAATATTACATTTATATTTTCTTTAAGAGAAAACAAAATCTAAATCAAAACTTTCATTTTGTTTTAAGAAATCAGGAAGACGTTGTTCCATTAAAATATAATGTATTCTTTCTATGAAGACTGGTACCTTGCTTTTCTTTCTTTACACATATTACTGAGACCGTTAATCAATATCCTCCAGTTTTAATCAGCATTAAAATCTTCTTTCTCTCCTAATAGTTGATCTTGCCTCATTATTTTTTTGCTGCCTGAAATAGTGATATCTTTCACATATATTCATTGCACTGGCATAAAGGGAATTATGATTTCAGAATTATGGTTCTACCTGAAAATAGATGTATGTATGTGTGTGCATGTACTCTATCAATGCTGAAAATGTACGTAAAAATATGTGTAGCAAAACAATAAAATCTTTCCTATTTCTAATTTGTCAGTTTAACCAAACACCATGTTCATTAGGAGCCTGTTGTCCTAGCTCTGTACCTATTTTCAAATGAAATCATGTTTTCCAGGTACAGGGAGTAACTATTTCCATCATTTCTAAGAACACAGAACACAAAATGTATAAAGTACAAATAGAAGTTTCTTCATGTGCCTTAATACCTAAACAGACCTAAAAATGGGAAGACAGCATATTTAATTTCTTTTTTCCTTTTCAATTTGCAGTTAAGAGCTAAAATGGTGACGACTTGTCTTTTCCCTTGCCATTCTGTACCATCAGCTTCACATACATCCTCGGCCTAATGGAACCAGTTTCTCTACAATTTTCAAAATGCCCTTGACTCTCATTTATGCACATTTGCTCATCTTGTTCCCAGTAAATATGGTCCTTTCATTTTTCTATAAATTTTTGCATTTATGAAAGCCCAGTTGCAGCACACATTATGTATTTCTTAACTTTCTCCTTCAATCTTTTGAGTAATCAATCTTATCCTTATTTATATTAATATTTAATGCTTCCATATTCTTAGAAACTTCATTAGCGCATCCGATGTCTTTTTAATGCCTCTTTGAACCTCAGAACTATCATGTTGGAAATTATTACCATTTCCGTTTCTCTGATAAGAACTGAAACTCACAGAATTTTAGTCTTTCTTCCCTAAAGGCAAAGTGAATTAATTGACAATATTTGAATTAAGGCTAGTTTGCTTATGACTTTAAATTACATGTCCACCTACCACTTAGAGTCATGTTCAATATATAATAGGTATTTGAATTAATTGTTATCCATGCATTCCCATGCAGAATTAGAGGGAAAAATAAACTTAAGTCATGTAACTATGACTTAAGAGGAATTAACTGAAGTTTTCCTTAGCAAATTTAGTGTGAACATATAGTTATTTGTGTGGTTAAGTCCATGTAATTACGAGTTTGATGTGTGTATCCCCAACAGACTATAAATTCCTTTGTTTCTTATTGTTCCCATTTCCTAGCACAGTGCCTGGTTCCTAATAGGCACTTAATAAATGCTTGTTACGTTGATAATGAGTGATGAGGTGTCTCTATATTAGAATGAGCTTACATGTCCAAGGAGTTCTTTAATAATAAATAATCAGAGAGGGCAATCTTGTTTACTTTTCACCATTGTAAAGTTGGTAATATTTCTCTTACAGTAGCCCAAAAGGAAATGTGCCAGGAGTGCTTAAGCAGGATAAAGCTGATCCAGTACTGACCTGCACCATATTTCAACACAAGTCCCATGATTGAGCAACAGATATGGAAGATTAATATCTGTGAAATCAATTCTAGCTTCATTATCTGCATTCTAACATTCTTTTCCCCCCTTTCTTCATCTTAAAATGAAGTCCTTCGCTGCTAATAATATGATGACAATAATGAAGAATGGCTTTCTTGTTTAATAACATGTTGTGAATATGTCATTAACAAAATTCAAAGTGAACAAAATGGAATTTAGAATGATCTCATTGTAAGGAACAATAAATACTACTTGGGTATAATTTTAAAAACTGATTGGAGGTGGCAGGGTTGTTGGGGGTAAGACCATATTAAGGATGAAGCTAAGTAAGAGAATCAAAGATAAAAGCATTGTTAATACCTCACTGACTTGGATAAGTTCCCGAGTAAATACTTTACAAGAGGCAGTGCAGAGCCACTTGAAGTCAAATGAGTAAGGAGGGAATTCAATCCATCCTGGTAAAACTGAATGAACACTCTTTGTTTCTTTAATGCACTGGCTATTGCTATTATTTCTAATCAATCAACAGTGTTTTTGTGCCCATGACTCTGAAACTCTGAAACATAAAACTTTGCAGGGCATTACGCCCAGGTGGCAAGAGGCAAGGTAATGATGTTATTGTGTTTATTTATGGTTGACTAGCTGATTCTTTGTGGATTAAGACTGAAATGCAACAGATCCCACCCTCCAGTGTACACTCTGCGACGTATTGAGATCTTTCAGGCAAGCTTGAACTTCTCTGAAAAGACCAGCGGCCCTATGACTATCCCTGGCAACTTTCAGGATTTAAGTAACTCTCGTTCTCTAAGATTCTTACATTAAGCGATCCATTCTTCGGCAGTATAAATGTTTTACCTACTCTAACAAGGTTAGGCCATTTAAATTACAAAACTGAATTGGTATTGTTCTGCTGTAGTACAGACAAATATATGTGAATATGTATGTACGGTGTGCATTTTACATTCACTCAATGTCAAGGTTCATGGAAGAAGTAAATTATGTTTTCTCAATATTTTTGGCCAAATGATAATTGGCAGTATTAAATTTAGAAAAAACGTTTAAACACATGGAAGTAATAGACTCTGCTACTGGACCTGAATCAAGGAGACAACAGTTATGACAATATGTTCCTTCTACTCTGATTCTTGCATAGAAACCTCATTGGCACTTTGCTGAACATCACTGTAGAGATTTTTCTAAGAATAATAAAGCAAATTTTGATTCAGAAAGATAAATCTAATTACAGTCACTATTCAATGTAAGGCCATTTTATATGGAAAATGCAGCACTAAACATGTACTAATTAGAGCTAGTAAAATTTATTAATAAATTTTACTATATGATACATATCAAACAGAGTGTTTCAACCTACTGTCTTAGTTGAATAAAATGCATGTATTTATAAATGTGTGTTTATTTTTGAGTACAGATAAATTTGTCTACATTTGTCTACATGCCAACATTTAGGTCATTGTGCCACTAAAGTATGTAATTGACCACATGGAACTTTGTCTTCTGACTGCTTGATTCTCGATCTAGTACAAAACCACTCTGAGGACAAAGACGTTGGTAAGTGCTTAGCATTTTCCTCTCAAATATATGATTACGAAGTCTTTTAAATCAAAGAGAAAGAAGTGAAATCCTATCTGCTACAACAATCAAGAGTGAAACTTTCCATTGGTTTAATACTTTAGTGCTTATAAAACTCATGTATATTTATTTCATCTTCATAATTGTATTGTGGGAAGGTGACATGATCATTACACATACACACATACATATACACACACACATACACACATACACTGTGTGTGTCTCACTCTGTTGCCCAGGCTGCAGGGCAGTGGTGGATCACAGTTCACCACAAGCACATGTTACCCATGCCAGACATATATTTTAGTTTTTTATAGAGAAGAGATCTTGTTATGTTGCTCATGTGGGTCTTGAACTCCTGGTCTCAAATGATCCTTCCCCCTTGGCCTCCCTGTGTACACCCTTGGCCTCCCAAAGTGCTGGGATTCCAAGTGTGAGCCACCACTGGCCCATTGTACATATTTCAAAATGAAGCCCAGTGAATTTTGGACTTAGCTAAAGCCAGTGATTGCTAAATAAAAAAGTTGCCACTTGAATCTAGGTCTTTTACCTTCTTTGAGTGAAGGGCTCTTTATGCCAGATCATGATGCCCACTTTGCCTTTGACATTTGGAGGTATAAAATTATCTAAAATTCTATCTGGAAGGCAAAATTTTGGATTTATGATAAAATCAAATAGAGGCCAAAGTATGAGGACTTCAGTGACTATGAACCCATATACAGCTACCTTTTAGTGCTGAAAAATCACCCATGAACTCCTATATCTATAATCCCATAGAACTACAAGAATCCCCTTTGTTTCTCCATTTTGGGAGTGTGTGAGAACCTCAGAACTACACTTTTACTTCTAACTACTACATCATTCCTCAGTTTCCTGTATAATTCTTGAAAAACCAGCTATTCTGGAGTTAGCACTCACAGCGTGTTCACACTTTTCAAGTTTTTTCCTTTTGAAAACTTTTATTCTTCCCGGTAATTTTTCATACCTGACAGTTGAGACAAAGCTAGGTGATGAAATAATGAGACAGTTCAGCTTACTCATTGTCTTTATAATGAAATGAATGCAATGCGAAGGCATGGTGCATGCCTGGTTTTTGTCCATTTATGATCTTTTCTCAGGGTTGATTATTCTTGAACTCTATTTTTCATAATTTTCTTTAATATAGTCTCTGAAATTCTTTCATTTCTCAAATTAGCTTTTACCCTTCAGTTCTTATGTTTAAACCTCTTTTCATTTTTTTCTTAGCCTCTATTCATTAAAAGTAATTGACTATAAATAAATGTTTAGATTCCAATTTTTAAAAAGTACTTTGGAAAAATAAATAGGCCTGATTCTCCAGGCAACTTACTTTGTATTTCAAACAAATTTACAGTCCCTAGAAAATTGCCACATGTAAGTTATATTGATTACAGAAAATATAATAAAAAATGCTTTATTCTGTCTTCAAAACAAACCAACCAGAAAAATATTAAAGCATAAATTAAGTCAACTAGATAGATATTAATATTTACTCTGATCTCAGATGTTTTAGAAAGTAATCAAATTCAATACACTTCTAAGTACTCTGCCACTCTGAGTCTAAAATGTAGTTAAATAATTGTTGACACTATTGGTTGAAATTCATGTCTTATTTATCCTTCTAGAAATTTAGAAAATTTTATAACAAAATACTTTGCTTACATCAATGATATCAATGTAAAATTTAAAGAAAGTATTAAAATTATATTATAAAAATATTGCTAATAGTTGAAGATCAAAAAATAATTTATATGATTTTCATCTTTCTTAGGCTAATAGTCATATATTTCAAATAATTCTTCAACATGAGAGCTCCCAAAGAAAAAAGAAACTTTACATTTTCTATATGTCTGGACTGAAAAAATGAAAGAAATTATTTTTTAAAATAACAACAACAAAACCCTAGGAAACACTGTATTTCTTCTTCAGGAAATAAATTTGAGAAATTAAAAAACAACAAATCTACCAAAAATAGTTCATCACTTTCAAATAAGAGGAGATTTGGAAACTTCTAATGGACGGACCATGGATAGATTTTTTTTCCTAAGTGTGCGCTGAATTTATATTTCAGCACAATTTCAAGAAAAAGAGCAACAGAATTAAGAAATGTTCCAGGAAATACCTTGTGCCATTTGACAGGATACATGGCTGATTCTAGGATGCATGACTCCTCTCTGAAAGCATGGGGGGACATATGTGGAAACATAGGGAGTATCAGTCTGAGAGTACTTTTTGAAAGAATCCAGATTGTGAACCATTACCTCAGGTGTCATAAACACCCAAGGCTACTTTGGTGAGCAAGAGGTGGAACATCTTCTGGGTACAGAAGCTGGGGCTTGGCTTGCTACAGCTGGTTCATCAGGGTGGGGCCATAATAGTCAACCAAGGAAAGCGCTACGTCACACAGAAAATGCAAACATCGAGCCAGTTGTTGGCCAGAGTCCTGAACATCTTACTGAGAAACAAATGTCCTGGCTCACTGTGGTGTGTACAGTGTGAATCAAAATGTTCATCAAGGGAGCTAATTTGTATTGGCAATATGTCAGTTTCATATATTGGGGATAGAATTTTAAATATAGAGGCTACTCTATTCCTTTACCAGTTTGTTTACAGGATTGAGTGTACAAAAGAATTCATTCATCCAGTAACTTTACCTAGGTTTGTGTAATGAAATCTTGAATCATGAAGTTTTTTTTTTTTTAATTAAACTATAACTTTAAACTTTCAATAAAAATGAAAATTAAGGCCAGGAGCAGTGGTTCACACCTGTAATCCCAGCACTTTGGGAGGCCAAGGTCAGGAGTTCGAGACCAGCCTGGCCAACATGGTGAAACTCTGTCTCTACTAAAAATACAAAAATTAGCTGGGCATAGTGGCAGGTGCCTGTAATCCCAGCTACTTGGGAGGCTGAGACAAAAGAATCGCTTGAACCCAGGAGATGGAGGTTGCAGTGAGCTGAGACCGTACTGCACTCCAGCCTGAGCGACAGAGTGAGACTGTGTCTCAAAAAAGGAAAAACCTAAAAGTAGTCAGAAAAACAAAAAAAATCTTTAACAAAAACAAACCTTATAGTTTTACAGAATCAATCACTACAAAGTAAATCTATAGGTTACAAAATAAAGCAATGGCATTAGGTGACAATTTAAAGCTAGAATTGATTAAGCTGCTTCCAGTGAGTACCCATGCATTTCACTGTCATTTTCCTACACATCTGTGCCCCTTGAAGTGAAGATAAGCTGTTCATTTACACTGTCAGGGTGAGGGATGCCCCTTTTGAAGACATTAGCTGTCAGTTTAGGAACAAATGGAAAGGCAGATTTGGGTTGTTTAATTTATTTATTTATTTATTTATTTATTTTTATGACTCAGCTTCCAAGTTTAACTCTTCCCTTTTGGCATAGTGAATTTGGGGTCGTGAGCTTTTCTTTTCCTTTCACAACAGTAAGGAAAAATTTTTTAAAGATAAAAGTGAGTCCTGAAATCAGACAAGTTTAGGTTTTCTTTTGGAAATGGTTCTTTCACCATTTTTCATGTTTTATGATGAAAGAGAAGTTATTTTGGAAAAGAAATTCGTTATTGTGTTCTTTGAAGTTCTCTGAAAGTGTTTCTATATTTTTAAAGACACTTGATCAAATTTCTCTAAGAGTTTGGCCCATAAGGAAAACAGATTAGTAGATACCTTATGAAGCTGAAGGAAAACAAGTGAATTATTTATTATTCCACTTTTTCTAATGCATTGTATGTTCAGAACAACCACAATGCTTATCATGGTATTGTCAGAAGACTATATGTCATAAAACAGAAATGAAAGGACTGTTCTCATAAAAAACACTGAAGAAAGAGAAGAGGGATGTTAGAAAAAATTGCCAAAGATGTGGGAGGGCCGGAAATATTACAAATACTAGAAACTAATGAGGAAAGAAGGCAACAGCATGGGCTTCTACAGCTGTAGTGTTTAATACTGGAAACTCCAGGCGCTCTGAAGCCCCATGGCTGAGCCTGTCTCAGCATGTTTCTCTTTTGAGTCTGTGTGCTGGCAAGGCATTTCCTCAGCTGGTTGCTATAGAAATAATTACACTACACAACTTTGAGAAGCAGAAACAGACGGAAGTTGCAGCAGAAACACTGTCATCTTGGTGTTGTTCTAATAGCCTTAGGATTCGAAAATGAGACAAAATTGAAAACAAAAGCACCATTATTTAAATTGGAAATTTAGAAATGTGGGTTATTGTTTAACCAAGTATTCAAATTCAACACAACAGAACAGTTAACTGAGTGTTCTTACGCCAAACTCCTCAGAGCCACTGGCAAATGCTAGAGAAAACAGGAAGTAAGGACCTCTGTCAAGCAGAATAATGTCTGATTTTAATCAAGAAATTGAGGATAAGTATATTTTTGAAGGGATGATATCAACCGGTGAATGGCCTCTTTTGTTTGTAGTATATGCTGGAATGTCACCACCTTGGGAAAAAAGTATTCAAAAATTCATAGCCTTTTTTTTTTTTTTTTTTTTACTAACACCATATTCACTTTGATTCTTTCTTTTAAATTTTATTTCTTGTGAGATTTATCAACTATCTCTGTGTGATTGCATATGCATATTTGTATGTGCAGATATAGATATATAGATATATGTCTTTCTATTTTCTCTGTTCCCTTCCATCTATTTTTTGATCTTTCTCCTTCCCAGTTCCACAGTATCTTGATTTCTAAAGTTTTGCAATAAGTTTTGATGTCTGAAAGGGCAATTCCAACATCATTTTCTTCATGTCTCCCAAACCAAGAAGCTCACAGTTTTCCATTAGGAAACAGCCAGCCACATTTCCCAATTTTGGCATGGTAACATACTGAAGACTCCTGTGATAGTAATTGGAGCTTTTTAGTCATTACAAAGTAAAAGATGACAGAGTTAAGAAAGGACGTAAACTGCAAGACCATTCATTAGTTCTACAATGGCTATCAATTTTCGTTTGACTCATCTGATGTTGACTGCTTACAGTCCCAGCTTCTAAACAAAAGTTGTTTAATCTATCTACCCAAGTTAATCATTCTATATTAAGTATTCCTATCTATTTTAGTTTATCTCAAGGATTTCAAGTAATTCAGCCAATTGATAATCTAGGCTAAAGGGATGGCTATAATAATATTTGCATTTTGAGAATCAATAATAAACAGGTCTACTCCAAGTTTAATAAATGGAATAAATTAAATATATTAAATAGACAATTCAATTAAGAGTTTATTAAGCATAGAGCATTGTAGTAAGTTCTGGGACATAAGATATTAATCTGTTTGCAAGGATCTACAAATATAGTTGAAAAAAAAACTTTTATTTATATAAAAAATTTAACAACCATTCAAAACTGAATATAGTAAATGTTAAATGAACAAGATAGCTGTTTGGAGGAAGTGATTTCTGCTGAGACATAGAGGTCATTGAGAAAGGTTGCCTTAAGTCTTAAAACACAGAATAACATTCACATAGAGAAGGTGCCAAAGAGTATTCCAAAGACGAGAAGCATCATTACCCAAGATAAAGAGACTAAAATATGCATAGTGGACTCCCTGGTTGTAATTCAAATTATAACTGGATTATTTGTAAAATATATAAAATTGTATGCACAGAAATCTCTGTCGTGTATGCTTGTAGCATTGCAGCTTCCTTCTTTGGGTCTGAGAACTGGTGCAGGTTTTTAAACTGGGTCAAGAAGTGATTTTCCATGGGTATTGATGATATGAGGCTTCCAATTGCTCATCCAATTTTAATCATCCTTGATTACATATAGCCAACCATGCTCTTGTTGGCTATCCATCTATTTTTTCTCTATAAACACCTTGGGATATCAGCCATCACCATAGAGCTCTAGCAGTTGAGTACACTGCATTTGACCCATGATATTCTGGAATACAATCATTTCCATTGACACTAGGGAGTCCAGTTCTCTAACAATATTGCCTACTGTCAACTTTGGTCCAGCTACCACTAAGCTTCTCAAATATGCCAATCCCTCCATCACTAGCACATTCCTTATCAGCTTTGTGATGAGAATGTTCTCTGGCCCTCCAATGAACATAATCAGCTGGTAGTCTCTCTGGTGTTAAACAATAGAATCATTCTAGCATGCTCACTTCTCTGAGCCTTTTGAGCCCTTCTTCAAAACTCTGCTAAGACAGTTCTGTCATCTCTACTTAACTTAATGTGAGCCTTTTTCTTCCCCATACAGAGCTTTTAGTAACCATCCAAGCAGTGTATTAGGACCATTCCCAGTCACTCTTGTTAGGGAGTTTTCAGTCATGGAAGAATGCTTCCTTGTTGACAAACGTTCCTTTATCGAGTTTCTCTCTCACTATCCCCAGCTCTCACTCCAGTCCAGCCCTATCAAGATATACTTCCTGGCATGCTCTCCTGATTCCTTTTGCTGCAAATTAATCATGTCTTGATGTTCTTTTGGAAAGTAATTTTTTTCCATTCCCTGGTTGTCCCATGCTGAGACTTAGATACAGAACCAGAAGACAGGAGACAAAGTAAAGTCAGATCTTGATAAGGACAAATATCATCATCAAAGGCATCCATCTCAGTTGAGGTTTTGGTGTGGCCTTCAAGCAAGAGAAGACTGCTATGTTCCAGCAAAACTGAATAGGCCGCTCTTATATGCCCAGGGGTTCAAAGGAATCTGGGAGTTCTATAATTTTGAGCACGTCCACCTACAATTCTCTGCACCATCTCTATCAGGTTCTGACTTAGCATAAAACCTTGCCAAGGCTATTAACTCATCTTGTGTTCTATTTCTACTACTTTTACAGTAAAGTTTATCATCCAGTCTTCCTTTCGATCTGCCTTCTAGCTATACAAAGTATGGGTTTCTTTAAATGCTGCCCTGAAGGCCTCCACACCCCTGGTTAGTAACGGACAAACCTGAGCTTATCAATTTTCTTCTTCAGCACAATGACACTTACCAACAACCAACCAACTTACAGTCCTTATAATTAATAAATCCCTCCATAGCTCTGAAATGGTGCCATTCATATTGGATTTGGGGCCCACTCTAACACAGTGTTATCTCATCTTACCTTAATTACATCTACAATGATTGCATTTCCAAATAAGGTCATATTTGCAGGTTAGGATCTTAACATATCTTTTTAAAGGACACAATTCAACCCACAACAGCATTCAAAAGACAAATCTTGTGATGAAAATTTGTGCGTAAGTTGTGTATTAGAGTATATTCCCAAGAAATTACAGAGAAATGGGAATAATAACAGAAGGTCAATCAAGGATGCGTTATCAAGCAATTTCCAATGAAAGATATCTTTTGTTCAAGCCTGTCATGCATTTCTGGGCACAGTATAGGTCTCAACTCTGAATTGGTCATTAGATGTAAAGAAGCTAAGATTAGTCTTACCTGTGCACCTACCAGTCATTGATTCAGAGCTATGACTGAGGGAATGTAAATTCCCAGGCCTATTTAATTCCCTTGTGTGCAGATAAAGTGGTTGTGACAGTCTGAATTGTAGTTCTCTCACTCAGATTCGCAAGTTAAGGTCCTAACCTCCAGTACATCAGAATGTGACTTGTTTTGGAGACAGGGTCTTTAAAGAGAAATGGCCTCTCTCCTTGCCATACGAGGTGAGAGAGTTTTCTCAGAAAAACCAAACCTGCTGATACTTTAATCTTACATTTCTGGATTCCAGACCATGAGAAAATAAATGTTTATTGTTTAAGACACCCAGTCTGTGGTGTTTTGTTATAACACCCCTGGCAAACTAATACAGCCACTGACAATCATAGGGTGCTGTCTCATGGGACTGAGAGCACAGTGGGGCAGCTATGAATGTAGTGAAAGAGCAATCAGAGGGAAGAGCACCCAGGGTGTCTGCTCTGGCCCTAAGCCTTCGTTGCCAGGGAACCATTTGCAGGACACGTGCTTTCTGTCCTTACAATTTTCGCTTTTGCACCATTAGATATCCTGTTTTTTCCAGAAAGGGCATAAAAAGGGTTCTACTGGAACCTGAAATTGTGACTCATACTTGGTCAATGTAGGCTGCTCTACAAAGTTTACTCCATTATATAATGGAGGCAGTATCAACTATGGACCCGGGAAGATCATTTGGATAGATCTTGACGTTTCTCCACCTGCTGATAAAAGTGAATGAGTAAATGCAGCAGCTGTAGTAGGATGAGGGCAGGGTACCAAGAGCACAGTTCCTTCAAGGTTGAGGAAATGAGGAAATGTGTCCCCACAGAATGATCAATTTTAAAATTACAATAATGATGATCCAGCTTTCAAACTTTTAAGAACAAAACACAGATGCAGTTCTTTTTTTGAAAGATATGCAAAATAATAAATGTGGTACAGCATTTTTTATTCAAATTAGGAATGTTTTGTATAAATGTATATAAAATTAGGTGATTATATTTTATTCTGTCAAACATAATAATGGATGTGAAATCATTTAGTACTATTTTTAATAATAGAAATTGAAAATTTTGCCTGTTACTTTATAAGTGATATGAGAAAATAATGTAAAAGGGACTTTGGGTTATCTTCAGGGATGAATTTATGTGGAGACATTGTTTATATCCATACAGCAGAAAGTATCTCAAACACAATTCAACTGAGAATAATCTTCAACACCTTTTTGGAGCTAAAATAAACATTTAAATAAATATTGCATGGAAATTATATTTTGTTTGGGAAACTTTTGATGTTAGTTTCACAAAATGCTTTATTCACACCCAGTGTTAATTAACTTCTAAATCTACTAATTAAAACATCAAAATCTCATGTTGTAATACAATAAAGAGACAATTTTATTCCCAGGAAACTATGCTGAGTTAGTATTCAGAGCCTGGAAACTAAATATAGAAAAAAATATTAACTTTCCTACTCAGCCAACCTCCAATAAATATATGTAGGAAAAGAGTGGGGAAAGGGGAGGGAGAGCATTAAGACAAATACCTAATGCATGCGGGGCTTAAAACCTAGATGATGGTTGGGAGGCCGAGGCGGGTGGATCACGAGGTCAGGAGATCGAGACCATCCTGGCTAACACGGTGAAATCTCATCTCTACTAAAAACACAAAAAGCCGAGTGTGGTGGCGGGTGCCTGTAGTTCCAGCTACTCTGGAAGCTGAGGCCGGAGAATGGCTTGAACCTGGGAGGCAGAGCTTGCAGTGAGCCGAGATCACGCCACTGCACTCCAGTCTGGGTGACAGAGCAAGACTGTCTCAAACAAACAAACAAACAAACCTCTAGACAGGTTGATGGGTGCAGCAAACCACCATGGCACATGTATACCTATGTAACAAACCTGCACATTCTGCACATGTATCCCAGAACTTAAAGTAAAATTTTTTTAAAATCTTAAAACAGAATAACTTCATGCTTACAGATCATAGGCTCATTGTGAGGAAAAAAAACCCAAAATCCATAATCCTTACAAAGTTGGACAAGATGTGAACTGAAAAGGCAAACGTTTGGTGAGCACACAAATCAGTATATATTCTAATATTATAATGTTATCTCATTTAAACCTGTTCTTACTCATGTGTATGTCATCCTAGTTTTCTCTGACTTACAGCACCTCACCCTTATTCCTCATCCATCCATGTCTCTGAGTGTCTCCAGAGAAGCTGCAGTATTCAGTGGCTGAGAATAGTGATTCAGAGGTCATACTACTTGCATTCATTTATCTTTGCAACCGTATTGATTTAGCCAGGAAGTGTTTTAGGTACTGAAAACATAGGAGTGAAAAAGAGTCCATACACAGTTAATCCTTGAACAACATGGGTTTGAACCACATAAGGGCACTTAATACATTAATTTTTTTCAAAAAAAGTTACATCTAGTATGCCTGCCCCTCCTGCCTCCCCTTCTACCTATCTACCTCTTTCTCTGCCTCCCCTGAGATAGCAACACCATCCCTTCTTGTTCCTCCTCCTCCTTAGTCTACTCAACATGAAGATGAGAAGGATGAAGACCTTTATGATGCTGCACTTCCATTGAATAGATGGTAAAAATGTCTTCTCTTCCTTATGATTTTCTTAATAACACTTTCTTTTTTCTAGCTTACTTTATTACAAGAAATCAGTATATATACATATAACATACAAAACATGTGTCAATCAATGGTTTATGTTATTGGAAAGGCTTCCAGTTAACAGCAGGCTATTTAGCAGTTAGGTTTTTGGAGAGTTAAAAGTTCTACTCAGATTTTTGACTATATGAAAGGTTGGCACTCCTAATCCACATGCTGTTCAAGGGTCAATTGTACCTGTCTTCATTAAGGTGGTTTTTTAATGGCGTGATGTACATAAATAAATTGAAAGATTCATAAATAAGTACATAAACAATTATCTTAACTTTCTGAATCTTTTACTTACTGTACAACTTTGAGTATCCATTTAGCTAACTAATCCTCAGAATATTTTTAACCTGTAAAATTGAGATGATAATATTGAATACAGTTAAGTATATAATATGAATATATGTGTATGTGTGTGTATATGTATATATATGTCTTTATCCATTTGATGTTGCTGTAATAGAATACCCACAATCTTGGTAATTTATAATGAACAGAATTTATTTGGTTCATAGTTCTGGAGGCTAGAAAGTCCAAGAGCAAGGTGCCAGGATCTGGTGAGGGCTCTCATGCTGCATCATCCCATGGTGGAAGGCAGAAGGGCAAGAGAGCATGAGAGCAAGCAAGAGAGCATCAAACAGGCTTTTATAAATTCCCACTCTTGCAATAACAAACCCACTCCTGCAATAATAACATTAATTCATTCACGGGGCGGAGCCATCCTGACCTAATCACCTCGTAACTGTTCTACCTCTCAATGCTCTCACGATGGCAATTCAATATCAACATGAGTTTCGGAAGAGGCATTCAAACCATAGCCATACACACAGAGACATGCAAACACACACACACACCACACACACACACACACTATATATATATATCTACTATAGTATAGTATACTGTATATACTATATTCTTTCCTGAAGATTGAAATTGCTTCTTTTATTGAAAGGTAAAAATAAATAACAATCAGACTGACCAGGAGGCTTAGATAGATAGAAATCAAACTTATAGCAAGACTAAACATATACTTCAACTCCAGGTTTTTGTCCTATACATTGCCTTCTGTTGACATGATTGAAATAGAAGAAAATTGAGAACCATTTCTTTGTCCTTTATCACTAAATTAACCACAGATTCTTTCTTCATCTTTTTGACATCCAATGGTAAAAAGATACGGATAACCAGACTCTCTGAATGCACCAAATCATTTTGCCAAAGAGGGGCCCATTATATTTTCTGTTAACCTCTAAAACCTACGAAATCATTGGTTTGTTTTTTTATTTAAAAAGTACTGAAATCTTAACTGTCTATTGTATGAGATAATGTTGGTTCATATAGTTTACCATTTATTAATGGCAGTTTATGAATAAGTTCAGGGCTTTTTTTTCTTTTCTCTTATTTGATCTTCCAACAAATCTGTAGCCTCATGTATGAGGAAAGCAGTTCACACAGGAGCAGCTCATCTTATGAAAGTGTAAAAGGCAGTCTTTGTCTGTTTCCTGACTGTAAACAAAATGCAAAGCTTTATTTCTTTCCTATTACCTCATAAGCTTGTTCTGAAGTTAAAATGAGATAATCCATACAGAATTCTTTGCACAGTGCCTAGCATAGAATAAATGCTCAATAAATGTTGATAACTGATCCCTCTCTATCTCATCTCTCGCTCTATTGTCACTGAGCTTATCATCATTTAGAATATCACTGCTTTTGCCTTGTTATATTTGCCATAGCCTTCTGATAGGTTTTCCCTTCTCTAATGTTACCTTTCTCCTCTTCCCTGTAATTATGTGTTGTCACCAGATTAAATGTCCTCATGAGTAATTCTGAATTATCCAGGTTTCTGATCAAACACCTTTAATGAGTTCACACCTTGATTATTGAAGAACACCACTGTCTAGATCCACTGTCTAGATCCACTGTCCCTTTCTAATTTAGTTTCTTCTGTTATGCTTTGTAATGACTCTTGTGTTTCAGATAAAACAACTTGTTTGTTGTTCAAGTGTCTCAAAATTTATTTTCTACTAGAAACGCCCCCACTTACTATTTCACCCCCAACAGGCACAGATGGACACATCAGTCCTCCAAATGTCTTCTTATAATCTCCTACCTGAAAAGATTTTTTTCTCTTTTCTTATCTTTATTATTACTTTTCTCATAACCCTTTCTATGAAAAAGGACTTTTTACATTCTAGTTTCTAGCATTGTTACATGTGTACATGGTGTGTTTCTCTTAGGAGAGTATACTGTCCTTGAAGGAAAAATTTGTATCTGGTTCATATTTTATTCCTAAAGTTTCCACATTGAATCAATATTTATTGACAAAATGGATGAATTAACTTTTCAAATTCTTCAGAAACATTAGAAGTTTAAACACCAAATAAAAAAATAATACTATAAAACTGATTTTTTAACCAGGTAGATGTGACTTCATTTTTGATGATTGCTGGAAAACAAGGTGATTAACTCTGTTCCAAAATGACTCTCAACCCCTTATTCCCCCAGTAGAAAGCAACTAGAAGTTGATATTCCTAGTCTTCCTGATGATGGCTTTATCACATCTGATTCAAGAGACATACACTTGCTTGTTTGCTATATTATAGGACACAAAACAGACAATAAATAGTAAAATGACACTGAAGGTGGATGTAGAATCGTGAAGCAGACACACGTTGCCTACATAGGACTTTTGAAATGGATGTCTCTGGTTTAGTATTTTGCCGCAATTTAATTTCTCAGTAGAATGTGTCGGAATCTACCTAACCTGAAGTAGACTGCCAGCAAGTTTCAAGAACCTGTCAGGTGGCAGAATCAGAGGGCACAGCTGACTGACAATAATTTGAGGGGATACGAAGACAGGTATGAGTCTATTTGAAGCTGGGAATGTTACAACCAGGAAAGAGAAGGTGGAGCTAGAGCAATTCATATTTCTTTACTTATGCAAATTCAGAAGCCACTATTGAGTCAAACCAGGCATGAACCGTCACCCAGTACCTTGAAAAAAATTCCAGAGATGTTAAGGAAACAATTATGTTAAATAGGGAAGAGAGAGTCACTAAAGCAAGTTTAAAAGGGAAACAACCCAAGTCAAAGGGGGGGAAATATTGGTGGTTGCAAAGTAGCAAAGGAAATAAACATATAGGGCCCATATGACCTTGTGTTAGACACTGCATTGCTCCATCCCGTTTGTATTCCTCTTTATTTTACACATAAAGGTCATCAGCATACCTTTGTAAGTTCTTATAATTATGACATATAATTTATGTTACCCAAATACCTCAGATCAGATTGATATGAGACAACTGGGAAATTTATTAAGTAGTATATTATTTTTATTGCTAAGTCATGATGGCAGCCACCGTTTGACTGGTAGAAAGTAATGCCCTTGAAAGTGCATGATCGCTTAAAAAGTGTCTCATATGTACTTGAAGTCAGTTTTCGGCTACAATAAGGACATGGGATCTGCAGCCAGTACTGTGCTAGAGTGGCTTCCTAGCATCTCAGCAGAGCAAATTGTGCACATTTCTTCCCAAATCCAAGTTCAGTGATTGTTGGTAACTTGAAATTGGCTAGCGTGGAAAACATGACAAGCTAGGGCTTTTCCCAACATTGGTGAGGTGTTGTTAAATATTACCAACCTGTCACCATGGCTGTCCTGGTGTTTCTTTCTACCAGGTCTCATTTGTGGTTTAATTTGAAGACCTTTGAGAAAGCCTTACCATTGCCACTCATCATGATGAGTTCAATAGTTGTGCCAATAGTATTGTTTCCAGACACTTTAATCGCTTTCAGTCTTGGAGTTGCCAAAATATTCCTGGATTCCATGCAGAGATAGGGAAACTCTTCATTTTTACACCAGGGTTCTGAAATCTCTTTATATGCATCCCCTGGTTTCTCACTGTATCTTACTGACTTCTCCATGTTGTCTCAAAATGAATCCAATAAACCCTGTAAGAGATAGACATTATTCCAACTTTGATTTGTTTTACTAAAGGTCCTCCTACCAACCTCCAAAATATATTTCTTCTTCCCCAAGAAAGCATTCACATATATCAGTAAATGAAAACAATGTAGGATGTATGAGCCTATGGGTAAATGAGAAGAGAAGAAATGCTGTCTGGTAAGAGGGGCATATGGAGTCCAGCTTAGCCAAAAATCAACCATGGCTTTTAATTGTTTTAATTGTATAATTTGCTAGATGTTTCTGTTTTTCCTCCTTTCTCAAATTGACTCTTCACAATTTTTTACCCTGCTGTGTATTCTGGGCAGTTGATGTTTAGGAGCTACCTTGATGGTTTACTTCCTCTCTAGCCTCCTGTTCAGTTTAGCCACAGGAAGACACAAGCAGGAGATTTGGAGGTTTTTGTTGGATGGCCTTCTCCATATAGCTGCTCTCTCTGGTCTATGATAACTGTTCTTTCCCTGGTCTCTCTGGCCTGAGGTTAGTAATAGCTCCTTGCTATTCCTAGTCCTTGCACACAGCACTGTCCTTCATTGTTTTTGGGAAAACCGCATCCCATACCTTTAAGAAACTCTGTCTGTAAAAATCTCATCAATTATCTGGTTTAGGTATGGCATCCCTTATTCTGCTGGAATCCTGGATGATACACCGATTAACCTAAATCATAGCCCATGGGGCTCAATGTTCTTTTCACTAAAGGTATTTCTATTTAGTATATTTATGAATCCATACTTACGGTGTTTCAACTGTGAAAAAAAGTTTAAAATTATTCTGCCAAAGAAAGATGTTTATTCGACCCTAATTATTGTACATTTACCCTACCTGCAATTTTATTAGATCTTTTCAGAGTTTAGAATTTTTTTTTTTTTTCTTGAGACGGAGTCTCGCTCTGTTGCCCAGGCTGGAGTGCAGTGGCGTGACCTCGGCTCACTGTAAGCTCCGCCTCCTGGGTTCACGCCATTCTCCTGTCTCAGCCTCCGGAGTAGCTGGGACTACAGGCACCCGCCACCACGCCCGGCTAATTTGTTTGTATTTTTAGTAGAGATGGGGTTTCACAGTGTTAGCCAGGATGGTTTTTCTGAATGAATAACTCCTCTTGACATAAGCATTGGAAGAGAAAATCAAGGATAATGGAGGAACATGGAGCATATTTAATCTTGTAATACATATAACACATTGGTTTGATATATATTGATATGAGAAAGAAATCCAACAGTTTTATCAGAGTATTAAATATGTAGCGATGAATTGGAAAAAAAATGGGCTCCATCTCCTCAACATTGTCTCTGGGTTCATTTACATTCAAGTGAAAACTTGATTGTGCAATCTGAGTTTAATGTAGATGCTAGAAAATCCACTCATATTATCAGGATCTTGAAGCTCACCTTACTGGGTTGAAAAGTTTCCAGAAAAAGATTTTCCTACCCATTAATGAAAACCAACAATTGGAATAATGCAAATCAGGAATTAACAAGGATACATTTAAGCTGCCTAATCCGCGAATACCCTAGGCAATCCTGAATCATTCATCTAACTAAGGTGCTGCTCCAATGATCAAGCAGTTTCCAGAGTGAGAAAGGGCGCCCTTGCCCTGACCTGCAACTAGAAGACTAGGAGAAAGGTTACATTATATGAATGATTCACATGAAAATGTGGGAAGGAACTGCTGTATCATTTTATCATATTCCTGTGATGACATACTTTGTAAAACCTATGTTTTCTACTATGAGGGAAATGTTAACTTAAAATTTCCTGCTTTTACCATATAATTTCTATTGTTTTACCTATTGGCTCCAATGAACGTGATCTTGTAACTGTAACTCTGTTTTTAAATGTAGTTTAAGAATGTGGGTACATGAAAGGAAAGGCCTAAGTTACTATCTGACCCTCCCCAATCCCTAAAGGGCCTAACGTAATAATTTCAACATATTTAGACCTCTACACTTATTTATTGAAATGAATACAAAATATTAAAATGTAGTTAAAATCATATTGGTTATTTCTGAGAGCAGTCCCAAACTTAAACATTTGGTTTTTTTTCTTTTCACAAATGAAAAAATAATATGCTTACAGTAACTTTGTATCTGCAAGAAATTCTATGACTCTCTCAAGGAGCTGAAGATTACCTAAAAAGATTTATCATCAAAGGCGTGACACAAGTAGTCACTTCCCCTGGTGCTCCCTTGCCTGGAATTGTTCCCGGTGAAACAAAAAATTACCCACCCTGTGTGACTAAAAGAATTAAAAGCAATAAAGAATATGGACAGGGTAAGCTATGATTAATTGCTTGGTGAGATGAAACTTTAATCCAAAACATACATGAATCCTGGTATTTAATGCTCATGGTTTTTAAAAAGTAATCTTTGAGGTTTTAACACACCTTCAAAACCATGGATTTAAATATATTCTTTTGCCTTCATAAGAATTTCCACTTATGAGTTCTCAGTAACAGCAATAATACTAGAGAAATTAAATAGTCTAATCAGGCATAAACTTTCCAATGTCATCAAATTTATCTAGCATGAAGAGTTTTGATTAGATCTAATTATAGTCCTAATTATTAAGAGTTGCCTACAGATCAATATCTTCCTGCTTCTCTTCAGCAACAAGAAAACATGTTCCTATAGAAAAATAAAAATATCAGAAAGCATTGAACTGAGAAGAGGTAGGAGACTGCATCAAACCAGGAAGAGCCAGGACAAAGCTCTGAATCAGTACAGAGCTAAGATCGTTGTAAAAGTTTCTAATAAATCTGAGGGATGACTCAAGGATACAAAAGATAGAATGTATAGCAAAGTTGGTGATTTGGAGAGGCAACACAAGAAAGAAGACACTTTCAACTCGATTATATACTCAAGATAAGATAGACTATATTGTGGTAGTGAAATGAACCCTGAAATCTCACAAGCTTAATATATAAAGCTTTATATCTTGTTAACCCAAAGTCAGCTGTGATTTGGTAGCTCTCAAGAACAGCTCCCTTTCCTTCATACCACAGGTATCCGGGTAGAGCTCTTGTAGCACCACCATCAGCAAGGGTTGGTTTAAGAGTTGTGTTGAGAGAAGAGGGAGCTAGGAATTGTGTCAAGGGAGTTGTTTCTGGACTCTTTCCAGGTGAGGATGTAAAGGGGCAAGTGGACAGAGGTACAAACCTTAGAACTCACCAAATATCCTTTGTGCTTCTCCACATTTCTCAGTCTCCATGTAGTTATTTTAGGACAATAAGACTACCTTGACCAATGGGATATGAACAGCAATAGTATATCACCTATGAGATGAGGCGTTGAAGAGACAGTGTGAGTTATTTCTCTTCCCTTGCCATGGTGATCACTGCAGTCCCAAAAGATAATGCTAGAAGATTTAAAAAGAAAAAGAAAAGGATCCAGATCTGCAAGTCACTGTTTGGAAGGAAGCTATCCTAGAGAGTTACTTGAACCACAAATGACTTTGTGTGGCCAAGAGAGGAGTACATTTGTATGCAATAAGTCCTGAGTTTTGAGTTTTGTTTCCCATAGCATAACCCATCTGTCCTTACTGATACCCTAGTGAAGATGAGTGCTTCAGAACTAACTTCTCCTATGGAAGATGTTCTGGAGATCTAAGTTTATTAGAATCCTACAATGGTTTTTTTTTTTAAAAAAGGGGGGCATTACAACCCAAGAGTGAGCATTGCATGATTACATGAATGAGAATGAGATTACGTGGCTAGAAATGTGTCTATACAATTTAGAAGTTGCAATACATTTTCAACATAACAGCTAATTTTCCCAACAACAGACTTGATCTTATTCCTAATCATTTTCTCCACTTTTCCTTTAGAATCTATAAAATCCCTGCTGAGGTTATTTTTACCCCATGGTCAATACACGTTTTCCTAATAGACCTGAGTGACCATTTTTTCACAGTACAGAAGAATAAAGTTTCATCCATCAAGTTTTTTATTAAAGATCTTCCCAATTGTAAAATTCTGCCATATAGAAAATAATTTCAAATATTTTTAATTGAGCATGATATAGATGGAACAAATTATTGATTCATTGTCTAATTGCTACATAAAAGACATTATTAATATGTTTTAATGTGTTTGCTTCAGATGTGTATTCAGATAGTCCAGAAGTAGAAAGGGCCTGATCTCTAAAACTGGAAACAATCCATACTAGATATTCCTAGCAGAAACAAGGTTCTAAAACGATTTTAACAGGCCTGCAGATTTTAGTTTAAATAGAACTAGTACATGGTTTGAGAATACTTAAAGGAAGATGAATATCTTTGCCTCTGTGAGGGTTGAACCTCATGATTGGGAAAAGTGCAGTCAGGGAAACCATGAATTACATTTATAATTTTGCTGTGAATCTTGAATCCCTTAGTTTCAGTCAAGATATATGAAGTCAGGTTTATGACTAAGAAAGCCACTGTTTCTTTCATGCAGTGAATCAGAGGGAATAGGCAGTTAGCTAGAGCTAAGCATAGATTAGCAGAGACAGAAACGCTGAGCTGTCAAATACTTCAAAACCAATAGCAGCAAACAAAATATCCAAGTGCTGCTGGAAACTTATAAGACTATTACAGACCTAGGAATTTTCAACACCCAAAGCAACCTAAGTCTTAAAGGTATCTTTCAGAATATGAAAAACCAGAGTCATGCTATAAAGTGATTGATAATAAGATATTTCTTCCTTATTTATAGTTCTTTAACACTTGCTTTTAAATATAGCATTCTTTTAAACACATTATCCCTTGCTATAATACAAGAAAAATGACAGATGAATACTTAGAACCTCTCACATTTCTCACATGTGAGGAGAATTTTTTTCTTATTCGTATGGCCTGGAGTAATGAGTGAGGAAGAGGAAAGTAATACCTGTCAGTTGAAATCTACCAGATTGATTTTCACTGTTCAGAGCCGGGAATTATCTGTAACAAAGGAAGGGTAGCAACACAAAGACGAGAGGGAAGAGACTGGGCTGGGTAGAAGGAAGAGATTTGGAAACAATTTAGAAACTGAGGAATGGGATTAGTACAAAGCTGCCATTTTATGATGATTGGGTTTTTATTTGTATGAATGGAAGTCTTCTTTTGGAGAGGATTCAGTAAAGGTTGTCTCTCTCTCTCTGCCGGTAAAAGATAGTTTCCTAAAAGTTAAAAAAAAAATTGCTGAAATGCGCCAAAGAGTGACCAGTTTGATAGACTGTTCTAATTGTTTATAAATATTTTAATTTTCTAGAAAAATATACTTAATCAGACATCAGTGTGCTATCCTACGCCAGCAGGAAAATACCAAACAGTGATAGACCAACCTGGTCATTAACTTAATGAAAGATCTCAAAATAACAAGCAGGAGTCAGGACGTGTTTTTCAGTGAGGAATGCTCCCACTAACAAGTAACAGAAAGTTTAACAATAGAGTGATACTTTTCTTATATAACAAGACATCTGAAAATAGATCTCTGTTGGCATTTGTTCAGCAGCTCATTGTGGTCAGGCCTAGCATCTCTGTTACTTACTGTGTCTTTATTTTATGATTGAAAAGTGTTGCTGCTTCATTGTGTCAGGTCTTTGAGATGCAAGAAAACAAGGTATCCTCTTAGGTCCCCCTTAAGGTCCTCTTAGCTCATAGCAAGGAAGAGGATGACATGGGAAGCATGGTAGCCCTGAGAAGGTAGCCTGAGAAACAGGCCTGGAGAAGACAGAAGAAAGCTCTTGTGTAGTTCAAAGTTATCTATATAAGTTTGGTTTATACAGGTGTTCCACAGAGGTTATATTTTTGGCTTTTTATGATTTCCATGTGAGTATTCTCAATACTCAAATATTGCTAATTAACTTGGGAATAAGAATATATCTGGGCCCTGGAGCATAACTTATTCCTTCTATCCACTCTCTTCTTTAAATTTATTTCACAAAACAGTATTGATGAAAGCAATTTGGCACATATTTATACCATTAAAACTCAGGATCTTTAATTCTCAAAAGAGACTGCCCCTTGGGTAGAAAGAGAGGTGAAAGTTGTATCATCAAGTACTTTATTGGCAATATATGTAGCAGCCAGTATATTTTATAATCCCAAGATCTTTAACAACATCAAAAATAGATGTTCTATATGCACAGATTGAGTTTCATTTGGGTTATGACTGAAACCTGTTATATTTCAAGCTGGATGATAGAGGTGTAAAAACTTGAGAGGTTTCCAACAAAACACAGTAAAGTCAGCATCATCTATGCTGTCTACTAACTAAATGCACCTTCAGGCATGTTTAAAATAATGCAATACATTATAGCTACCAGTATCCTTCATTTTGTGCAGTATTGCTTTTTTTTCTATGCACTGTTCTGGCAGAGTTTCTCCAATCTGCACCTGTTCAATAATGAACATCGTTCATCTGAGAGATTAATTCTGGGCCATAGTGAGGAAGTAGTAATTAAAGCAGTATTTTTATCTTCCTTACTCTGTGGGACTTCTTACCACATCTTTCAGTTAATGTTGGTTTGAGGTTAGACCTTGATCTCTTTGAAATACATTCCCATGAATGTTTTTCACCCAAGTTTACCTATCCCTTTTGAAGTTGAAGAGCTGGGAGTGCCCTGGATGAATAGATTTGGCATCAACAGAAAACTTAGTTTTTTCAGTTGGTTCATTAGACACAAAGAAAAGAATACAACTATGGACAAAGGTATTTTATTATACAACATGCAAATATTTTTATTAACTGGTAGAACAAGTTTGATAAAAGACAATCCATACCAAGATAAATAACATACAAATAGTCTATTCCACCAGCTAATTACAGAACATTGAAGAATGTGTTTCAGGCAAGGCATGGTGGATCATATTTGTGATCCCAAAATTTTGGGAGGCCAAGGCAAGAAGATTGCTTGAGGTCAGGAGTTCAAGACCAGCCTGGGGAATATAGAGAGACCTCTGCCTCTACTTAAAATACAAAAAAAAAAAAAAAAAAAAAAAAAAAAAAAAAAAA
>NW_016817055.1:1625475-1663162 GCF_001698545.2 Rhinopithecus bieti
AAAAAAAAAAAAAAAAAAAAAAAAAAAAAAAAAAAAAAAAAAAAATTAGCTGGGCATGGTGGCTCTCCACTGTCCCAGCTACTCAGGAGGCTAAGGCAGGAAGATCACTTGAGCCCAGGAACATGAGGCTCTAGTGAGCTGTGATTGCACCATTGTGCTTTAGCCTGGGCAACAGAGTAAAACCTTGTCTCTAAAAAATTTAAAAAAAAAAAAATGTGTTTCTATTTGCTTAACAGTGAGTATTCAAAAAATAGTTTTTGTGCTATATTGATAAAACCTGGAAGTGGTGGGAACTGATGTCATGTAAAATCGTTAAGAATAAGAATAACCAGGTGCAGCGACTCACACCTGTAATCCCAGCACTTTGGGAGGTCGAGGTGGGCAGATCACGAGGTCAGGAGTTCGAGACCAGCCTGGCCAACATGGTGAAACCCCGTCTCTACTGAAAATACAAAAATTAACTAGGCTTGGTGGCGCATGGCTGTAATTCCAGCTACTCAGGAGGCTGAGGCAGCTACTCAGTTCAGGCTGAGAATCGCTTGAACCCAGGAGGCAGAGGTTGCAGTGAACTGAGACTGTGGCACTGCACTCCAGCCTGGGCAACAAGAGCAAAACTCCATCTCAAAAAAAAAAAAAAAAAAAAAAAGAGTAAGAATAAATCTGATACAAAGAGGTATCTTTATATCTGTTATATTAAGCCAACAAAATAAACTATTTTCCGTGATGAGGAGGATAATAATAATTGGAGCTACCTTTTGTCGGGTGGCCTAATAAATATCTGGTGACATATTAATTTTACATCAGCCTATTAAGTCACAAATCCCCTAAGCAGTAGGTATTACTTTCAACAATTTACAAATGAAGAAAAAGTGTCCTGAGAAGGGTAATCATTTTATTAAAATCAAACTGATTGAATGTTGTAGCACTAGGAAAGCAGATCAGGTTTTAATACTTCAAAATCTTTGTATTTAACCATTATTTTTTTCTTCCCAAACTTTTGAATATATCCTAAGAGAATAGTGAAAAAGCATGAAAAATTAAGTATATGTATCTGCTTATTCAAGCATTATATATAATAGAAAAAACTTTGAAGTAATTAAAATGTATTAAGAATGCATTAATAAGTAAAAAGGCTTATGAGAGGATGGCAAATGGAAAAAAGCTCAATTTACAAAAGGTATCTGATCCAGAACATAAGAAACAATATAAGCAATAGGCAGTATTTGAATAGACAATGAGCAATAATTTTCCAAAACTCTTCCATGGATTAGAAGGAGCAATACATTCCAACTCATTTTTTGAGGCCAGTATAATCCTGATATCAAAACGTGACAAGACATATTGCCGGGCGCTGTGACTCAGGCTTGTAATCTCAGCACTTTGGGAGGCTGAGGCGGGCGGATCACGAGGTCAGGAGATCGAGACCATCTTGGCCAACACGGTGAAACCCCGTCTCTACTATAAATACAAAAAAAAAAAAAAAAAAAAATTAGCTGGGTGTGGTGGCGGATGTCTGTAGTCCCAGCTACTCGGGAGGCTGAGACAGGGGAATCACTTGAACCTGGGAGGCGGAGGTTGCAGTGAGCTGAGATCGCACCACTGCACTCCACCCTGGGCAACAGAGCGAGACTCTGTCTCAAAACAAAACAAAACAAAAAACAAACAAAAAAACCTGACAAGAAAGATTGCATGGAAGGAATATATAATAGCTCCTCTTTATCGGTAAGGGATATGTTTCAAGATGCCCATGGATATCTGAATCCGAGGATAGAACTAAACTCTATTGCCATCACTAGGACACGTTTCTATGCATGTCTTCCACCCACAAATTAAATGCCTTTTCTATGTCAACTAAGTACTTACCACACACCGTGGCTGCAACTTTTGCAGTTTGAGTTGTGGCAACAAAACTAGTACAAATTTCTTTTTTCCTATTTCGAGATTTCCAGGATAGAAGATTCATTCATCTTAGCAACCTCAGCCTACAGTTTTCCTTTCCTTAAGTCAAGAACTAACGTCTGGGAGTGCCTGCAGCTCTAAGGTGTGGATACTCTGGACAAGGGAACAGGCAGGACAGAGGGTGCAGGACAGCTCAAGATTTCATCACGCTACTCAGAACTGCATGCAACTTAAATCAGGAATTGTTTACTTCCGGATTTTTCCATTTAATATTTTCAGATCACAGTTGATTACGGGTAACTGAAACTGTGAAAGCAAAACTACAGGTGAGAGGGGACTACTGTAGAGCAATCTCATTCCTGAACACATCCTTTATCAAATGTAGGTATTATTTATTTGAGCAATAGCTGATAGAAATCCTGATGAAGATGAAGCAAAAAAGCTAAAATAGAAAATGTGAATGTAATTTAGTTATGTTCATGTTCATTTTATATATAACACACTGTATATGTAACATTATATATATATTTCTCTTCACAAAACATGCTTCTCAGAGAACCAAGAAATATAATACTATTCTTATGTTTATTTTATTCTGCCTTTACGTCAACAATGGCCAATGAAAACAACTTGGGAGTAATAATAAAGATGGCCAGCGAGCCGAAAGTGTTCTCAGCAAAGCAGCCCTCTGATCCATATACTTTAGTTACATCTTACATTACCAAGGTAAATATGCGCTCCATGAAAGAAACAGGTCCAGCAAATGTATTTTGTTTTAATTTTTTCTGATTTGTGTAGGGAAAAAATGCACAAAAAGGCATTCATATCTTTTAGGAATACAGGCAATTTTGATTTTAATTTTGTCTTTTTTTTCCTGATTTGTGTAGGAAAAAATGCACAAAAATGCATTCATATCTTTTAGGAATATAGGCAATTTTTGAACATTTACCTATGGAATTAAGTGACATCTATCTTAGAAATAATATAACATTCATCCCAGAAATCTATGAAAATACTGTAAACAAGAGTATACCCTTGCGAGCATTTGGTAAATATGAAAAACAAAGCTCAATAACAAAGATATATCATAGTGTTGTTTTGAGGGATGCAGTCCAGATTCATGATATTCCAAATATTCCTGTAATACCAGTTCAGTGACACTTGGATAAAAGATGGACAACTTTTTTTCAACCTATAACTGTCCCCAAAAGTGAAGAATATATTCATTCCACAAGACATTTTGAATATATCCTAAATTAATGTTACCTGTTTAGAATTTTTTAATTTTAGAATTGACAGGCAAGAATGCATCTGAAAATCATTGAATAATGACTGGAGTTGGAATATTTTCCATTTTGACTACTTATTCATATTTTTAGTATATACTTAGTATATGTTAGGCACTACACTAGATGTAAAACCAGTATGAAAGGAGACAGAGAATTGGGTTTAGAGGTGCAAACAAATGAGTTTCTGTAACTAGATAATTGTTACTAAAATTGAAAAGCAAAAATCTTGAAATAGACAATATTTTTGATCAGTTGGAATTTTGAGGAGGCTCCAGTTCCAGCATATTGATATGAGGAAATAATTGAAGCAGGAATTGTAGTTCTATTCATGGATGTAGTGCTTGAATCTAGAATACTACCCGTCATATAACACAGGCTCAGAGAACAAATGCTGAATGAATGTATAAGCTGCTCAGGATTTTACAAAGATCTAATATTTGAGTCTGTTTAGATAATAACAGAAAGTACCAAATACAGCTCTTATTTTGTCTGGCCAACTTCTAGGTGTCTTATTCATATTAATTTACTTATGCTTATCAGTCCTATGAAATTGGTGCTGTTTTTATTCCCATTTCATAGGTGAGCATACAGAGACTTTAAACAACCTGCCCAAGGTCCCACAGTTAGTAAGCATTGGAAATGGAATTTGAACCCAAGCCATATGGTTCAGGATTCTGTACTATTAGACAATGTGCTACACTGTCTATGTGGGATCTTAGGAATTTTAAGAACTATCGAAATCAAACCTCACCTGGGGACTCAAAGCATTGTGGACAGAATGTGTTAGGTATTCATTCTTTCAATTCCCAGTCTCTCATTCTGTATTAAACCACCAATCAAAGAAGAAGTCAACAATCCAACCATGGGGGGGATGGGCGTAGAGATTAAGTATTTTTGCTATTTTAAACAAACAATAACATTGATATAATATTCAACTACCCTTAAGAAACTGGTCATACAACCTGTTTGTAATGCTACATCAGGATAAGCAAGACTTGTTGAACAAAATAGTATTAATTTTGAAATTATATGCTAAAGCTAGACTGAGAATTCACCTATTATAAACAAATCAAAGTGAGAGTTGTCAATATAGATAATAGAATCTTTTAAGATAAGTTTGCTATAAAATAATGAGTCTTTGGCTATTACAAAGATACACACATGTATGTAAACTTATGAAGAATGACCCCATTTAAACAAGACTTAAGCTTCTGCTTCATGTTTCTTATTAAAATGTATTTTCTTAATAAAATGTATTTTCTTATTAAAATGTATTTTGTGTGCAATTTTCAAGAATTAAATTAAATTATTCAGTAGGCCAGGAGCGGTGACTCACGCCTGTAATCCCAGCACTTTGGGAGAGCAAGGCAGGCAGATCACAAGGTCAGGAGATCGAGACCATCCTGGCTAACATGGTGAAACCCCGTTTCTACTAAAAAAAATACAAAAAATTAGCCGAGTGTGGTAGCGGCTGCCTGTAGTCCCAGCTAGCGGGAGGCTGAGGCGGGAGAATGGCCTGAATCCGGGAAGCGGAGCTTGCAGTGGACAGAGATGCGCCACTGCACTCCAGCCTGGGCGACAGAGCGAGACTCCATCTAAAAAAAAAAACAATTATTCACTAACTCATCTTCTGTTTTGAAAACATATTGACAAATAAAATTCAACTTAGCTTTCGAATAACACATGTGAATGGCAATCCTGATTAGTAAAAGGTTTGCATTTAAGACTTCTTTCCTTATTACTTGAAATACAAACACGAGGCATTATAGACAATTGTGTTAGTCATTGTGTTATAATGTGTTATAACACATTATAATTGTGTTAGTCATTGTAGTAAATGTAGAATCAATATCATTAACAAAGCCACTGTGGTGATATATGGGCAGGTTGTGTTTATTGTTCCCTAGTCAGCTTCTTAATGAAGCAACGTCTTAGTCTCTGTGGGTTTCTCAATATTCCAGAGAAGTGACAAAGCCACTGGCCACCTCAGGTTTCCAGAATATTCTGCTGTAAGGCAGGCCAAACCAGATCAGAGTAGAACAATAAGCTCTCCTTAGACTTCCTAACATAAAGATAATAAATTAATTCAGTAACATCAATGCCTTTAGCATACAGTTATTGCTGTGAGATCGAGAAAGATTTTGTTCTCAAATGCTCACCATGGGAATGAGGAAAAGAAATGACCTTATATTTGGCATGTACTAGAGATTTGGCAAACAGCTGATCAGAACAGTAATTTAGAAGAGATAATCATATGGGAATTAGAGTCAAATGATCAAAGTTCAAATGTCAAATTAACCACTTATTAGTAGTATGATCCTTGCAAAGTCACCTATTTTCTAGGGTGTGTGTGTGTGTGTGTGTGTGTGTGTGTGTGTGTGTGTGTGTGAGAGATGGAGTCTCGCTCTGTGGCCCAGCTGGAGTGCAGTTGCGAGATCTCGGCTTACTGCAAGCTCCGCCTCCCAGGTTCACGCCATTCTCCTGGCACAGCCTCCCGCGGAGCTGGGAATACAGAGGCCCGCCACCACGTCCGGCTAATTTTTTTTATTTTTGATAGAAACTGGTTTTCACCGTGTTAGCCGGGATGGTCTCGATCTCCTGACCTCATGATCCCCCTGCCTCGGCCTCCCAAAGTGCTAGAATTACAGGCGTGAGCCACCGCACCCGGCCAAAGTCACCTATTTTCTCTAAGTAGTTATTTCTTCATTTGCTAATTGGATTTACATGACCAATTGTGAAGATTTTTTTTAGAATTATGCAAGATAATGTCTAATAAATGTTTAATACAGAACCTATACGTAGTAGATGAAAATTTTCGAGGTGAACCCTGAAAACATTGTGTTACATCTTTAAAAGTGTGTTTATATAGTCATATGAGCTTTTCATCTTCTACTTTTTTCTGTTTTACTGCAGTTTTTTGCAAATGACAAGACATGCACCAAATGCAACATAAACACAAATAACCAAGCAAATGGAGTTTATGAGAAAAGAGAAGATGAAAGGTGATAAACATTTTCTACCATTATTAATGCTATAGTACTTAAGTGTTAACAATTTACCATTGACCCAACTTATTATCTAGCATTATAAAAATTTTCTGTTAAAAAGTTATATGTATCATAATAGGTCTTATGTTATACTTTATTAGGTTTTCATTTGTTTGATTGACATACAGACATATTTGACAATCAAAATCTATAGTTTGGGGGCCAGGTGCCATGACTCTCACCTGTAATCCCAGCACTTTGGGAGGCCGAGGCGGGCGGATCACCTGAGGTCACGAGTTCAAGACCAGCTTGGCCAACATGGTGAAACCGCATCTTTACTAAAAATACAAAAAACTAGCTGGGCGTGGTGGTGGGTGCCTGTAATCCCAGCTGCTCAGGAGGCTGAGGCAGGAGAATAGCTTGAACTTGGGAGGTGGAGATTGCAGTGAGCCGAGATCGCGCCATTACACTCCTGGGCAACAAAAGCGAAACTCCATCTCAAAAAATAATAATAATAATAATAAAATAAAAATAAAGAAAACAAAATCTATAGTTTGTATTTAGGTAAAAGCTACCACTGAGGTATGGATCCTCACAGAAAATGAGTTTGCACCTAGACTCATGTTGTAGTTAGCAGGTGACAGCTCCCCCTCCTGGTCAAGAGCGTAGATGAAACCCTGCATATCTGACCATACTCCTAAAATCTTTCAGAGCTTATCTTGTGGATCTGCAGGTGAGAAAATATTTAGGCACACAACACACATATGCATATACATGAGTTTATGCACACACAAAAACATACTTATCTATATTTTCATTCCTGTCCCACATACATAGGCTTGACAAATGCTGAGGATATGAAAGGCAAGATGATATATTTGAAAGGTACCCTCTCCTTGTGAATAGTAGTGCAATCCAGGAAGACATTCAGTACTCACAGAAATCTACATTCAAGGCTCCAAGACTATATTTTTACTTTATCAAGGCATGAGGTTTTCAGGAATAAATAATATCTACATTAAATTTAAATGCAACTGAATTTTTTCATAGACTTTTATTTGTTTCTCTCAGATTCTTCTTAATTTCTTGAGTTACTAAAGTAATATTTATTAGATCGCACTCTGAGTCAGGTAGTATGCTAAATGCTAGGGATACAGCAATGAACCAATCAAGTGAAATCCCTGCCTCTGTAGCAATAGAATTCTAGCCAGGGGAGATAAATGTTCACATTAATTTGTACTTCGTCTCTGAAGTTTTCAATGTGCAAAACATGCACAATAATTAACAGTGAGTTTTAATCATTCCCCCAGTGAAGTTCAGAAATGTGAACTTTGATTCTCTCACTATTACTTAGAATAATAATAGTTGGCCTATTTCTTAGTAAATTTGTGGCTCTATTTCTGGCTTCTCACTGATGTTTTTAAGTAAGTCAAAAATGCTAATAGGTAGAAATATGAAAATCAGATACTGCGTTATGAAAAATGTGAAGATCAGTGGTACTGCGGCATAGAAGTCAGTGAGTTTGTGTCCTTTGTAGGGACATGGATGCAGCTGGAAACCATCATTCTTAGCAAACTATCACAAGAACAGAAAACCAAACACCGCATGTTCTCACTCATAGGTGGGAACTGAACAATGAGATCACTTGGACTCGGGAAGGGGAACATCACACACCGGGGCCTATCATGGGAAGGGGGGAGGGGGGGAGGGATTGCACTGGGAGTTATACCTGATATAAATGACGAATTGATGGGTGCTGACGAGTTGATGGATGCAGCACACCAACATGGCACAAGTATACATATGTAACAAACCTGCACGTTATGCACATGTACCCTAGAACTTAAAGTATAATAATAATAATAATAAAAGAAAAAAGAAAAAAAAAAACAAGTCAGTGAAAGATACATCTATCTATGTGAAAAGACTTACTGCCATTTGTTTTAACGACTTTGATCTTTTTCCAGTCACCCAAAATATTGAAAACGCATTTTCCTATCTTTTATCATTCTCATTCACAGGGAATTATGGAGAAATACTAAATAAAGCATGTTTTGAAAATTCCCATAGGCTTTGAATGAGCAGGAAAATTATATATATATATAAAAAAAGAAATCCCTCTGTAGAGATCTTGCACAGGCCCTGGTGTTGTGTTTAAGGTTACCTTCTGTTAAAGCTCTGTTTTTAAGCTACTGAGATTAGATTTTTGAAGCCATAAGGTAACCTTTCCAAGACAGATTTGTGAGCTTTTATTTATTAAGTCAAGAACTGCCCATAGAACACCACTGTTATCATTTAGTTTGAGGTGATTATTTATTAACATCAGGCTGGAAAATGACTTAGCACCCGTGAGATCCAGAGTTACCAGCTGTTCTTGTTCACAGATACTGCACACTAAAAACAGGTGTCCTTGACAGTTACTGTCTTTTTCTACTATAAGGGGCTTGTTGAAGTTTTATCCTACAGAATGTCCCTCAGTTGTAAGGAGCAGAGATTTATGGTTAGATAATGTGGTTGCAAGGATGCTTAGAGCCTTTCTTCTCTCTATAGAATGATCCTGAGAGGAAAATAAAGATACTCAAGAGAATGTGTGAGGCATATTATGACTTAGTAGTATAGAAGAACAAAAACTAGCAAAGCACACTGAAGGTAATTTTAAAATGTAAACTGTCTTCTATTAGGTTGGTGCAAAAGTGATTGCGGTTTTACCATTAAAAGTTATTATGTGACCGGGTGCAGTGGCTCATGCCTATAATCCCAGCACTTTGGGAGGCTGAGGTGGGTGGATCACGTGAAGTCAGGAGTTTGAGACCAGCCTGTCTAACATGGCAAAGCCCCATCTCTACTAAAAATACAAAAATTAGCGGGGTGTGGCAGCATGTGCCTATAATCCCAGCTACTTGGGAGGCTGAGGCAGGAGAACTGCTTGATCCTGGGAGGCGGAGGTTGCAGTGAGCCGAGATCATGCCATTGCACTCCAGCCTGGGCAACAAGAGTGAAACTCCATCTCAAAAAAAAAAAAGTAATTATTCTGCAGCCAACCTACTAGAAAGGTACTTATATATAAAATACTAAATAGAACCTCAGAGATAATTATAACCAGTACTAGAAAATAGACAACTCTCTTTTCATATTAAACTTTATTATTGCTGAATTATCTAGATATCTCTTCTCCTCCTTCTGATATTTTCATTCTCAGTGGTGTAAAGGAAATATTTTAAAACTTTTGCAGCAACTGTCTTTAAAGTTTCAACATATGTGAGAGCTATCACATTGATGTTAAAGATGATTGTCTTGAACATATGCAATAGATAAATGCTGGTTGTCTCTCAGCCATTGCAATTTTCATTCAGTGCTGATGAATAATGTTTAATATGAATGCAATGCATTATTCCAACTTTTTTTCTTGTTTGCAGAAAAAAATTGTTTCATTCATCTATTTATGTTTTTAAAAAGAGTCTGAAACAGGGAGCTGTCTGTAATTTATAGAATTGTGTACCTTTTAAGGTGTCAACATTGTTATTTGGGCTACTGGAAAAAGAGGCAAATAACTTAGCCAAGACTTATTTATGAAACCTCATGCTCTGAGCAAGCTCCATGTTATAAGACCTAAGAGCTGTGCAAGAGAACCATGAGGGCAGAATTAGAAGGTTAGGCCTGGAGGAATTTGGCTCGACTATGTCTCCATAATCTTACCAAAGTCAGTATGAGAAATGATACTCCTTAATTATCATTTCAATTTAAAATACTTCTTGCACAATTACAAAATCAACCATTCACTTGACTAAACAGCATTGTTATTTTCTCTGGAGTTGGTTTTCAAACTTTGGGGAGGAAAACTGTATTTTTTTATTGCAGCTCTAACAAATTACCACAAATTTAGTGGCTTAAAACAACACAAATGTATCATCTTAGAGTTCTGTGGGTCACAAATTCAAAATAACTCTAACTAGGTTAAAATCCAGGTGTCTGGCAGCATGGAATTCTTTTCTGGAGGCTCTCAGGACAAATCCATTACCTTGCCTTTCCAGCCTCAAACACTGCCCAGATTTGCTGGTTTGTGACCCTCTCCCTTTACCTTTGAAGCCAGTAGCATAGCATGTCTCAGACCTTGCCCCATTGTCACATCGCCCTTTCTGATGCTTCTTCCATTTTTAAGGTTTCTTATGATTACCTTAGGCCTCCCCACATGATCTAGGCTAATCTCTAATTTAAGGTCAGCTGATTAGCAACCTTAATACTATGTGCAACTTTAGTTCCCCTTTGCCATGTGACCTGACATATTCACATGTTCTGAGGAGTAGGACATAACTTAGTTAAGGGCCAGAGAGGTGAATGGAGTTCTGAGCTGCAACTTGTTGCAATTTAATTTTAATCAAATTAATTCCCTACTAAATCACACACAAAAAAATCAAAATTCACCAAAGATATTTAACAACTCTAGGTATCAAAGACACAGCAATCACAATAAACAGAATATGATGTAAAGTATCAGAAAAGTCAGTCCTAAGCGGAAAAACAGTCAAAAAAGTCCAATCCTGAGATGAGTTGGATGTTGAAGTTATCAGGCAAGGATTTTTAAACAGCTGGTATAACTATGCTTAAGGATTTCTTTCTTTTAAGTGCTTAAAGTAAAAGAGAAAATCATACCCAAGAAACAGAACACATGAAAATAACCAGGTAGAAATTGTGTAACTAAAAAAACCCAGTATCTAATTTTTTTAAAGTGGGTTTAATAGCAAAATGGAACTCATATAAAGAAGAGTTAGTAAAATTTAATATGGATTAATATAAATTAGGCAATTTTAAAGAGAGAAAACATAATTTAAAAGAAAGAACAGAGCCTCAGAAATCTTGTAAGAGTATATGAAAATTTCTAATATTTATAATCAGATTCCCAGAAGAAAAAGGCAGAGAGAAGTGGTAGGAAAAAATCTGAAGAAATAATGGACACACTTCTCAAGTTTTGTAAAAGTCAGTATTTCACAGGTTCAAGAAGATTGGCACCACCTATCAAAAGAAATATGAAGAAAGTCACACTCTAAACTCATCCTCATCAGATGGCTGAAAGCCAAGGCTAAAGAGAAAATCATGAAAGCAAGTGGAACAGAGAACAACAATACATCACCCAGAAGGGAACACAATTCAAGTTTATGGAAAATCTTTAAAAATATTTATAAATTGGAAAGGTGGGAAAATTAAGTACTGAAAGAGAAAATAATTGACAACCCAGAATTCTATATCCAGCAAAAATATCCCTCATAAATGAATGCAAAATAGTATATTTTTCAGATAACAGAAAACTAAGAGAATGTGTTGTCCTTGTACATGCACCAGGAGAGAAGCTGAAAGTTCTGAGGATGAAGAAAAAGTGGGTAGTAGAGAAAAATTCATATATTAAGGAAGAAAGAAAACATCACTAAAAATGATAAATATATGGGTAAATTTAAAATTTTTTAATCTGAATTTAGAATAAATGAATGTGACTGTATACATACAACATTTTCTTGTGGGATCTTAATGCACAAAGAAGCACAAGAAACTTGGGGGTAATTAACATAATTCATACATTATTCGTCGTGGTGGTTTTATGGATGTATTGGTCTGTTAAAAGTAGTTGAACTGTACACTTTAAAAGCTTGCAGTTTTGTGGGGGGCATGTAAATCACATATAATAAAGTAACTTGGGGCCGGGCGCGGTGGCTCAAGCCTGTAATCCCAGCACTTTGGGAGGCCGAGACGGGCGGATCACGAGGTCAGGAGATCGAGACCATCCTGGCTAACACGGTGAAACCCCGTCTCTACTAAAATACAAAAAACTAGCCGGGCGAGGTGGCGGGCGCCTGTAGTCCCAGCTACTCGGGAGGCTGAGGCAGGAGAATGGTGTAAACCCGGGAGGCGGAGCTTGCAGTGAGCTGAGATCCGGCCACTGCACTCCAGCCTGGGCAGCAGAGCGAGACTCCGTCCCTAAATAAATAAATAAATAAATAAATAAATAAATAAATAAAGTAACTTAACAGAAGATCCTGAGAAGAAGGGGCATGACAAGTTATAAATGCAATAGACGACCAGTAAATAGTAATAGTAGGTGTGACTCTCATATGCTTTGCTTACTTATGTTTTTCCTTTTATGGTTCCAGGAACTCTAAATGTAGGGAACTATGTCATAATATGTCACTGTGGGAAGATTAATCAGAAAAATAATTAGTCCTTCAAATATGAGTACCTTTTTTATTGTTATGAGGTAGAATTTAATTTATCCATCCAAAAATTAGAGTATGGTTATTATGTATTTATTAAGCCCAAATATTTTAGAGTCATTCATTCTTGATTCTTTTTTTTATTTGGATTTTTAAAAGTGTAAGTTTAATTGTCAAAATATATCTTAAATCCATCCATCTCTACACCCGGCACTCTGACTTGAGTCACCAACATCTGTAGTTGCTACCTGGTAAAATACAACCACTTCTGAATGGTATTCCCCTTTCCTGTCTCAGCACAACCAATTTATTCATCATTCAGCAGTCACAGAGATCTGCTTTAACTGTGCCTAAACCCCTCCAATGGCTTTCAATGGACTGCACGTAAAACCCAAACTCTTTATTATTTCTTATAAGGCACTAAGTTGCCTGATCCAGGCCCTGTCATATTTCCTGAGCCACTCTTTTACTCACTGGGATCTTGTCACACTAGCTCATGATAAGTTCCAAGATATTATCAACCTATTTCTTCCATCAGGGACTTTTAGCTTTCTGTTCTCTTGTCTGAAGCGTTCTCTCTCACACTCACCTTCTCATTTTCAGCATGGTCAACTTCTTTTCATTCTTCAAGATTCACTTCAAAAGTTGTTCCCACTAAGAAAACTCCTCTAAGCAGCCTTACCTAATCAATTCTCCCCAGTAATGTCTATGCACAGTACTCTATTTACATCTTTGCTAACATTTATTACAATCTTTCAATTTTTTAACGTATGTGTTTAGTCATTTGCTTCTATTCTTTTTCACTGGAATATAAACTTTATCAGACACACTGTGAGTCTTTTGTGCATCATTGCATTTTCTATTCTAAACTAAGTGTTCATTGTGTAGTAAATATTCAATAAATATTGAATGAATGAGAATGGAACAATGTTTAAGCAAATTAATAAATACATATTGGATCAATGCTATTTGTAAACTAAATTCTACAATTTTATTCATGAAATATTAACAATGCTTTTTTAATGAAAATTTCTTATAAGATTCTTCCCTGTTCTTCCTCTTATATCAGCTACTCAAGAACTGAAAGAAAATATGGTGGAGCTGGAAAAAGTCCAGGAAAATTTAAAACTTGCACATAGCCATCCAAATGCAACAGTATCCCCACAGAAGATGGTGTCCTGGGATTTGGATGTAGAAACAGAACAAGAGAATAAAAACAAACTTACAAATGTAATCTTTTCTCATGGCTCTAGAATAACTAAAATAACTCATAATAACATTAGTCTGGTTACTTCAAGTAAATATCCTTCTGATGTTTGAGTTTCTGATGCACAAGGCAGTCCACTAACAAACTGAAACCATCATGTTGATTGATGTTCAGAAGGAATATATTTGAAGACATTTATTTCATAGATACCAAAATGCATATTTGCCATTTTCTTTTAGGGGTCTTTTTTTTTTCACTCATGAGGATTTAAGAATCACTTCTAGTTAAGTAACTCACTAGATTCATATTGTGACTTGAGACTCTCCAAAACTGTAGATGCTGTATCACTGAAAGAGGAGACTATTCTTTCTGACTTTTGTACGAAATAGCCTGACATGTATATTGCAATTTAGAGTTTTATTGAATCAATGATTATAATTAAGATAAAACATGATCTTGAGTGGTAATGATCAGACCTAATTTTAGGGTGAACAGCAGAGGAATAATGCAGTAAATGAAATAAAACTATCATTAACTTCATAAGAACTTTGAGTAATATTTTGAAAGCTCTCAGAACCAGAACCTAAAATAATTGTACATATATATTTAAGTACTGTTGTTGTGTGTGTGTGTCGTATATCTATATAATATATATATATATACTTATATATACATTGTTTTCCAAGATACTTGGTGGCTAGCCAAGATCTACGGAAAGAATACAATGGAAAAGTGTCTTAAAATGTGTGTGTGTCTGTGTGTGTGTGTGTGTGTTAAGAAACAGGCAAGTTACTTTGCAGATATGGTTCCCTAGCCATCCCTTCCCCATGCAGGCGCTTATAAATAAGTTATCTCCTATTTTAGATTTTTTGAATGGCTGATCCCCATTTGATACCATGTCATAGTAGGCATAACTGACCGCGGAAACCAAAATCCAAATTAACAGACAACATGGGAATATTCCTGTCCATATGTGACTCACTGTTTATTGCTCCTCTACTTGACACTCACTCCAGCTCCATGTCCAGGTACTCCACATTTGCTTTTACCTGTGAGAGACCCAATCCTGAAGCAATGACACATCGAGTTGGCCCAATTCCATTCATGAGCTCTAATCACCTCTTTCTTTCTTACTGGATTTCTGCTTCTCACTTAGCTCCTGGAATGTTCTTTCCCTGAGCATGAGAAACTGCTCTTGCCTGAGGCACCTCTTTATCATGGATTAGAGTCAGACACACGGTAGATGCACAAGACACACTCATTTGTGGCTCAGCCATAAAGCCTCATTGGACTCATAATCACAGGTTATTTATTACTTTTAAGGTAAGATAAGATGTTTTCCATATTTAATTTCACATGAGATATATTTTCTCTGAGTTTTTTTTTTTCATTTAGAAAAAAGTTGGTAAAATATGCAAGAAGCATATATCTTAAACAGATCTTGGGATTAAAAGCCAATAAATAACCCACTTTTACAGAACACTGCATTTGACCTAAGGGTAAAAAAATCACACAATTATTTTTACTCCCAGTTGAACTACAGGAAATCAGAATGATGGAGGTGAGCAAGCCAGAAGCAATAACCATTTTAATCAAGATTATCATTTTTAAATCTTGTTCTACTTTTTATTTTATTGGCACATAATATTTTACATGTTCATGGGATATATGTAAGAATTTTTTACATGTATAGAATGTGTAATGATCGAGTCAGGGTAGTTGGGGTATCCATCACTTTGAGTATTTATTGTTTCTATGTGTTGGTAACATTTCCAGTCCTCTTTTCTAGCTACTTTGAAATGTTGATATCCTTTGAGAGTCATGAAAAAAGTGGGAGGACATTTCAGTTGCATTTTCTTCTTCATCAGTGCTTTTTCCCCTTCAATGATAAGTATTATAATTGATCTCAATTACTAGTATCTTGATTTTCAGTGGTGAAATGTAATCATTAGTTGTCGTTTATAAATTGTCATTAATTTTCTTGTTATATTTAAATTTTTAAATTCACTTCAATGTAACAAATATTTACTATACTCTTACTACCACCACCTTCTCAGATTTACTTGATTGCTTACAAGATTCCTGTCTATAAACAGTGTCCTAGTTAGAACCTCAACTGTTCTGTTTCCAACACCTAATGCAGTGAATGAATCAGTAGATAGTATGAAGAATGTTCCCTCCCTATCTTGGAAATGTAAGGTGAGTGTAAATACTTATCTCTGATACAAGAGAAAATATAAAAAGAACTTTAAAGAAGGTAGGCTGGGTGCAGCAGCTCACGCCTGTAATCCCAGCACTTTGGGAGGCCGAGGCAGGTGGATCACGAGGTCAGGAGTTCAAGACCAGCCTGGCCAAGATGGTGAAATCCCGTCTCTACTAAAACCACAAAAAATTAGCTGGGCATGGTGGTGGGCACCTGTAATCCCAGCTACTCTGGACGTTGAGGCAGAGAATTGCTTACACCTGGAGGGGCGGAGGTTGCAGTGAGCTGAGATTGCATCACTGCACTCCAGCCTGGGCAACAGAGCGAGACTCTGTGTCAAAAAAAAAAAGTAAAAGTATTGTGAAAAGTAATCACATTATTTCTGATAGTATTTGTCCCACAAATGCATCTTAAAATGAATTAAATATTTCTCTGCTTTTAAACTCTAAAGCAGCTAATAAATCACCACAGATTCCATAGGAAATATTTCAAGATAACTTGCAAATTCATAAATCAGTAAGCTAGGTTTCTCAAAGCTTAAGTAATCCATGAAAATATTGAGAACACGGAACATCTGACTTTGCAAATCTTGAAAGATAATTAATTTTATGACAAAATTAAAGTATGTAATTATAAATATGGATTTTAATTTAACTACTTTTATCTTCTCTACCCCATGTTCTAGTTCCACAGTTCTTTAGAACACTGATATTTCATAGCAGCATAGCAAATTAAACACGAGAACAGTTAGCTAAAAATCACTTGAACTCGCTATAACAAAATATCAACTGTAGATTTAGACTTCAAGAAATATAAAACTATGACTCCCATTGACTGTAATATTAATTGTTGAAAATGTTATTAATGTAGAACTTATCATCAATCTAGGCAACTAAAACTTACAGTGATACAGTGATATTCCTCTAACATTTAGACCATTAATTAAAATAATTAATTTTGTGTTCTTTCTGGGAAAATAATTTTATTTTGGAAGACAAATGAATGGTAGACATGGTACACATTTTGTTCTTATGATACTCTTGGACAGCTAAGATCTAGGGAAAAAATACAGTGAAAATGATTCTTAAAATTATGATTGAAAATGCAAAATCTTCAAAGCCATCTTCAAAATCTGAAGTAATAGACATTGCTATGGCTTAAATATTTGTGCCCTCCAAAGCTCATTTTAATTGTCATTGTAACGGAGTTAAGAGGTGGGGCCTTTCAGATGTGATTAGGCCTTGAGAGCTCAATCCTCATGGGCGAGTTTAAAACCTTAATAAAATGGGTTTTGGGGAGTAAGCTCTCTTTCTTGCCCGTCTGTTCCCGGAACCTAGCCAGGTCTGGCTGCAATTTCTCATGGCCCAATAAGGAGAAGCAGACAAACTAGGAAAGAAGGGAATTTATTGCTGTAACCAGGCTCAGGGAGTAGGTCAGTGATAATTCCACCAGACCAACTCAAAGTGTGACAATTTTCTTAGTGCTTATGTAGCTTGGGGTCATGTGCCAACGTGCAGCATTCGCCTCAGTCTATTGGTAACTGATTTTGTTTCAACTGGAAGGTCAGAGGCAGAAAAGTACTTGCTAAGTCTGATTAAACAGTGAAGTCCCCAGTACCTTCAAGCCCTGTCTACTGTGGTACTGGAGTGATTATTTCTATCCTATCTCCTTTTCAGCTTGGTCCAGAGAGCTGCCTTAGACTCTCCAATAAATCTGTTCAAACAGCTGCCTCCATTACCTTGACTCATCTCAGATTTCATCAACCAGAGATGGGTCCTGGAACTAGGAATGTAAGGCTGTCTCTATCATTCTCCCTTGTTCCAGCACGGGAAAACCCATGCAAACCTCCTACTGACCGTATGTTTCATTTCTAGCTTTGATGTCTGGGCACCGCTTTCCCTAGGTTTAACTATTCACTCAATGTTAAGGCAGTGCTGTGGAAATTTGTCTGTGTAACTGGGGTGCTAGGCAGGCCTGTCTGTGTGACTGTCATGCAGGCCTGTCTGTGTGATTGCCAGGGAGAACTGGCCTGCCACACTTCTACCTTTGACCATGGGATAGTGGTAAAGTAAGAAGGCCCTTGCCAGGGGCCAACTCCTCAAGCTTAGACTTCACAGCCTCCAGAACTGTAAGAAAACAAATTTACGTTTATTATTAATTACCTAGTCTCAAGTATTCTATTACAGTAGCACAGAATGGGCTAAGACAACAAATTGGTGGCCAGATGTGCGACTGTTGCTATAATAAATATGTAAAATGTAGAAGCGACTTAGAACTGAGTAAAGGGGTAAAGGCTGGAAGAATTTGGAGAACAGGCTAGAAAAAGCCTAGATTGATGTAAATAAAGAGTTAAGGACAATTCTTGTGAGTGCTCAGAAAAAGATAATTGTAGAGAAAGACGGAAACTTCTTAGAGATTACAGTTGACCTTCCATGCCCATGGATCCCACATCTGTGGATTCAACCAAACATGGATAAAAAATATTTGGGAAAAAATTCACAATGTTCCAAAATGCAAAACTTCAATTTGCAGTGTGTCAAGTACAATGTTGAATACTGTACTGTTGAAGTAATGTGTAAGCTTTGTATTAGGTAGTATAAATAATCTAGAGACGATTTAAAATAATGCACATGAAAGGATGTGCCTAGATTATATGCAAATACTATGACATTTTACATAAGAAACTTGAGCACTCATGAATTTTCATATCAATTGGGGGTCTTGGAACCAATTCCTTATAGATACTGAGGGACAGCTCTACTTAGTGATCATAACCAGAATGTTGATAGAAATAGAGACAGTAAAGGTAATTCTGATGAGGTCTCAGATGGAAATGAGGAACAAGGTATTGGGAACTGGAGAAAGAACACCCTTATTATAAAGTGGCAAAGAACTTGGCTGAATTATGTCCCTGTTCAAGTGGCAGAGAATTTATGAGCCATGTACTAGGATATCTGGCTGAAGAAATCTATCAGTAGCAAAGCACTGATGGAACTGCACAATTTCTTCCAATAGCATATAGCAAAATTCAATAAGAGAGAAATCATTGAAAGGTAGAATTCATAATTAAAAGGGAAGCAGGCTGGGTGCAGTGGCTCATGGCTGTACTACCAACACTTTGGGAGGCTGTGGCAGAAGAATTGCTTGAGCCCATGAGTTCAAGACCAACCTGGGCAACCTGGAAAAACCTTATCTCTACTCAAAAACAAAACAAAATGCAACAAAAATTATCCAGGTGTGACGGTGTACACCTGTGGTCACAGCTACTCAGGAGACTGAGAAGGGAGGATTGCTTGAGCCCAGGTAGTCCAGGCTGCAGTGAGCCATATTCATGCCACTGCACTCAAGTGAGGCCCTGTCTCAAATAAATAAATAGGAATCAGATATAAAAAAAAATTGGAGCATCCCCAGCCTGGCCATGTAAAGAATAAAAATATGTTTGGGAGAGAATACAAAGGGTATTCAAAGGCCAAGCAACTCTTTGAAGAAATTAGTATGAATAGAAAAAAGATTCTGAAGGCATTTCAGAGATATTTTAGGCTGTCCTTCCTATCTCAAGCTAAGAGTTCTAGAGCCTTGAGGCTAGAATGGCTTCAGGGGACAATCATGGGGAGCCAATGGGGCCTCAGGCCTTGCTGCCTTGGCCACTCCAGTTATGGCTCAAGTAGACCCAGATGTGGCTTCACCTGCTACTCCAGAATGTATAAGCTGTAAATCTTGGCAGCGTCCACCTGGTGCTAATTTTCAGGTGCACAGTACAAGAGCTGTAGAAGCATGGCTACCTCCAACTAGATTTTAAAGTACATACTAAATAGACTGGAGGCCCAGACAAAAAACTGCAGCAGTAGTTGGAGTCATTCCAAAGAGTCTCCACTGAGGCAGTGCCTAGTGGAGCCAGCTCCAAATCCCAGAACCATGGAGCTACCAGAGTGCAAAGCCAACCTGGGAAAGCCACAGGCATTCTACTCCAATATGCAAAAGCAGCTATGTGGGCTGTAGTCAGCAAAGCCACAGGAGCAGGGCTCCCCAGGACCCCAAAGGCTCAGCCCCTACCACAGTGTGTCCAGGAGGTGAGACATAGAGTCAAGAAAGGTTATTCTGGAGCCTTAACACTATCAAACAGCCTGTTTCATGTTGTTTGCCCTGCTTGGTTTTAGACTTACTTGGGATCTGTTTGTTACTTCTTCCTTCTTGCCTATGAGAATGTCTATCCTATGCCCATCCCACCACTGTATTTTGGAAGCATATAACTTATTTAATTTACAGGTTCACAGCTGAAGGGGATTTGCTTCATGATAAATTATGCCTTGAGTCTCACTCATGTCTCATTTAGATGAGACTCTGAACTTCAAACTTATGAGTCGGTGCTGGAATGCGTTCAGACATTTAGGGATGAAATTAATCTATCTTGTGTGTGAGAAGGACATGAGTTTTGGGGGGCCAAGCACAGAATGGTATGGTTTGAAAGTTTTTCCCCTCCAAAATTGATGCTGAGATTTGATTGCCATTGTAACAGTACTAAGAGGTGTGGCTTGTAAGAAGTCGCTAGGCCATGAGGACTCCAGCCCAATAGGTAGGTTTAATGCCTTAATGAAAGTGTTGTCAGGAGTTGGATTTCTCCTTTGCCCCCCTGCCTTCTGCCATGGAAAGATGAAGCAAGAAGGCTCTCTCCAGATGCCAGCCCCTCAATCTTGAACTTGCCAGCCTTCAGGAAATAAATTTCTCTTCATTATAAATTACCCACTCTCAAGTATTCTGTTAGAGCAGCACAAAACAGACTAAAGCAGATGCTTACCCATCTATTCATTCCACAATTATTTATTAAGTTAATGTTGACTATTCCCTAGGGACATTGTAGTTAATAAAATGTTCCTTTTGTATTTACTTCGTTTTGCCTTTTGCTTATTTAGAGTGCAGTTAGAACTTACTTCCAATTACCCTTTAAAAGCATCTATTGTGTTTTGTAAAGCAACTCTTAAAGGTTTTCTCCTTCCCTCAAACAGGCACTCAGTTACTTGAAAGAATTAAATGACAACAGAAACAAACTCTTCAATTTAAAGTTTCAAACTATTTACCCCAACATTTCTGGAGCAGTTTAAATATATATATATATATATTTAAAACACATATCAGAATTTAAGTATTTGATATTTTACATACTTAGCTTTTCATAAGTCCATTTTAGTGGTGCTTTTATTGCACGATAGGATAATACTGTTTGCTCTACTTCATAGATTAAAAGACCAAAACAGTATTATCCAGAAATTAAAACTAAACTCGTATTCTTTTTCTCCAGGCTATTAGCCCAGTGGAGGAAAGAAAGAATATTCTGTTAGAACAACACATAGCAGGGTCCTTTGTCACACTGGAAGAAATGAAATAGGCTTTATCCAAATAAGAAAGCGCTATTAAAGATATCTCCTACCTAGGTAGGAGATTGAATGGTCCTCAAGAAACAATCCACTGCTGCAAATTTTAGTTAGCACAGTAAATATTGGTGATATTTTCCATATGAAACTTTGGTGATTAAGGACACGAGAGGGAAGGTGTTTTATACATTTTCTTTTTAATTTCCTGGATCCAGTGTGCTGGGGCAAATGGCTCACCAAATCAGAATAAACCAGAACAGAGAATTAGTGAACTAGAAACAGTGATGCTGCTATCTCGGACCGGTGGTTTTCAAAACCTTTTTACAAATTAGAGGCTTCTTTCTTCTAAGAAAATCTTATCCCTAAAACCCCAAAGATAAAACATATTGAAACAAAAATAATGATAAAAAACAGAGATGCTTTGTTGATGCTTTAGATAGAGTAATTGGAGGTCTCAAAAGGACAAATGCTTGAAAATTCATTAGGAAACCAAGCCCTTTGGAGTTCACTTTGCAAGATGCTTATTGGGTCCAATCCTCTTATTCTATTCAGGGAAAAGCAATGAGCTTACATGACATCACCTACAGTCATGTAGCTGGTGAGTAGTGAACTAGGTTTCCTTACCTGTGAACTAGGGTTCCTGAACTTTCCATCTCATGTATTTTCAGTACCTCTGATTTCATCCTATCTCTCCAGAGTAGACAGGTGTAAGAAAACATTTAACTGATAGGCAGGCAGCCCACATTTGCCTTCACAAATTCAAATTCAATTTATAGCAAGAAAAATAATCAAGAATAAATGTTCTTCTTATCTTTTATAGGAGGAAAGCATTGTTAATACAATAATGTATTTATTGGAAGGGATGATCCATAGCAAGGTCACAGGCAAAATAATTGTAATACAGACTTTTTTCTGTGTTCTTCACCATCATCAAGACTGTGGTTTATGCTTACAGTGCAGTTAATTAAAACACTGAGATAATCATAGGTTTGATTTTTGTGTGGATTGCATTGCGTGTTCCTCTTTGGCCTTTAATTAAAGGAGCTATTATCTCTCAGATACTAAAGACAAGAGAGTGTTGATGGATTGGTATCTTAAATATTGAAAGCCTGTTAAAAACAGATACTGTAATTATGATGGCTGTTATCAACTTTACATATAAAGTATTTATATAGTATCCTGTTGTTACCGTGAATAATAAATACTTAATAAACAGTTAAATGTCATGATTCTATTTCAATTTTATGCGTTTTAGCCCCTCTTTTCTCTTCTTTATTTTTCTGTCAATACTTTTAAAGTTGGTCTTGTTAATGCCAAGTTAATGGTCAAGTTTATTCTCAGAGTTAGTATTTATAACTCTAATTACCTAAGTACAGGAGTGGTGAGTTCTGGAGCCTGAATAATTTAAATGATTGGGGCCTGGAGGACAGCCATAGACAAAATGATACTTATTTAGAAAATGTCAATAATAGGCATATCTTAAAATAAAATTATTGAATTATTTATTAAAACAATATGTCTGTATGTATTTGCAAAATTATTCACTGTGTAATAAGAGAAAATGCAAGGAAGTTAAAATACACAATACAAATTTTTTACAACTTACAAGAAAGAAAAATGAAATTTTAGAAAAGATATCCACTATTTACAAAATGTAAATATTTTGCTACAAAAAAAGTCATGGAAATAAAAATTGTATTATAACAATGCATAACTGAATCAGAAAAAAAAAAACAGCACTTCCCTGAAGTTCCATGGGGTGAGTACAAAAAGCTTGTTGTTTCTATAGCACCAAGAGGTGCGTAAACCAGGGTGGAGCATTAAACAAACAGTCCTAGCTCACCTGCTTGGATTTATTTAAAAATTTATAAGCCAGTATTTAAGTGCTATGTAATTATGAAATATAATTAGTCAGTTTTATATGCACATTGAGTTGGGAAGATTAAAAATGCATTCTGAAATCAGAATCTCCAGAATCATAGCATCTCCAGCCACAATGAACTTTAAACGGCATCTAATCCAATGGCCCCTGATTCTCAAATCCTTCTCATAACTACCAGCCTATTGAGCATTTAACCATTGTCCAAAAACCTCTAATGGTGGAATAGAACAGTTAAATAGAGGCAAGTGCAGGGTTTAAAGTTTCTTTCAATACAATTATCTAATCTTCATTTTTTATCAGGTCCTTATTATATACTGTGATATTCCAGCTGCACAACAAAGAATCCATCACCTGCTCACCAAAAAAAAAAAAAAAAAAAAAAAGATGCTGAGAGGTTTAAGCACAATAAAGTAGATAATTATACACAGGCAAACACTTTTTCCCACAAAGCATTCTTTAAGGATATGCCAGAGGATCTTAAAAGATCTTTGAAGAGCTATGAATTGATAGAAATACAATCTTGGATTTATTTTTTAATCATTTACTGGTTAATAAAATTCCTGCTTTCAATGTAGAATTACAGCTTTTAACTGATCCTACTTTATTGTAGATTTGCATAAAGAAGCAGACAATCTAATGTAATATCTGAAAGCAAAACAAAGAGAATAATAATAGTTCGAGGTCTGAATTATATTCCTCTGCCTTTTGATATGCATTGCCAAATTTCCTGTAAGATATCCTAATATATTTATTTAGAATCTACAATTCTATGTAAATATTAACTTTCTTAATGTTGTGATTTACTTTTAAGAATCTGGCAACTTAAATTCATGACTACTTAAAGAATCACTTTATCCTTATGTATCTAAAGACATGAAAGTCTTATTTCCTAAGGAATAATGGGACCAAAATTTTTTCAAGCCACTTTACTTAAGTCATTATTTTCCCTGTAACTCAGAATACATTAACTCCAGTATCAAAATGTAACCATTATGATTCTTCATGTTTTCATGACTCTCCAAACTGTGTTGTTAATCATTTTGAGGTAAATCTTTTCAGCAAGACTATAATGACCAAAGTTCATTAAAATCATCAAGATGTGGAAAAAAATAACACTGGGTTGCATTAAAAATGGAAAACACCCCAAGTTAACTCTTGCAGATAGCCTATTGTCGAAGATAGGTGAGATAAATAATTTAGGACATTCATTTTACATTTTCAAATTAGTAATGTATATTCTGTGGCTTTCTATTTATATAGAGATCCATATGGGCTACTGTGAAAAATACATTTGTTAAAATATATTATCAAATTATTTAAATAATAAAATTGACTTTAAGTCAAGTTTTGCTCATTCACACGTATTTATTGAATGTTTCACTATATACCAGCTACTGTTTTGTTAATCAGCTTTTTTTGAGGTATATGTTACATTCACTAAAATTAACTCATTTTTAGTGCGTAGTTCAATGAATTTTGATAGATGTATAAACTTGTGTAACCACCACCACAATCAAGAGACAACACATTTCTAAAATACTTTTCACCCCCACCCTCTGCTCCAAGCAATCATTGATTTACATTCTGTTATATGTTAGTCTAGTCTATTCTAGAATTTCATAGAAATAAAACTATTCAAGTGGTGTTATTTTATATATTGCCTTTTTCTATATTTCTCTTTCCAAGCACAATATTTCTGAAATTAATCCATAGTTTTGCATTTTGGGAGCTCATTTCTCTCTGTTGCTGAGTACTCCCATCCTATGAAGTTCTCTATTCATCTGTTTTAAAGATATTTTAACTGTTTCCAATTTTAAGCTATTATGAACAAAGTGTTATGAATATTTGTGAATATATCTTTTTGTGATCATATGTTTGTATTCTCTCGATAAATACTCAGATTGCTGAGTCATATAATAAACTTGTTTTTAGCTTCCAGTCACTGCTTTAAGCTCCTAAAGTGCAGGAGTTTATTTGTTTGTTTTTAAGAAAAAGCCGATGTTTCAGCTCTTATTCAACTTACATGAAAACTTAATTGAACTTACATAAAAAAAATTATCCAGTGCTTTATATATATGTGTTTGTATGTGTATATACATATATATAAATACACTCAGACATATGCCATCTCAGTAATAAAATACTGAGCCTAGGCTAACTCAACATAGCCTTCGCTTTTTCTAATTGAATGAAATGCAAGGTATATTAATTTTTTTTTTTTTTTTTTTTTTTTTTTTTTTTTTTTTTTTGAGATGGAGTCTCGCTGTATCGCCAGGCTGGAGTGTGCAGTGGCGCTATCTCGGCTCGCTGCAACCTCCGCCTCCCGGGTTCAAGCAATTCTCCAGCCTCCTCCTGAGTAGCTGGGACTACAGGCGAGTGCTACCACCCCCAGCTAATTTTTGTTCTTTTAGTAGAGACGGGGTTTCACCATGTTGGCCAAAATGGTCTCAATCTCTTGACTTCGTGATCTGCCCCCCTCAGCCCCCCATAGTGCTGGGATTATAGGCGTAAGCCACTGCACCTGGAGGGTATATTAATTTTTTATTGCTCCATAACAAATTACCACAAATTCAATGGTTTAAAGCAACGCATATTTAACATCTCAGTTTCTGTGAGTCTAGATACAACTTAGCCTGGGTTTCTTCTCAGGATCTAATAAAGTTTAAGGTGTTTACCAGCCTGCATATCTTTCTAGAGCTTGGGGTGCCCTTCCAAGTTTATGTGGCTGTTGACAGAAATTAGTTCCTTGTGGTTGGAGGACTGCATTCCCCATTTTCTTGCTGGCTGACACCTGGGGACTGAGTTCAACTACTAGAGGGTGCTCACGGCTCCTTGCCACATGGCACTCACAGGACAAGGCAGTTCACTTTCTAGAGATCAGTATGAGAATCTCTCTGACCCCAGGGAGGGCCCCAATCCCTCTCTTTAAATTACTCACCTGTGTAGGCCAAGCCTACCCAGGATAATCTCCCCTTAATATACTCAAAATCAACTGATTAGAGATGTTAATTTTATCTCAAAATGTCCTTTGCCATAAAATGTATCATAGTTATGCAAGTCACACCCTATCATATTTACAATCCTACCTATATCCAAGGAGAAGAAATCATACAGGGCATATACATCCAGGGTCGGGTATCCCAGGGATCATATTACAATTCTGCCTGCCACACAGGGTAATACGTTGAACTTATTCAAGTTGGTTTACCCTATTCTCTCCACTTTTTCTCTTAGTTTGAATGGTTACATTTCTGAGCTGAACCAAACAGAGTGGTAAGTTTGCCACACAGGTGAAGGACTTAAACTTCCATTGACCTAGAAGGATCATGCCACACATGTCCTTATTCTGTTTTTAGGATGTTCATTGTAATCACTTCAACCAACCATCTTAAGAAAAGCCTTTTGAAAATATATATATGAGTCATTTTCTAGTTATAGTAATAATGTTTTATGACATTAAATTTATTTTGGAGGGTTGTTCCTTTTGACTTGTCCTCTGAAAGTTATTGAAATGAATTTAAATCCACTCTTAGTCATCTGCTACATTAATAATATTGTCCTCCTTTATGGCATATTTATTACACATATATCAAGAGACACAAGTCACTCTGGATGAACCAGCAGGCTACAAAAGAAATAGCAAGTAGCTAAAAGAAGACTGAAAAGATGAACCATAAAGAAGTCTCTGTCTCTCTTTCTTTCTCAATACTAAACCAAGTAAAACTCCTAATTTGAAACATGATGAGATGGTTTATTTCTTAAGCAAAATCCTTAATATCATCTGGTTAAACACATACATAAAATTCTGAAGCATGTCTAGTGAGTCCTCACTGCGTCCAAGAGATACAATTTATCCCAAATAAATTCTGCACATTGGCAGAGATTTGGAAGTGGCTTCTCTAATCTATCCAACGAATCATAAATGCTATGCTAGGCCTTAATGCTAGGTTTTTGGATCATAGCAAGCACTCTGTTTGGTCTCTCCATATCTGCTTCTGTTCCTAGTTTGGGAATAAGTTTCAGGTGTTGTGTGTGAAAAAGAAAAAGAGATAAGAACCTCCAAAATTATCTGGCACCAAGATACAGTTTCAGAAAAAAAAGAGAGTCAAGCCTTTTCAATACAATTAATAACCTCTTCATGATTTAACTCTTACAACATATTATATTATTAAAAATAACATGATCTAAAATACTGAAAACTGACTTCTATTGGGAAATGATGAGTATATGAGGAAAGGGATATAAGGAAGAAAAGAGAACCTAATCATTTTACCACAAAATGTTAGAAATTCAAAACAATTATGAATGGAAAGACCCAACTTCATAACGAATGCCCAGGAATCGTTTTACAGACCCCTTTTTTTAACTTAAGTGTTCTGAACTCTTCAAAATTGAAATAAATGCTGTTTTATAATCTTCTGTGCTAAATGCACAAAAGGGGAAAGATGCCTATTCTTTTTATTTTCAATTGGAAAATATTCCATCAAAGAAAGTTGTACCTCAAGGAGAAAATACAAAGTCAGAAATCCAAATTAATGCATTTCTAAAAAATTCTATATTATCAACATTAATTTTAAAAGTTGTATAAATTATTCAACAGAAGATTTCACAATGAAAACATTTGTGTTTATTTTAGAATCTGTTTCGTATTTACAGTATAATATTGACCAAAATGAAATGTAAAATGTTTTAAGTTACCAAGATCCAATCTCTGTAGTTTAAAAAAAAAAAAATTGAATCAACAATGGAGGCCCACGTATATGTCTGACCTTTTGAAAGTGTAACCAAAATTATTTAACCAGGAATGAAAGATTTCACTATGGCAGACTGATAAGAATGTTGACTTCCCAGTCTTGCAGATCTGCTCCTTATGACCCCACGCACATCGCATCCTGCCTATGTTCCAAAACATCATCACAAAGATTCTTTCTGTGCCTAGTAAATTTGGCACAAATTGAGACAAAGAATTTAAAAAGTACTTTTTTTTTACTTTTATTTTATTCCTTTTGCCTATTTCATGAAAATAGTCAACAGGAAAACAGAGACTATCAATGACAAAAGAAAACAAATATAAAACAAAAACAATAAACCACCAAATCAAAGCAGAATTATCTAAACTGAATGGACATGATCTAAAAGAACTGTTAAAGGAATGTCTATGGTTGATTGAAATTTGATTTTAATTTTCCTAATTGTCAAATACCTACAAATTATAATGCCACAGGAATTAAAACACATGTAAACTGAATCCAAAGTATGCATCTGAAAACCAGTTCCATCACTTCCTAATTATGTAACTTCAAATGAGTTTGATCCTTTTGTGTCACAATGTTCTCATTCTAAAATGAGGGTAAAAGAAACCTACATTACAGGGTTGTTTTATAATAATATGTAGAAAGATCAAGGGAATACCTGGTTGAGACTGCATATCAGTGCATACATTTTAGCTATATTATTTTTTAAACATAAACTTAGAACTGTATTAAAGACATTCTAAGAATTGTCAAATGTTGGCTTTTAATATGTTTTCAGAGTTTAGAAATAGATGTATTTGTGCCCTTTTAATTTCCTAATGAATAAACATATTTCTTATATATCTAATAATTTTATTAAAACTCATGCATTACTTTAAACTTGTATTTTGTAAAATAAATACATTTCATAAAATTTGGAAAATGGAGAAAAAATATTATCATCTTATATTCTAATGAAGATAGTGGGAGAGAAAAAAGACATGTTCTCTTGCAAGGTCTGACAGGAGCTAGTTTTCCTGGCACAGTATTCCCTCTTTTTAGGGGGTGTCACTAGCTAACGAGAGTGCTGCCCATCTCTTTAGGTTGAGTGTAGGAATATGTAAAGAAAACCCAAGTAGAACTTCTAGAAATAGAAAAATATTGTCTGTAATCATAAAAATTAATTGAGTGGATTAAACAGCAGGTTACACAACAATAAGTAGAGTGAGAGTACTTGGAGGGAGAGCCGAAGAAGCTATTCAGATTACAGAGGGATAGAGGGATACAATCTATAAAAGAGAAGTTGATGAAAAAGGACAATAGAATGGAATAGAATAACAGAGTGATAAAATTGGAGTGTCCAAGAAATGTCCAAGAAAAAAGAGTAGGTGAAGGACCTCATAAGAAGATATAATGGCTCAAAAATTGCCAAAATTTATGAAAAATATAAATCTTTAGATCCAAACATCAGTCAAATCTAAAACAATATTAAAATACGTGTATTTAGAGATAAATTATATTAAAGATAAATTAAATTAAAGATAAATTATACATATTATAAATAGATTAAATTCATCTGGGTACACCACTATATTACATATGATACATTGCATTTCACAGATTGTATCTTAGATAAAAAAGAGATCAGAATCAAACTACCGTACTTCAGAGATAGTATCTCTCTGAAAGAAAAGAAGATTACCCAAAAGAACATGGTACAGTTATCATAAAGACAAGCTAAAAGTACCTCAGGAAAATGAAAACTGAATGAGTACCCAGAAAAATCTCATTAACATACCTTCTCAAGGATAAACCACAGGAAAAAAAAAAAAATATCTGACTCCAAAGGAGATACTGAAATTCAAGAGGTAACATCAGCCAAAGTAATTAGTAAATCTATGGATAATTTTAAGTAAGCATTGAATATATAATAATAATAAATAATGAAGTTGGAGAATCATAACGGGATTAAAATACTGGATAATATTGACTTACCAGTCAGGAGGCATCTGATCGGAGTTAGTATGCTTGGGGTTTTGTTTAATTAATTTATACACTTTAAGTTACATGCGTTCATTTAATTTTAAGTTCAGGGAACAAAAAATTCAGTATATTATTTCCAAACCAATAGAGAAAATATGTAGTAGTACAATCATCATTAATTTAAGAGAAAGGAGAAGGGGAAGAATGAACAAACACCAACAAAGCAGGACAAATACAAAATAAAATGATTTAAATAAGTCTAAATATACCAGTAATGAAAAGAAATTAAATAGACATGTTCATTCCTCTTGTATTTGAGAGTAGAAAAAATGTGTAAAATGTTATATTACCAATGGCATTGTTAAATGATCTACACTTTGGAAGAAGGCAGTTAGTAATTTGACAAAGCAATTTGACAACTCTTCTGATAGTTTATTTGATAGAAAGACCCTAAAACACAGAGAAAGCCATAAATACAATGCATTATTTAAAATTCTGAAAGAGGAAGGAAAGAAGAAAGGAAGGAAGGAAGGAAGGGAGGGAGGGAGGGAGGGAGAGAGGGAGGGAAAGCACAGAAGGAAAGAAGGGAGAGAGAGGGAGGGTGGTAAGGAGAGAAAGGGAAAAATTTAATGCTCAATGATATAGGTGGATGTTAAAATAAATTATATGATCATTTGCTAGATAAATTTGCAGGCATTTGATGCCTATAGAGATCATGTAACAATATGCCAAACTGTAATCAAATAATAAAACTAATTCATGCATACTATGATTACTATATATATATGCATAGAAAAATATGCATAGTAAGAAATATTTTTAGCTATCAAAGTATTCATTTAGTGTCATATAATTATGGGTGACTTTTCATATTATTTTCAAGTTTTCTACAATGTAATTTAAATTTAGACTTGAATAAAAGGAAAGAGGATTCTTGTTTCAAAATCCCTCCATTATGCTATACCTCAGAATATTTCTGAAGATTCATGTTATAAGCTAGATGATCTTAGCCTTTTTAGATTTGCTGAGGTCTACACCAAATCTAATATTGTGGATTTTCTTAGGTTGTTATTTGTGATATATATATACTTACTCATATTTTTACTGCCACACTACATTCTCCTTTGTTTCTATCCTGGAGAAACTAAAGTATACAAAATCCAGGTGTACCACCTCTTCCAAATTTTCTGGGCTAAACTCTTAATATTGCTATATCTAGTATTAGGATATTGCATGGAAAATATTTCACCTTTCTGTGTGTGTTTTTTTGTTTTAATTTTGCTTATCTGTGAATAGGTTGGCTAGACGACCTCTGATACCTCTTGTTCTAGTTATCCATAATTCTTTTTTCTTTCATTTTAAAATGGAAAGAAACAGAATCCCAGCCATATAATTGCTGGATCATACCCAAATCTAATTTTAAGGCTGGTACAATTATAGTAAAGATAATAGAGCTGAGAGAAATTTTAGAGATGGTATAGCCCACTTCTTTCTGAAGAAAACTAAGCCCTTGGGAGGAGTGCTCAAATTTTACCTAGAAAGTTAGTTATAAAATGGAGTGATATGGTTTTGCTCTGTGTCTACACCCAAATCTCATCTTGAATTATAATCCCCACATGTTGAGGGAGGGACCTGGTGGGAGGTGATTACATTATGGGGGCAGTTTCCCCCTGCTCTTCTTGTGATAGTAAGGGAGTTCTCACGAGATCTGGTGAGATGGTTTAAAAGAGACACTTTCGCCTGATGTCTCTCTCTGTCTCCTGCCACCTTGTGAAGAAGGTAATGCCTTCTACCATGATTGTAAGTTTCCTGAGGCCTCCCCAACCATGTGGAACTGTGGGCCAATTAAACCTCATTTCTTTAAAAATTACCCAGTCTCAGGTAGTATCTTTACAGCAGTGTGAAAACAAACTAATACACTGGAGAGTGGGAAAAAAATCAAGATTCTGTATCCTCTATCTAGTGAATGAAATGACACCCACAAAGTGCATAGCAGAGTAGCTAGCTCATAGTCACGGCAATAATGGTTTATTTTCTTCTACTGTACTCTACACATTTACTTTTCCAGTATATATTAAGACATAGAAGGAAATATATAAATCCTCTATTATTATGCACTCTGAACTACAGGGATGAATGAAAACATGAACTTTGTCCTCAGAAGAGTAATTATAATGGAAAAAATTTATTGTGCATTTACTGCATGAAGGATACTCTGCTGAAGTTTGCATACATCACATATCATTTAATTCTCAAAGCATTCTATCCAACATGTATTATTATCATTGCTTTTTTATCAAGTGAGCAAACAAAGACTTAGGGAGGTTATACAGCCTCCTAGCTAGTTAGTGGAAGAATTATGATTCAATGGATTCTTGAGAATATTAAATATTAACATTAAGTATATTAAGTATTAACGTTTAACATGTAAGATACTGCATTATGAATTTAATATCCATGAATCATCATTTACGGTGAAGACATATGACCTAAAATAGACCTGTTTTTTTCTCATCTCCAACCTTTCCATGTGCTATAAAAGCAGTTGTTTTAGGCAATTGTTTTAGAGAGTTGTGTATGAGAATTCATTGAGAAAGTTGGAGTATTTATACTAGAGAAAGGGAAACAAATAAAAATGAATAGAAAATCAACAGAAAATAAAAGAATAGGAAAAGAAGAAAAAGCAGGAAAATAAATGAAAGTTTTGAGAGAAAGTGTCAGATTTTGAGTTTGGGTTTCTTGTAATTTGGGGGACTATAAACCATTTCCCAGTAGGTGGTGCTAGAGTATATCAGTTCCAAAATCCGAAAAGGCTGGCTTGGACCTTTTACTACACATACAGAAACAAAACAAAGCAAAACCCCTCACAAACAAATACCGGAAGTTGAGCATTGACTGACTTTTTGTAGTGATGTCAACTTTAGAATAAATTATACTTTCCTCTGTATTACACACAAAAAGAGACTATTTGAAATGCAGTCCCCTTGTGAGGAAATACTGTAATGCCAGCAAGAGTTGAAACCTTTCATTCAGTATTTTTCCCCTGAGATTTTGTCCTACATTCACGAAAGATGTTTTCCATAGCCACTTAGTAAGTACAAAGTAAAAGGAGTTTCAGAGATTCCCAGTTCCACATAATAAACGCAATATAAAAAGAGGTTTGCAAATGCTCACCTCCCCAACAATTTTCTCATAATGAAAGAAAACATGAGAATAATAAAATGTCAATACGATTTAAGAATACACTGAAGGAAAACCCTTTAATTTCTCAACGAAATAATACAGAGTTATACATACCCAGGAAACTAAAGACCTGATGGAACTAGCAGAGCCTTTTCCATTCTCAGCCTGGGCTAGTTACCGCCCCGCCAAAAAAAAACACATTTATTAAAGTGTAGTCTCTTCCTGACCCATGGATACACTGAGGTAGACTTTCTTGTATGTTGAGAAATGATCACTTGTCATTTTCATTCCAACATCTTTACTTTAATTATAAATGTGTCACTGAAGACATGTATAAAAACTAGGTATAGGTCCGCCGGACACAGTCGCTAACGCCTGTAATCCCAGCACTTTGGGAGGCCGAGGTGGGGGGACCACGAGGTCAGGAGATCGAGACCGTCCTGGCTAACACGGAAATCCCGTCTCTACTAAAAATACAAAAAGAAAAAGAAAAAGAAAAAAAAAGTAACCAGGCGAGGTGGCGGGTTCCTGTGGTCCCAGCTACTCGGGAGGCTGAGGCAGGAGGAGAATACGTGAACCGGGAGCGGAGCTGGCAGTGAGCCGATATCGCGCCACTGCACTCGTCTGGGAAAAAAAAAAAAAAAAAAAAAAAAAAAAAAATAAGAAAGTAGGTATAGCTCTATTGGTTTCTTATCAAAAGCAACATTCCTCTGCCTATTATGCCTAGCAGTATCTTGCCATTTCCATCTTATCTGCCCATGGGAGTCAAGAAATGATTTTATTTCTGTAATATACTAAAGAATACAGCTAGTGCAAAGGGCTTGGAAAGATTGCAAGAGAATATGAAGCATCTGCATATACAGAAGGAGATAATTTTTTCAGTAAATGAGTGATGACTTTGTAATTTAAGTTTTCTCCTTCGGGTTTAGATTTCAGGAATAAAACACTGTGAGTGTAAGATTATAAAGGCCAGACCACCGATGGAGGTTTGGGGCACTCCTTCAACCACTCACAAATGGGACAGTATGTTTTGATAGAGCATGCCCTCCTTTATCAGGTATTTCAGGTTGTGAGGAGAGGCTGCAAGCTGTGAATCAGCATAACTAATCAAGACAGAATTTGTGTTTTGTGCTTCATGGATCTTTTTTCCATTCATGTCCACTTCAAGAAGGCAGCCAGCTCCTTCATGCTTTTAACCTCACAGGAGGTTTGTGCTGTAGGACAGAAAGGCTAATTATCCAGCAGATGATCTGCCTTCCTGGCACTCCTTGAGGGAATTATGCCAGATAGGGGAAAGGGAGACATGTGCCTTGTGGAAAAGAGAAGGTGGGAGGGGAGGAATGGCGCAGAAGTCCAGGATGGGAAGAGAGATCTGCATACTCCCAGAGAACCTACAGCTTGCTCCTTCACAGCACTGCAGGAGGTGAGCGGAGTTTGGGGTTAGGTGGGAGGGGTGTGGCTGCCTAGTATGCCTGAGAGGCTGGAGTTTAGGCTGTTTCACAGCCCTTGCAAAGTTTACTGGGCTTCCAGATGACACTAAAACCCAAGGTTCTCAGATTTTAGTAGCCCTTGTAAGTTTAGACAAGGCATCTCAGTGGTAACCGGATGGGTAAAAGACCCCCAGATGCTTTGGTTTTCATAAGATGGATGTGAGTGAGAGAGCACCAAAATAAATTGAGATTGAATTATCACGGGATTTGAGCTTAAAAAAAGATCTAAACTTACTTTAAATAAATACATTTGATTTCTCAGATTTTTTTACTAAGACTTATATTTATTTTAGTTCAAGTTTAGTTTCTTATTCTGAGATTTTCCCTAAAATGTAACTAACTGTCCATGCCAAAAAAAGGCAAATAACATTTTGTTCCAAAGAAAATAAAAAATGCAAGAAGTGGGGAGAATTGTGTAAGAACACCGTTTTAAAATAATGTTCTTTTCTGGGTAAACATACTACTTAATTAAAACTCAAGGAAATATTATTATATAACAGGCCAATTTTTGCAAGATGAGAATTAGGGAGGGGTGGGATGTGTAGATTTTAACATCCTTGTACCTACAAGTGTGCATGGCAACAAAAGAATAATGTTTGGGCTTTTGTGATGTGAATCAAGAGATAGCCTCGTGGCTGAATTATCCAGTGAAATAGAGAAGTTATTGTTCACCACCTTTTATGTTAGGATAGCAAGGAGTTGACAGCCAAGACCTAACTAAAGTCATACCACAATTCTTCCGGTTCAGTGTTCTGGCCATACCTGCTGTATCTCAGTTCTTCAACAAACAAGGTGTGTGCCACCTTGTGGTTAGAAATTCTCAGCCGATAATTCTTCATCTTTTATTCTGGCTTATCTAGAGCTAAGTTCCGGACAGCAAATATTTCAGATATCTCCATTGTAAAGTAAAGTCAGGTTTTTGCCTTGAGATTTTGCCACTCCCGGCATTACGCTGGGGATCCTACCAGAGCTCTAGTCTCAAGCTTTGTTTCCTGTCCCAAGAGCTCCTGACCCTCCACATTAGCAGATCCAGTACTCACTCACCCCTCTGGATTGCCCTCTTATTTTATTTATTTATTTATTTATTTTTGTGAAAGAGTGTCATTCTGTTGCCCAGGCTGGAATGCAGTGGCCCAATCTTGGCTCACTGCAACCTCCGCCTCCCGGTTCAAGCGATTCTTGTGCCTCATCCTCCCAAGTAGCTGAGATTATAGGCATGCACCACCACACCTGGCTAATAATTGTATTTTTAGTAGAGACAGGGTTTTGCCATGTTGGCCAGACTGATCTCAAACTCCTAGTCTCAAGTGATCCTTCCACCTCGGCCTCCCAAAATGCTGGGATTGCAGGCTTGAGGGACCGCACTAGGCCTGGATTGCCTTCTTATATCAAGCTTCTAGATTCCCTTACTTTTACTTTCCTACCATAATTTTTAAAAGTGCTAAGTGTGTTGAGATTTTTTAATGTGCTTTAACAAAAAAAGTTTTTCTGAATATCAAATTAACCATCTTGACCCCATTTTCCATTTTCTGTCAAGTACATCTGAGCCAGTCTTTTGCCTACATCACCACACCAATGCTAATGTTAAAAGATAATTTTCAGAAAAAGGTGAAATCATGACCGTCATGCAGATATGAAAATGAACATGTGTTAAATAATTTTATTACATAATATGAGGGAGCCAGGGAGATGTTATAACTGATTCAAAGGAAAAGTCAAACAGCACTAATTTATCTAGAGTACAGGAATGTTGAAATTAATTGGAAATGCAGACAAAACTAATTTTTCCACATTCATTTAGATCACTACCAAACTGGACACAGAAAGTCAATTAACGTCACTACCAGACAAGTCAGAATTTGTTTATCAGTCACCTACTACTTACAAAGATTTGCAAAATAGCTCAAAGACAGTGAGCAGGAGTAGAATCTGATACCTTAAAAGAGTTGTCAGACTATGTATAGTTGCCCACTGAAACACAAAATGTTTTTCATACACTGATCTTGTCAAGGTCATTAATGACTTCTACACTGAAAAATTCAGTGTCATTTCTCCATGATCATCTTGCTTAAGCTACTAACAGCTTTTGATATAACTAATGACTTGCTTTTTTTTTTTGGAAAAAATAATTATGTGCTGTCCCCTTTGCTGATTTCTCTTTATTTTCATAAACTCTTCTCCACCTGTACTCATTGTGTAGGTGACTTCATCCAATTCCAAGTATTTAATACCAACTATATGCTTAAAATTCCTAAGATTATATCTTTAGTCCCAATATCTCCTGGATACACCTGACTATACACTTTTTTGGCTCACATCTATTGTCAAGTTGCCATCTTAAATTTCTGTTGTCTGAAACTGGACTTTGATTTATTTTAATCTACCCCTTTTCAACACACACTCTCTCACACACACATGCAAACACCCATGCCCAGACACACACACACACACACACACACCCTGATCTTCATGCAGTTCTAGTTACTCAAGCCAAATCTGCAGAGTCATTCTGAGTATCTTCAATTTGTCCATCCAGGTTCATTCTCTTCTCTAAACCCTGATCCGTGATGCCAAACTAAACTGAATGTCATTTCTCAGTAAACATCTTGCAAGCGTGTAATAGCCTTTTACACTTGCCTTTCTACAGTCTATTCTCATATGCAAACAGAGCAAACTTTGAAAACAAATATCATATCCCACCCTTCAGACCTTCTTACTATTCTTTGAATATACTTAGAATATTCTTGTCTCAGGGTCCTTACTTGCCTGAAAGGTGTGTCCCTTAGATATCCAGTTTGATTTCTCCTTCACTACAACTTCATGAATAAATGTCACCTTATCAGAGATTTTCCTGATCTCATACAAAAGGGCATCCGTCCCCCTCTCCATGGTCATTCTCTATCCCCCCTACTCTACTTCACATTACTTCACAGCACTCACCACCACTTAAATAATTTTTACATCTGTAGTGTATTTATATTTGTTTAAGGTTTATTTGATACCTTTCCTTCTTAGAATCTAAGTTCCATGAGAGCAAGAATTTTGTCTGTTTTTTCCAGTGATGTTTGTGCTGTGTATATAAACATGTCTGCATCATAGTCACTCCATATGGGTGTGGAGTAAAATGAAAGATTGAATAAATGAATTGACCAATAATGCAGAAGTTATGTTACAGCACCCTGAGTGATACAGGGTCAGTCCTACTTTTATTTGAGTCCCAACCATTTTTCAACAGGAAGAAAAGAATATATATATATATATA
>NW_016817055.1:1663911-1692373 GCF_001698545.2 Rhinopithecus bieti
TTTTTTAAAACGCTTTTTTTTTTTTTTTTTTTTTTTTTTTTTTTTGTGAGACGGAGTTTTGCTCTCGTTGCCCAGGCTGGAGTGCAATGGCATGATCATGGCTCACTGCATTCTCTGCCTTCAGGTTCAAGCGATTCTCCTGCCTCAGCCTCCCGAGGAGCTGGGATTATAGGCATGCACCACTGCACCCAGCTAATTTTTTTTTTTTTCTTTTTTTAAGTACAGATGGGGTTTCACCATGTTTGCCAGGCTGGTCTCGAACTCCTGACCTCAGATGATCTACCCACTTCAGCCTCCCAAAGTGCTGGGATTACAAGCGTGAGCCACTGTTCCCCGCCTAAACCTATGTAAATTAAATGAACACAGGGAATATTGTAAAGGATAACTGGTAATGGTTTCAAATATGGCTTATTCTAGAAGTTCAAATAATAGCTCCAGAACCTGCCAGGTCTCCACCCTTAGATTCTACTTTCTTTCATGTTGAGTGATTTTCAGACTCCTTATGACAAGATGTTTGCCAAAATCTCTGTTCTAGGAATAAAGAATGTCTCTGTCTCTTTCCAGCAGCTCTTGAAAAGCCTTAGAATTAACTTTGTATACCTTTAGCAAATCAGTAACTTTTTCTCTGTCAATACCAAGGTTGAAGCAAAAGAAAAAAAAGAAAGATTCATCTACAATAGGGACTAAACATGAAAATTCTTAGACTTAAATATAGCAAGAATAGCATAAGATTTATATAAAAGTTAATTTATAAAATCCAAATGAAGTACCTAAAATATTCCTAATGATATGATTATTATAGAAATGTCACTACTTCTAAAATTAATATAGAAAGGTTACGCAACTTAAATTGCAATCTTAATAAGCTTTTCTGCTGAACAATATAAAGTGATTCTAGAATGTATGTGGAAAAATATATCTCTAGAAAAAGTCAAGAAATTTATGAATACTGAATAATAATAAGAAGAAGGCAAAGCAGGAGACTTCCAGATACTAAAATAACTGTGAAGTAACTGTAATCAAAGGTAAGTGTATAATATTAGCACAGGAATAGGTACATATATTAGTCACATATGCCTGAGCATCCATAGAAAGATTTAGTAGTTATAGGATTTTAATCGAACTTAGTGAGAGTATCTAATTTAATAAACGATGCTTGTATGTTTGATTATCCATGTAGAAGAAAACTGAATCCTTGCTCTAAGAAAAATATTGAAAGAAAATTTAGAAGGCTATTTGTATAAATTTGAGATGGGAAAGATATTCCCAAGTTTGACAGAAACCACAGAAACCATAAAGGAAAAGCTAGATATATTTGGCTATTTTAAAATTACGTATTTCTGCAAGGCAAAAGATAGCAGAAACAAAATGAAGAAACAAATTTAAAGATATTTAAAGTGTTAAAAATTAAATTAAGTGTAGAAAAGGTTTATTTTCTAGGGCACTAGTTATTAAAGGATCATTACATGTGAATTCCTTCTGTAGAATTCAGAGGATTATCAAACTGTAAAAGCAACAGAAAGAGAAATTACAAATTTTATCAATAAAACTATTACAGTTAACACTTAAGCTTTTATTGTCCAGAAATATCTTTCTAATGAAATGGTATTTCTAGAAAAGCATGAAAAATCACTCCAATTCTTCATTTTAAAACTAGGTAAATAAGAAGCAGAATGATTCTCATTCGAAAAGATACAGAATAAAACAGAGCTGAAGAAACACAGAGGCAATGAAAATAATTAATAAGAACTCAAAATGTCCCTTTCAAACAAAAGTTGAAAGGGTCAACAGACTTGCACTTTTGACCAAGAAGGAATTTTAGAAATGTAAGTCAATAGAAAAAACATCCTGTTTTTCAGTCCAATCATGGCAATGAAAATAGGATTCTCAAAAACGTAAAAGAGGCATACCACAAGATAAACATAAGTTACTACTCTTAGATGACTCTTAAATGATGAACACAATGTAGACATTGTGATAACTGAAATGTATCTTAAATGTAGAGTTTGATCTGATTAATGGAGAAAATCCCATAGCATCTCTACTGAAAGAAACTGTAAAAAGGAAGTAATGGTAAAACAGCTTTCTCAGGGGGCCATGGTAACCGTGAGCTAATATCATTTGTATTTGGTAGGAGGTGGGGAAGAATGGGAGATCATTAACTTTTGAAGGACTTCAGTGGATGAATGCACTCAATCTGTCCCAGATGCATTTCATTAAGAAAGAATAAACTAGTTAACATTGCCAAAATTAAGTTCACTTAAGGTAACAGGTCAGGGATGTTTTTCATGATCTGTGTCTTTAATAAGGAAATGTTTTCCATCAAAGTGGCTCAAATGGGAAAGACAGAAAATATCAAATGTTGAAGAAGGTGTGGAACAACCAGAGAGCTGTTTTATGGCACTGGTAGGAGTGTAAATTGGTACAACAACACTGAAAAACTAGCTGGCAGCTCAAAAATTAAACAAATGAATGTTCATGACTCAGCGGTTCCAGTCTTAGGTTTATATGGTCAACAGAAATGTGTACCAAAGAAAGTTCACCAAAGAATGTGCACAAGAATGCCTAAGCAACGCTATTCATAATAGAACCGAACTAGAAACTGTCCAAATGATTACTAGTAGCAGAACAAACTCATAAATTGCTTTATTCACGTAATGGGACACTCTACAACAATGAGAAGAAATGAAGTGCAACTATGCAACATGGAAACAGGTATTGAAAACACAACATGGATGAATCTTCAAATGCAGTGTGGCAGAAAGAAGTCAGGCACAAAGAGCATGTGTTGTTTACTTCCCTTTTATACAATTAAAAAACAAGCTAAACTATGGGCATTGGAGGTCAGGATAATGGCTGTCTTTGGAGCACAGAAACCAGAGACTGTAAGGGGAATCACAGGACACAGGATTCTGGGATGTTGGTAGTTCTCAGTTTGTAAAAATTCATCAAGCTATATAGTTACGTTTCGTATGCTCTTCTGTATGTATGTTATTTTTTAATAAAAAGATTCCCAACACAGTTTTATGGGTGTAGTACAGAGGTGGAAGCAATAAGTAGGAGAAGTGAGCAAGTTAGTTTTCCTTAAATAGAGGGAATCATTTATAAAAATTTATAACTAAAATGCAAACAGCAACTTTCTCTTTATAGGATAATGGACTTCATATATATGTTGTCCAATAGCCTGGGAAAACAACGTCTTTGGTTTTATATCAAAGCCAAAGGCTAATATTACACCTTCTTCAAATAATAGTTTTCATACACTCGATTTCATTATGTAAAATAAGAATATTGCTGTATTAGTCTGTTTGCATTGCTATAAAGGAATAGCTAAGACTGGGTAATTTGTAAATAAAAGAGATTTAATTGGCTCACAGTTCTGCAGGGCATACAGAAAGCATGACATCTGCCTCTGCTTCTGGTGAGGGTTTCAGGAAGCTTACAATCATGGCGGGCGCCGAAAGGGAAGCTGATACATCACATGGTGAGAGAGAGCAAGAGAGCAAGGAGGAGGTGGCAAGTGCCTCTATTTTTTTTTTTTTTAACGTGTATTTTATTTATTATTATTATTATTTATTTTCATTTATTTATTTTCTATCTCAACAGGTTTTTGTGGGACAGGTGGTGTTTGGTTACATGAATAAGTTCTTTAGTGGTGATTTCTGACATTTTGGTGCACTCATCACTTGAGCAATGTACACTGTACCCCACATGTAGTCTGTTATCCCTAACCACCCCAACTTTTCCCCCTGAGTCCCCAAAGTCCAATGTATCATTCTTATGCCTTTGCTTCCTCATAGCTTAGCTCCCACAGATGAGTGAGAACATATGATGTTTGATTTTCCATTCTTAAGTTACTTCGTTTAGATTAATAGCCTCCAATTCCATCCAGTTGCTGCAAATGTCGTTATTTCATTCCTTTCTATGGCTGAGTATTATTCCATGGGGTGTGTGTGTGTATGTGTGTGTGTGTGTGTATGTGTGTGTATCACATTTTTTTATCCACTCATTGATTGATTGGCATTTGGGCTAGTTCCATGTTTTTGCAATTGCAAATTGTGCTGCTATAAACATGCGTGTGCAATATCTTTTTCGTATCATTACTTCCCTCCCTCTGGGTAGATACTCAGTCATAGGATTGCTGGATCAAATGGTAGATCTACCTTTAGTTTTTAAGGAATCTCCACACTGTTTTCCAAGATGGTTGTACTAGTTTACATTCCCACCAACACTATAAAAGTGTTCCCTTTTCACTGCATCCCCACTAACAGCTATCATTTTTTTATTTTTTAATTATGGCCATTCTTGGAGGAGTGAAGTGGTATTACATTGTGGTTTTGATTTGCATTTCCCTGGTGATTAGTGATGTTGAGCATTTTTCCATATGCTTGTTGGTCATTTGTATATCTTCTTTTGAGGATGGTCTATTCATGCTTTAGTCCACTTTTTGATGGGATTGTTTGTTTTTTCTTACTGATTGGTTTGAGTTCTTTGTAGATTCTGGATATTAGTACTTTGTCAGGTGTATAGATTGCGAAGATTTTCTCCCACTCTGTAGGTTGTCTGTTAACTCTGCTGATTATTTCTTTTGCTGTGCAGAGCTTTTTAGTTTAATTTAGTCCCATCTATTTACTTTTGTTTTAGTTGCATTTGCTTTTGGGTTTTTGGTCACGAAGTCTTTGCCTAAGCCGATGTCCAGAAGGGTTTTTCCCACCTCGTCTTCCAGAATCATTATGACTTCATGTCTTAGATTTAAGTCTTTGATCCATTTTGAGTTGATTTTTGTATAGAGTGAGAAATGAGTATCCAATTTCATTCTTCTACATGTGGCTTGCCAATTATCCCAGCACCATTTGTTGAATAGGGTGTCCATTTCCCACTTTATGTTTTTGTTTGCTTTATCGAAGTTCAGTTGGCTGTAAGTATTTGGGTTTACTTCTGGGTTCTCTATTCTATTGTATTAGTCTGTGTGCCTATTTTTATACCAGTACTATGCTATTTGGTGACTAAGGCCTTATGGTATAGTTTGAAGTCGGGTAATGTGATGTCTCCAGATTTGTTCTTTTTGCTTAGTCTTGCTTTGGCTATGCGTGCTCTTTTTTGGTTGCATATGAATTTTACCATGTTTTTTTCTAGTTCTGTGAGGAATGATAGTGATATTTTGATAGGGATTGCACTGAATTTATAGATTGCTTTTGGCAGTATGGACATTTTTACAATATTGATTCTACCCATCCGTGAGCATGAGGTGTGTTTCCATTTGTTTGTGCTGTCTATGATTTCTTTCAGTAGTGTTTCGTGGTTTTCCTTGTAGATGTCTTTCACATTGTTGGTTGGGTATATTCCTAAGTATTTTAATTTTGTGCAGCTATTGCGAAAGGGATTGAGTTCTTGATTTGATTCTCGACTTGGTCGCTGTTGGTGTATAGCAGAGCTACTGATTCGTGTACATTAATTTTGTATCCTGAAACTTTGCTGAGTTCATTTACCAGTTCTAGGAGCTTTTCGGATGAGTCGTTAGAGTTTTATAGGTATATGATCATATAATCAGCAAAGAGCAACAGTTTGACTTCTCTTTATCAACTTAGGATGCCCTTTTTTTCTTTCTCTTGTCTGATTGCTCTGGCTAGGACCTCCAGTACTATGTCAAATAGAAGTGGTGAAATGGGCATCCTTGTCTTGTTCCAGTTCTCAGGGGGAATGCTTTCAACATTTCCCCATTCAGTATAATGTTGGCTGTGGGTTTGTCATAGATGGCTTTTATGACCTTAATATATGCCAATTTTGCTGAGGGTTTTAGTCATAAAGGGATGCTGGATTTCGTCAAATGATTGTTTGCATCTATTGAGATGATTGTGTGATTTTTGTTTTTAATTCTGTTTGTGTGGTGTATCTTATTTATTGATTTACCTATGTTAAATTTTCCCTGCATCCCTGGTATGAAACCCATTTGATCACGGTGGATTATCTTTTTAATATGTTGTTGGGTTTGGTTTGCTAGGATTTTGTTGAGGATTTTTGCGGCCATGATAATCATGGATCTTGGTCTATAGTTTTCTTATTTTGTTATGTCCTTATTTTGTTATGTCTTTTACTGGTTTTGGTATTAGGATGATACTGGTATTAGGATTATAGAACGATTTAGGAAGGATTCCCTTTTTCTCTTTTGGAATAGTGTCAGTAGGATTTATACCAATTCCTCTTTGAATGTCTGATAGAATTCAGCTGTGAATCCATCTGGTCCTGGACTTGTTTTGTTGGCAATTTTTTATTACCATTTCAATCTTGCTGTTTGTTATTGATCTGCTCAGAGATTCTATATATTCCTGGTTTAATCTAGGAGGGTTGTATATTTCCAGGAATTTATTCATTTCCTCTAAGTTTTCTAGTTTATGCGCATAAAGGTGTTCATGGTAGTCTTGAACAATCTTTTGTATTTCTGTGGTATTAGCTGTAATGTCTCCCATTTCCTTTCTAATTGAGCTTATTTGGATCATCTCTCTTCTTGGTTAATCTTGCTAATGGTAAATCAATTTTATTTATCTTTTCAAAGAAGCAGCTTTTTGTTTTGTTTAGCTTTTGTATTTTATTTTGTTATTGTTTCAATTTAATTTAGTCCTGCTCTGATCTTTCTTGTTTCTTTTCTTCTTCTGGGTTTGGGTTTGGATTGTTCTTTCTTCAGTTCTGTAAGGTGTGACCTTAGATTGTCTATTTGTCCTTTTTCAGACTTTCTGATGTAGGCATTTAATGCTATGAACTTTCCTGTTAACACCACTTTTGCTGTATTGCAGAGGTTTTGATAGGTGGTGTCACTACCATCGTTCAGTTCAAACAATCTTTTAATTTCCATCTTGATTTTGTTGTTGATCCAACAATCATTTAGGAGCAGGTTATTTAATTTCCATATACTTGCATGGTATTGAGGATTCCTTTTGGAATTGATTTCCAATTTTATTTTACTATGATCTAAGAGAATACTTGATATGATTTTGATCTTCTTAAATTTACTGAGACTGGTTTTGTGGCCTATCATATGGTCTACCTTACAGAATGTTCCATGTGCTGATGAATAGAATGTATATTCTGCAGTTGTTGGGTAGAATGTTCTATAAATATCTGTTAAGTCCATTTGTTCTAGGGTGTAGTTTAATTCCATTGTTTCTTTGTTGACTTTCTATCTTAATGACCTGTCTAGTGCTGCCACTGGAGTATTGAAGTCCCCCACTATTATTGTGTTGCCATCTATCTCATCTCTTAGGTCTAGTAGTAATTATTGTATAAATTTGAGAGCTCCAGTATTAGGTGCATATATATTTAGAATTGTGATATTTTTCTGTTGGACTAGTCCTTTTATTATTATATAATGTCCCTCTTTGTCTTTTTAACCACTGTTGCTTTAAAGTTTGTTTTGTCTGATATAAGAATAGCTACTCCTGCTCACTTTTGGTGTCCATTTGCATGGACTATCTCTTTCCACCCCTTTACCTTAAGTTTATGTGAGTCCTTATGTTTTAGGTGAGTCTTCTGAAGACAGCAGAAACTTGATTGGTGAATTCTTATCCATTCTGCAGTTCTGTATCTTTTAAGTGGAGCATTTAGGCCATTTACATTCAGTGTTGGTATTGAGATGTGAAGTACTATTCTATTCATCATATTATTTGCTGCCTGAATACCTTGGTTTTTTTCACTGCATTATTGTTATATAGGTCCTATGAGATGTACGCCTTGAGGAGGTTGTATTTTGATGTATTTTGAGGAGTTGTTTCAAGATTTAGAGCTCCTTTTAGCAGTTCTTGTAGTGGCACATTCTCTCAGTATTTGTTTTTCTAGAAAAGACTGTATCTTTCCTTCATTTACGAAGTTTAGTTTCACTGGATACAAAATTCTTGACTGATAATTGTTTTGTATAAGGAGGCTAAAAATAGGACCACTATCCCTTCTAGCTTTTAGGGTTTCTGCTGAGAAATCTACTGTTAATCTGATTATGACTTTTGTCTTCAGCTACCAAAGATTTTTCTTTGTAGGTTACCTGATGCTTTCGCCTCACAGCTCTTAAGATTCTTTCCTTTATCTTGACTTTAGATAGCTTGATGACTATGTCATCACTAAGCAATGATCTTTTTGTGATTAATTTCCCAGGTGTTCTTGGAGCTTCTTGTATTTGGATGTTTAGATCTCTAGCAAGGTTGGGGAAGTTTTCTTTGGTTATCCTCTCAAATGTGTTTTCCAAATTTTTAGATATCTCATCTTCCTCAGGAATACAAATTATTCTTAGGTTTGGGATATTTAACATAGTCCTAAAACTCCTGGAGGCTTTGTTCATTTTTAAAATTCTTTTTTCTTTGTCTTTGATGGATTGGGTTAAATCAAAAGCCTTATGTTCAAGCTCTGAGGTTCTTTCTTCTGCTTGTTTGATTCTACTTCTGAGGTTTTTCCAGTGCATTTTGCATTTCTCTAAGTGCCTCCTTGACCAGAAGTTGTGGTTGTTTTTATTTATACTCTCTATTTCAGTGAAGACTTTTCCTTTCATATCCTGTATCATGCTGTTTATTTCTTTTCTTTTTTTTTTTTTTTGAGACTGAGTCTTGCTCTGTCGCCCAGGCTGGAGTGCGGTGGCCGGATCTCAGCTCACTGCAAGCTCCGCCTCCCGGGTTTATGCCATTCTCCTGCCTCAGCCTCCCGAGTAGCTGGGACTACAGACGCCCGCCACCGCGCCTGGCTAGTTTTTTGTATTTTTTAGTAGAGACGGGGTTTCACCATGTTAGCCAGGATGGTCTCGATCTCCTGACCTCATGATCCGCCTGTCTCGGCCTCTCAAAGTCCTGGGATTACAGGCTTGAGCCACCGCGCCCTTCAGTTCAACTTCACCTTTCTCTGGTGCCTCCTTGATTCTTCCTCTGGCAATTCAGAGATTTCATCTTGGTTGGGATCCATTGCTGGTGAGCTGGTATGATCTTTTGGGAGTATCAAAGAACCTTGTTTTTCATATTACCAGAATTGTTTTTCTGGTTCCTTCTCATAGTCTGGGATAGACTATGTCAGAGGGAAGATCTGGGATTCAAGGACTGCTGTTCAGTTTATTTTGTCCCACAGGATGCTCCCTCTACTTGGTGTTCTCCCCCTTCCCCAAGGGATGTGGCTTCCTAGGAGCCAAACTACAGTGATTGTTTTTGCTCTTCTGGTTCTAGCCACTCAGTTGAGCTACTGGGCTCCAGGCTGTTACTGGAGAGTATCTGCAAAGAGTCCTGTGATGTGATCTGTCTTCAGGTCTTGCAGCCCTGGATACCAGTGCCTGCTCTGGTGGAGGTAGCAGGGGAGTGAAGTGGACTCTGTGAGTTTGTGTTGTGTTTTTGTTTAGTGCACTGGTTTTGTGTTGGTTGGCCTCCAGCCAGGAGGTGGCGCTTTTAAGAGTGTATCAGCTGTGGTCCTATAAGGAGGATGCAGACCTTCCCTAGGGACACCTGGTTAAGTATTCAGGTTTCTCAGGCAGTGGGCAGAGCCATAGAGCTCCAGATTATGACTTTTGTCTTCAGCTACCAGGATCGCTAGAGAAAGACTACCAGGTAGGGGAAGAAATAGGCATGTCTGAGCTCAGCCTTTCCTTGGGCAGGGCTTGCTGTGGCTGCTGTGGGGAATGGGGGTGTGGTTCGCAGGCCAATGGAGTTGTATTCTCATGGGAATTATGGCTGCCTCTGCTGAGTCATATAGGTCACGGGGGAAGTCGGAAAAAGCCGGTAGTCACAGGCCTCACTCTGTTCCCACACAACCCACAGTCCTAAAGGCCAGTCTCACTCCTACTGTGCCCCCCAACAGCACTGAGTCTATTTCCAGGCAGCCAGTTACCAGGGCTGATAACTTGCTCCAGACCACCAGCCTCTCTGTTGAGAAAGCAAGCCGATTCACAGTTTTTCAGTGTCTCATGCGGCCTCCAGCAGTGATCCAGTTCCTTCAAAAAGTCTGTGGTTTCTCTCAGCTTTGCTGGTATGTTCCTGCAGTAGTTTTTGGGGCAAAAGTCCGTGATATGAATCTCCATACACTGGTGTGTCCGTCTGAGAGGGAGTTGCAAGCTAGCCCTGCTCCTGTCCACCATCTTAATCCCCTCTCTTGCAAGCTCCTTTCAACAACCAGCTCTCATCATCACCAAGGGAATGGCACCAACCATTCATGAGAGATCTGCTCCCGTGACCCAAACACCTCCCACCAGGCTCCACCTCCAGCATTGAGGATTACATTTCAACATGAGATTGCGAGGAAACACACATTCAAACCATATCAATTGTTAAATCGAGAGATACCATCTTCTAAATCATTTCACTGCCCATGGCAATTTTACCTTTGGAAGCCTTTACAAGCAATATTATTCTATGACCCACAAAGGCCTATTGAAGTAGATTGCCAATCAGTAAATAGTTTAAATGGTCATGAATTATCCAGTACATGTTCAATGACTTTACATTTAAGTCACTTAGCTAAGTACTGCTAAGACAATAGGTGACATTCTGCCTTTCACATGTGTTAAACTCTCTTCCTAATCTGCTGGATTTCTAAACTACCCTGTTTTCACCTACTCTGAGATGGCAAAAGCCTTTAGCAATGCTAAACAGATAGACAAAAGTCAAAATGCCAGGCAGAATAGTAAGAGGCACACTGAGGCCCAATGAGGACTGCAAGTATGGAATGCTAGGAAATAGTGTAAGCTAGGTGAAGTTGACATGGAGGAGTCAAGGAATGAAGACTCTAGAAAAGTGACCATCTGTGCAAAGAGGTAAATTGGGAGACCTATACAAATATGCTTATCAAAGAAAAACCATCTATCATGTTGAGATGGTATAATTCCCTTAACCCCCTTTGCCAGTAGGAACTGAAGTGGCTCATTTCACTCAGGCTGCCACTGGCTACTCCTTGCAGGAGGAAGTATGCGAGCGAGGGAGTGAGGGAACCGGAGTGAATGAACTCTAGCACCAGTCAGTTGCTCCTCTCTGGAGGGGGCAGGATCTGTGTGGGTCCCACAACGGTGTCAAATCATGTTACAACCAATGCTCTTTCAGAGCTGCAGTCCGGGGACTGCCAAGTGCCAACCAGCTCAGTGGAAGGTCAGAATGGCAACTTCTGTCCTCTTAGCACTCAGGTTCTTGTCCGGCATCCAGGAAGAAATCAGGTCACACAAACTGAAAGGTGATGAATGCAGAAGACTTTATTGAGCAGTAGGTGGCTCTCAGTGGAAAGGGAGGCTAGAAAGGGAATGGGAAGGTGATCTTTCCCTTAAACCCAGCCATATCCAGCTGGACCCATCTCCGAAGCTGCACTGTCTGAAGCTAGTCACGTTTATCTGTTGTCTCTGATGCTCAGTTGCTTCTCTGTTTGCCACTCAGCTGCTTGTATCCTTGATACTCAACTGCTTGTGTTGCTCTGCCAGCTGAAGTATTTTATGGGCACAGGATGGGGTGGGGCAGGCCAAAAAGGCAACATTTGGGTGGGAAAAATGGGGTTAGCTGTTTTCACTTAGGGCTGAGGTTCCAGGCTTAAGGGTGAGGTTCAGCCGGGAGCCCAGCCCTACTGTACCAATGTCAAGGTCTGGTTTACAAAAAGAGGTTATTGCAAAGCAATTTTCAAATGCATACCCCATTTATATGTGTAAGGAGGGTAGGAGGAAGCTTGAATATTTATGACCAGTCTTAGAACAACTAAAATATGTGTATGTAACTGAAAGACTATATATACGCATTAGATACATGTATCTGTGTATATAAATGCATATATATATAATTGCATTATCATTATTTATGTCTAAGGAGTTTTGCAACTTAGGGATAATATTTTAGTCTTTTTTTTTTTTTTTTTTGAGATGGAGTCTCACTGTGTCGCCCAGGCTGGAGTGCAGTGGCGCCATCTCGGCTCACTGCAAGCTCTGCCTCCCGAATTCACACCATTCTCCTGCCTCAGCTTCCCCGCCACTACGCCTAGCTAATTTTTTATATTTTAGTAGAGACAGGGTTTCACCGTATTAGCCAGGATGGTCTCGATCTCCTGACCGTGTGACCCACCCGCCTCGGCCTCCCAAAGTGCTGGGATTACATTAGTCATCTTTTTTATGCTTGGCACCTAAAGTGCCTGGCTTAGACTAGGGGCCTGAAAACACTCATTAACACAAAATAAAAGTGTTTTGGAGGTATGCAGAGTTTATTGATAGATCAATGAATAATCTCAAACATCTAAGTTTTCATACTTACATTTTTTTTGTCTTCCTGTATTCTCAGTTGCCAGCTTTTGTTTTAATTTAATTAATGCAAAACTTCTATATCCTGCAGTTCCAACTCACAGTTCGGTTGCCTAGTCTGAGAGTCTGAAGATTCATTCTCCCTCTAGACCAGCTCCACTAACTTTATGACAGATACTTGCCACCCTTAAACATTTCTTTACCATATACATGAGTTCACAGATGTGAAGGGAATGTATAATCTTAAATAAACACCGTATGCTCTATATTAGGCTTATGCTCTAAATATAGAACTGTATTTATAGTATTACGTTTTTTGAAAAAAATCATAGTTTTGTCAGCATTCTATTTACAACACATTGCTACATCTTTCTCTTTTTCTATATTTTTAACAAAATCAATGAAAGTGTACAAGCAGTATTTTACACTTGCTATTTGTAATATATTATCCCTATATTCCAAAAAATAAACTTCCACAACAATTATTAAATAGCAGGAAATATTAACCATCTGCATGCATGTATCACACTTTAGTTTTAAATTTTAGTTTAGGATATTTCAAACATAGAGAAAACTATAATAAAAATTGTGAACAGCCTTCAACTCATCATCAAGTTCTATGAAATTACATACTATATCATTGAAACTCTGTGATACCTTCTCCGTGTTAAATCCTCTCTCCACAGAATGCTGGATTTTGTGTTTATCATCCTTATGTAAGTGTTTATTTCCATAGTGTAAACACTTGAATATGTCCACACAAAATACAGCATGATTTTTCAGGTGTTAAAAAAATTTATGTAGGCCGGGCATGGTGACTCACGCCTGTAATCCCAGCACTTTGGGAGGCTGAGGAGGGCGGATCACCTGAGGTCAGGAGTTGGAGACTAGCCTGGAAAACATGGCAAAATCCCATCTCTACTAGAAGTACAAAAAATAGCCGGGCATGTGGCAGGCGTTTGTAATCCAAGCTACTCAGGAGGCTGAGGCAGGAGGATTGCTTGAACCCGGAAGGCAGAGGTTGCAGTGAACCAAGATGGTGCCACTGCACTCCAGCCTGGGTGACAAGAGCAACACTCCATCTCAAAAAAAAAAAAGTAAATATTATAATATCTTGCTCCATATGTACTTCTGCAATGTACTTTTTTACTGAATGTTTCAGCAATGGATTCATGTTGATTTATGTAACACTAGCATGCTTGTTTACACTACTGAATTCCATTATATGACTACAACATAATTATGTATATCCAGCATCTTATTTATGAGCGTTGGGTTGTTTCTAGTTTTTCACTTTTATAAAAAGCTGGAATGGATAATGCATGCCTTCTTTTGCACATGTGTGAGGATTTCTCTAATGGAATTGCTAAATCCCAAGCAAGTCATCTTCAAGTTTATTAAAAATTTTCAAATGTTTCTTCATATTTACATACCCAATCAGAGTAAATGCAAGTTCTCATGTCTCCAAATACTTAGCACTATTTATATTGCCCTATTTGTAAATTGTAGATTGTTTGCCAACCTGCTATGTGCAAAACGGTATTGTAGGTTGCTTTAATGTGTATGTCACTGATTATTACTGCAGTGGGCACCTTTTCATGCTTGTTGGCTCTTCCTATTTTTACCTATTTATAAGCCTTTCCCATTTATTGGGATGGAGATTGGTGACTTTTTCCTTATTAAACTGAATAAAGTCTTCTTAATTCTGGATACTACTCTTCTGTCTGCTCTATGTGTTCCAAATATCGTTTTTCACTCTGTAGCTTCTTTTACTTTTGTGTATTATGTCTTTTTTTGAGCGGAAATTTAACATTTCAATGTAGAAAATGAATTATTTTCTTATGGATTACATTTTCAGTATCTTGTTTAAGAAAGTTTTCTTTATTCTTCTAAACATTTAAGGTTTGATTTTTCTTATGAAGGTCTTTAACCTGCCTGAAATTGATTTTCTGAAGGTATAACTTTGGAACGTACTACAAACACAACTTTATATTTTGATATGTTGCCAGAATTTCTTTTAAATTAAGGCATATAGTGTTGAAACCATTGCCATTATGGAAACTACAAAAGTATTGAGTTGAGTTTGATGTAGATTTTAACTCTGCAGTAAGCCTTACCTGAAGAGTATCTTGGGCATATTCATCTTTCTGAGCCTCTTTTTCTGCAAAAAGTTAGTTCTAGGCCAGGCGCGTTGGCTCATGCCTATAATCCCAGCATCTTGGGAGCCTGAGGCGGGTGGATCACTTGAGCTCAGGAGTTTGAGACCAGCCTGGCCAACATGGTGAAGCCCTGTCTGTACTAAAAACACAAAAATTACCCAGGTGTGGTGGCACATGCCTGTAGTCCCAGCTACTCAGGAGGCTGAGGCAGGAGAATCACTTGAACCCGGGAGGCAGAGGTTGCCATGAGCTGAAATGGCACCACCGCACTCCAGCCTAGACAACAGAATGAGACTCTGTCTCAAAAAAAAAAAAAAAAAAAAAAAAATTAGTACTAATGCCGGTTCCATGGTTTGTGTTAAAATTAGTAATTCAGAAATATCTACTGTATTGCCTGACACACAGAATATACTGTTAGGGACTTGATCTCTGGCAGTGAAAGGAAATAGCAATAGCTTGAGAGAACCAGAACAAATCAAGATGAATGCTTGCTTATCTAATTTTGGCATAACAAGATGATGATGAATAAAAATGAATATCCCACATTTTGGAAACTAATAATATGAATATCTGTTGAGGTTATAGGATCAGACTTTCCCTCTGTGAGTCCTAGATGATCCTAGGTCAGGAAGTGAAGATTCAGAGTTCTGCCCAGGACAAGGGCCAGAAGAGACAGTTCTCTGGGGCTGAGAGAAGGCTCCTTTGTTTCTTTATTTTACCAACCTCAAAGTGTTCATCAGTTGGAGTGAACAGCTCTAGTAGGGATTGTATTGGTCAGGGTAGGGAGTGGGTCGGGGGACCTATCCACAGGGAGAAAAGAATGCAAGGAACTGTTCCAGGATGCAGTCTGGGAAGAGTCTGTGCTTAAGCAGTAGACTATAGAACTTTTTCATTTTTCTGGAGTCATCCTTTCCAATAGCCCCAAACCTGCAAGTAAATTTTCTTCAAAATTACAGCTAAATCTTAGTTACACCCTTGAAAAACAGGTAAATCCCAATACCCATGCTTAGATACAAACTGTCCAGGGAGAGAACAGGGATCCTTCTCTCCTTCAGAATAGACAGAAGACGTGGCAGATGCCATCAGACAACAATGTTTCTGGTGGAGCTGATGACACTGTCAGCTACCCATGGATTGGTGTTGGCAAGATGCAATGGGAAGAGAGGGGGAAGTTCAGTGACATTTTGGAATGCACTTGAGATGTTGGCTTTGGAAAGTTTCCTAAATACCAAGGACATACTTTGATTATGGTTCTGGAAAGACACATGAGGGCTAATTTCCATTAAAATGTGCCATAAAAATGAAAGGAAGAGAGAGAAATCCTGGAGCAGTAGTGTGCACTTGTAATCCCCAGGAGGCTGAGGTGAGGGCATCAATTGAGGCCAGGAGTTTGAGATCAGCTTGGGCAACGTAGCGAGACACTGTCTCTACAAAAAAATAAAAATAAAAATAGCTGAGTGTAGAGGCACACACCTGTAGTCTCAGCTCCTTGGGAGGCTGGGGCAGTAGGATCACTTGAGTCCAAGACTTTGAGGCTGCAGTGAGCTACAATTGTGCCACTGCACTCCAGCCTAGGTGACAAAGTGAGATCCCATCTTTAAAATAATAATAACAAAAAACATTTAAAAAAATTAAGGGCTTCTTTGATGAGACTTGGACCTTGGATCTGTAGATTAAAAAAGTGTGAGAAGACTGAACAGACTTTTAGGCCGAGGAGTTGCAAGCAACACAGTAGAAATTAAAATGTGAGCAGAGATATCAGAAATACTATCTTTACCAGACATTCTTAGACACTTCCTTTTTGCTAAAGCTTTTCCTGTTCTCTCACTAGATCCACTCACTTAATCATTAATTCATTCCGCCATTCACCGAACGTTCAATCCAATGTGAATGGATTGAATGTTCGGCCTCCTTGTAGCCAGTTCAATCCAATTAAATGTGTACTACATGCCTCAAATAGTGCTACACACTGGGGATACAATGGGAAGCAAAACAGACTTGGTCCCTGCATTTGCAGAGCTTGCAAGGTGGTAGAGATCAGCCTTAAAATAATGAATGGAACCAGGTATTGGGGCAGGGATGGAGGATGTAATCAAGAGATCATCAAATGATTACACTCCAGTGCAGTACCTTATAAAAATGAATGGCACTATAATGACTGGAAAAGAGAAAATTATGTTTAATAAAGGAATCTTAAAACATTAGAAACCCAGGAAGACTTTTAAGAGCCATTAAAATGAACATTTCATAAGTTGATCATCTCACTATGCTGGGAAATGTATTCACACACCATGCATCAGTATACAGGGATAGCAGATAAAAACAACACTTTTGTGTGTAGAGTTTACTCTTTGTGGAGCCTGAGAGTCAAACTCAGTGGAAGTACACTATTCTCTGGAAAGAATTTGAAAGATAAAAGACCTATAAACTTTTATTATTTTTATGTATTTTGGCTCTTCCAGTGTTAACAATGTATATGATAGAAAATATATTGTCTGCATCCTGCATTTTTTGTTTATCTAAAGAGAAATGCAGTGGAGGTATTCCTCACAGGGAATTTGTTTTATAGCTTCTTAAACCGTAAAATAACTCCCTTTAGCTATTTCTGATTTAAAGTGCATGTAACATAGTGGGTTTTTAAAATTTGTTTATTTAAAGCATGACTTGAATTTTGTGAGGAGATCCCATGTGAATCTGAAATATTAAATTGTGTATCTACACTTCCAGAGTCCTGGAACCGTCTGCAAACCAGGACAGATTTCACAGCCTAATTAATAATTATGTAGATAGTAAAATCCCCAAAGACCCCTTCTGCCTTTCTTTAAAATAGTTCAGATTTCTTCTTGTGTTAATATGGGTTGATATTTCATCTGAATTATAGGTTTAACTGGGAATAAATTAGAGAATTTCAATGTAGGAAGCAATCCTGTTCTTTTAAATTTTGGGTGCAAGTTTTCTTCTTGAAAAGACTTGAGAACAGGCATATCCTGCACTCATTTGTATCATGGAGTGGATAATGTTTCCAGACTGATCTTTGTCTTTATAATGTTACTAAGAACCCCCAGGGGTTGTGGCTACAAGGAGGCCTAGGAGATATAAGTGTCTACATATACTTGTGTGAAGCAGGGTATTTAATTCCTATAACTCTGCTTTTGTACTTCATACATGTTGACTCTAAGACTTCGCTCATCTTGGATTCTCAGTGGATGCATATATCCCTATATTATAAACTTCTCTATAGTCATAATGATTTCTGTGAGTGGTTTCCAGATTATTATTCAATGTGTCTTTGTTAGTACAAGTATATATATATACACACACACACACACACACACACACACACACAGAGTTATACTGTGTTGTTTCTGATTACATATTTCATGAAATAAATTATTACTTTAGGATAAGCATGTACACATAATTAAAATGAACTTATCATTACATATTAAATGACAAAGAAAAGCTATTCTTATTTTACTTTCACACTTTCTTTCCCCAGTTTTATTCTCATCCTTGTTTCTAAAGATACATAAAATACAAACATAAATTATACAAAAAGCCCAATAGTATACTATTTAATTATGCCTTAGGAGCAGAGGAGGAATGTAAATTAGCATTTTACAATACAAGGTGTTGAAATTCTATGCTTTGTTTATTTATATATAAGGTGGTTAGAAAAATGCAATTCCTTAAAGAAAATATCAGATAAATAGATACTAAGATTTTCAGTTTCTAGCCACTCCCATTTTTCTTGAGTATACAGAAAATTTCACAAGTTTCTTATGGTAAGAATATAAGAATAGTTTCATTTTTGATACACTGCCATAAGGGTAATATAAATCATTTCAAAAGCTCTTATAGAAGCACAAGCAATTCAATTATTCATTTGCAAGGAGAATGTTGAATTTATTTATATTGGAAGAAAGACAAGCATTGACTTTAATTTTCTTTTTCTTTTTTTTTTGAGATGGAGTCTCACTCTGTCGTCAGGCTGGAGTGCAGTGGCATGATCTTGGCTCACTGCAAACTCCACCTCCCAGGTTCAAGGGATTCTCCTGTCTCAGCCTCCTGAGTAGCTGGGACTACAGGCATGCACCACCAAGCCCAGCTAATTTTTGTATTTTTAGTAGGGACAGGGTTTCACCATGTTGGCCAGGATGGTCTTGATCTCTTGATCTTGTGATCCACCCTTCTCGGTCTCCCAAAGTACTGGAATTACAGGCATGAACCACCACACCTGGCCCTGACTTTAATTTTCATTGTCTCTGAATGGCCTAAAAGTTCTTTACTTCCATTGTCATATCTTGGCCAAGATCATCATTATCTAGAGAGGCACACCTCTCTCACTGCTCTTCCCAGTTGAATTAGACCCCAGATGTTCTCTTACCTCCCAGCTTGTGTTGCACATCCTTTATGATGCAATTCCACCTCAAACCTTCAATCTGAAATGCTAGTTCTTTCACTGTCCATTTTAAGTTCACTTATATGCCCTAGCTCATTAACAAATTCAATGAATAAAGCATATACTTAGTGCTGAGTCTTACATTTAAAAGCATTTTTTAAAAAATCAGCATGTAGTTTTATTCTCATTACATGCTATTATGGGCTCAATTGTGTCCCCCACCCCCTCGACTCTGAAATTGATGTGTTGACATCCCAACCTTTAGTACCTCAGAATGTGACTGTATTGGGAGATAAGGTCTTTAAAGAAAAATGAAGTTGGCCAGGTGCAGTGGCTCGTGCCTATAATCCCAGTACTTTGGGAGGCTGAGGCAGGTGGATCATGAGGTCAGGAGTTCAAGACTAGCCTGACCAACATGATGAAACACCACATCTCTACTAAAAATACAAAAATTAGCTGGGTGTGGTGGTGCACGCCTGTAATCCCAGCTACTCAGGAGGCTGAGGCAGGAGAATCACTTGAACCTGGGAGTGGAGGTTGCAGTGAGCCGAGATCCTGCCACTGCACTCCAGCCTGGGCCATAGAGCAAGACTCCATCTCAAAAAAATAATAAATAAAAATTAAAAAAATTTAAAAAGGAATAATGAAGTTAAAATGAGACTCTTAGGGTGGGGCCTTAATACATTATGACTATTGTTCTTATAAAAGAGGGAGAGACCCCAGAGTTGTGTGCACACAGAGAAAAGGCCCTGTGAGGACACAGCGAGAAGGCAGCTGTCTGCAAGCCAAGGAGGGAGACCTCAGGAGAAACCAAGTCAGCTGGCACCTTGATCTTGCAATTTCTGCCTTGAGAACTGTGACAAAGTAAATTTCTGTTGTTTATACTACCTAGCCTCTGGTATTCTGTTATTATCGCAGTCCTGGTAAACTATTAATAATACAAATATATATATATATTTAGTATGTACCAAAAGAAGTTGGCAACATTGTGAAAACACCAATTTGCCTTACAATTCAAAATTTAATACACAAATTTACGTAATCTGATACAAAACGGGCTTGAGGCAATCCCTGTCATCTCCTTTTCTCTACTCCTCTAACTCTAGCCCAGCTCATCTACTGTGACCATGCAATGCTCTCTGCTAGGCTACTCTAGCTCCCTTCTCTGGCCCTCCTGAGCACCTATGCCCAAGATCACTGAAAATATTTAACATCAGAACCTTGTTCTTATTCTGAACCCTATATTTAAAGCAAAGATGAATATGCCTGTTTATCTGAAGCTAGCGTAAAAGGAAGGTAGACAGAGTCCCCTTGTCTGTCTGGTCAATCTGTCACTCACTTTCCCTTCCACTCACATCCACATGACACCTGGGACACCACTGTGTGAGATCTGGATTTAAACCCTCTGATTTACATCACACTTTATTATTATCTTAAAATATCCTCACATGACATTAAGTCTCATATTGGAACTAAAGCTATACCACATACTTTATAAAACACGTCACAGAGTTGAATTCATAGCATAGCTCAGGGGAATAAACTACACATTGCTAGTTAAGTAAATTCAAATCATCTATTTTCTGAATTGAATAAGGAACCCTCCCCTCAGTCTGAGAATCTAAGCAGATGAACTCCCTGAGGAGCGGAGTTCTGCTTGAAGTTGGTATGGTTTTGGCCTCATGACTAACCCGTATGCAGGAGTCAGGTCTAGTTTGGCTCTGGGGCATTTTTTCAGCTTGAGCTGCTGCAGAACAGTAGTGATGAAAATGAATATCTCATTGCGTGCAACATCTTCTCCCAGACACTTCCGGATGCCCATTCCAAATATCAAAACTTTCTCGATGAGGCTTTTATTCAGTTCTCTGTTTTCGTTTAGAAATCTGTCAGGTCTAAATAAGCTAGGATTATCCCAAATAGTTCTGCATAAAATAGACAAAACAACATTTAAAAGAAATTATTTTCTCATTTTGCTATTGTTGGCAACTTTTCCACAATAATTTTGTTTTGCATGAACTACTTTAAGTTCAGAATACTCCTTATAAATTATATCTAGAGAAAGGAGGTATACATAAACCAAGTATATATACACCTGTATGTATAAGTACTTATGGAGACATATGATTATATATAATTATGAATATGTCACTTTTTCCTTTAATATTTGACAAATCTAGTTATGATAAAGATTTAGTACAATTACACCTAATTTTCACTGAAATGACTATCAATTCATTAGTGAAAAAAATACTTGAAAATCTATTTCATCAATTTTTCTGAATTAAATAAGAAACCCTCCACTCAGTCTGTGAATCTAAGCAGATGAACTACCTGAGGAGTGAAGTTCTGCGTGGAGTTGGGATGGTTTTGGCTTCTTGGCTAACCCGTAACCAGTTCTAGCTCGGCTCTCCTGCAAGCTAACTTCAAGGTATGGGTTAGCCATGAATTTAATTATTTTAAATGAAGAATTCCATAAAATTCTCATAAGAATATTCCAAAATGGTGACATAAATAAAAAGTAATACATATTCAATATATTTTGCTTTAAGCAGAATAAATAAGAATGATGAGACTGGGCCACATCTCTCACTCTGATAAAAAATATGTTTAGGAAATGGCCTTTGCACAACAATACAGAGAGGATCTGGGTCTCCAGAAAGCAGCTCTAATTGAGGGATTGCCCACAGTTCCCAAATCACTGTGTACCTGATTCTTTCTTCTATCTCTATCTTTTGTTACATGCACCATATTTGGCTTATTTATGACAACCAATGCTAGCATGTTTTCTGTAGGCCTAAACCGTATATCAGGGACCCACCTGGCTTTACAAAGAACTGACCCTCTTTGTATGTAGATGTCATCATCTCTCTAGAAGGAAAAACTGGTTTCTGTCTGTACCAGAGGCCACAGACCTAGAGGATTAGTTCTCTCCACAGTCCTCCAATACATTTTGGTTTTCTCTCATAATCTTTTAAAAATAATTCATTGTTGCTAACATTTAAAACTCAGATTTCTCATGAAAATATGCATTTCCAAGTTCTTTTTTATTTTTTTTTATTTTTTTATTTATTTATTTATTTTTTTTTTTTTTGAGACGGAGTCTCGCTCTGTCACCCGGGCTGGAGTGCAGTGGCCGCATCTCAGCTCACTGCAAGCTCCGCCTGCCGGGTTTACGCCATTCTCCTGCCTCAGCCTCCCGTGTAGCTGGGACTACAGGCGCCCACCACCTCGCCTGGCTAGTTTTTTATATTATTTTTAGTAGAGACGGGGTTTCACCGTGTTAGCCAGGATGGTCTCGATCTCCTGACCTCGTGATCCGCCCGTCTCGGCCTCCCAAAGTGCTGGGATTACAGACTTGAGCCACCGCGCCCGGCCCCAAGTTCTTTTTTATAATCGCAAAAGCTGACAACATTGGAACAATGTCCTGCTTGCCAACAGTTTACTGAGCTGAGTTAGATGTGGCAGATGACCTCCCCTCCTCACAATGCTTCACCAAGTCCAATTCACTTATTTTTGGTATTTTTTATTGCTCAATAGGTGCTTGAGTTTGTGACCTATGCTTTAGATTAATTAAATATGAAGAATTTTCCCATAATATCAAGTCTTAAATTACATACTCATTCAGCTTAAACAAGTGCCTCCATACAAATGGTATTTCTTTAGTGGCACCCATGTTAACTCAGTTTGTTTGCACATTACTCAATACTCTTTATAATCACCAGTTCTTAGGATATTATTAATAGAATACTTAGGATTATACTAAGAAAGAATAAATGTTATTAAATATACATTTGCAGTATTTCTTCTTATAATGGTTTTAAAATGCCTAGGTGTGGAGAATGGAAGTGTCAATCTCTGTGACAGTAAGTGTTGCAGTGGGACAGCATATGCATTGTCTTCTACCACCTTTCTGTTTACAGAGATTGTGAAGCTGCCATTAGGTACACAGGATAATCACCTCCCTCTCTAACAGCTTGCAGCCTGAAACATCAGTCAGATGAGATCTTGGGTGAGGAGAAAAGACTGTATAACCCATTTACCGTCTGCTTAGTGCATAAGAATGCAGTCTCTGCCAGTTACTGGAGACATCAAGCCCTGACCATGACAGGAAGCGCTTGGTTTCCATTATATAAAATGTACACATTTGGATTTGAGTCCTACCTCTGCCACCTTCTGAACACGCGACCTTAGGCAACGTGTTTAACCTGGCTGAGGGTTTATCTGTAAAATGGAGATTGTGATAGCACCAATGCATCGTGATCAATTATCAATAATAATTGAGGCTCAGGAAAGATACTGCAAGGTTTTGTGCCTTGCCCACAGTAGGAGTCTATAAATACTAGGTGTAATCATCATTCTCACCACCACCACCACCATCACCACTGTGATTATCCTCACTTTCGCTGCATTAGATACTCTCATCTCAGCCCTCTCTTTCATAGCTGATATGGATGAACTTCTAACTTTATTTTATTCAACAAATATTTATTGTGTGCCAACTATGTGTGAGGCAGTGATCCAGGTGCTGGGGTAGAGGAACAAGTAAACAAACAAAGAAAAAAAAATCCCTGCTTGGTGGCTTACATTGCAGTGGGGATTTCAGACTCCATTTCAATGTATTAGCCATGACCATGCAAAGTCCTCGGCCCAAATCTCTCCTAATGAGCTCATTTTTGAAATTGGATTTGCCCTATATTGAATTTTTCCTCAATTTGTGTCAATATATCACCATTTGCATTATAGTTGAGGAGAGAAACTGAGGAGAGAAACTTTCCAATATCTTTCAAGAGAAACAGGAGTGAAGGTTGGCTAAGAAGATTATAAATCTTTTCCAGATTAATAAACAGTAAACAACCAAACAAGCAAGCAGATTTATCCAAAGATTAATTTTGGTGACTTACTCATCGTGGTTTACTTGATACATGTTAATAAACGTGCATGTTTTCCTGGGAATGAAATAGCCATTCAGAGTGGTGTCCGCTGTAGTACTAAGAAAGCAAAAAACAGCATTACGGCACATCCTGTCAATTCAAATTACCCATCTCTAAACTGCCACCTGCAACTCAGACTATTTTTATTTATGTCTTTTTTTACTATAATAATATATCTTTATACATCTTCATTCTTTCATTAATTAAAACAATTTCCACTTCTTGTCAAATGAATCATTTATTTTTCTTGCATGTGTTAAGCACATTGTGCACTTAATATATTCAAAGCACTTCTATGAGCTACACACTTCCATAGAAAATTATCTCAATATTTCTGTGACAGAGCTGACCATAAGCAGGCAGATCAGATTACATCAGGAAATGATTAAGAGAATTATTCAGTACTTCTGTGTGCTCACTGTGTTTGTGTCTATTATTAATAAATTAGAAAGACAATGTCACACCTTTTAGTACTGGGTAGAAGGAACAATGGAATTGAAGCAAGGAAATCTGAAATTTGGATGCTGCCCTCAGTGGGATATTGGGCAAATTATCTATTCTGTGACTCCATTTCCTAGCTATGAAACGAAGGTGTTGGTTGTGTTGGATGGTCTCTAAGTTGCCTCTAAAGCAAATATTCTATTTTTCTAGTCTGATACTCAAACTCCTTCCTGAAACCTATTTGCCTTTCCCCTTTATGCCTCTATAATTATTCATGGATTGGATTCAGTCATTTTATGTTTCGCTGTGGCACTCCCTACCTCTCTAACCTTCTCTCACACTTACTTCCCCAAGAGAAACAGAAACATTTCAATTTGATGAGTTTGAGAGAAGGCATTGTCTACTTCTGGGTTCTCTCTTCAGATTAGCCAATTTGTAATGAAGATACATTTCATCTACAATCAGAAATAGACTGAGCTTAGAGGGTCAGATTTTGTCCTTCCACAGGAGACCTGAAAGTGTTAACTTAGCCAGAGACTGAGTAGAGAAGTCTGTCAGTTTCAAGGTCTACTTGATCTAGTTCTAAGCCACATTGTGAAAACTAGCTCTGATTATTTAAAAAGCTAATAATGTAATTTCTATTTCACCTGTGTCTATTTTGTGGCTGGTACTGAGCTTTGGCAAATAATATGAATGTTATTTATTGAGTTTCTCAAAACCCAACAAAGGGGAAGACCGAACAAGCAATAGACTCGCTTTTTGGAAGGGTTACCTTTTCTCATGCATAGCCACTTGCCTATCTCAACACATCCCGGTCCACACTCCCTCTGTGGATTCAGCTGCTCAGATCCTACTCACAGAAGTTATATGCTTCTATTTTATGGAAACCTGGTATGTAAAATTTTATTTCATTGGTATTAAAATATAAGAGTGAATTATAAAGTTTCTCTTTCTCCTTTTATGTCCCTTAAATTTCATGTGCATATGTGGTTTTTTCCACACAACTTTTAAGAAATGCACATGCAATAAATATTTATTAGGATATGGTTTGGTCCTTCCTGTGTGTTTTTGTATGTGTGTATATATGTTATATGTAATAGCAAACTTTTGCTGCTTTTACTTAAGTTTATTTCATTTAGTTTGTTTAAATTTATTTTATCATATTTTGTGCCTTTTCATTTTACATGGAAAACAATAAATGTCCAAGTGTAATAGAATAGATCAGTCCTGAACAATATAAGTAAGATAGCTCTTTTGTGTGTACAAAATTCCTGGTTCATATCACTCTGCTTTCATTAGCCAATGCCGTAGTTCTTTTAATTTCACATTTTAATGTATTTCCTTACTTTTAAAAATACAATGAATATCTATGTCCTAATACATATTTCTCCTTATCACTTAGACCCTCAGATGAGTTTACAGGGCCCTAATTAGATAACCACTTTCATTCCAAAGGATGCCTATAAACTTGGCAGAGCCTCTCTGTTCCTGGGTACTTAGCAGAAGTGTGGATAATACTCTTATGAAGCACCCAAAGTCACCTAATAAAAGTTATTGGGTCAGAAGAGTTGCTTTTAAATAGGTAGGACTTTTTGATTTCTTTAAAAACTTACGTTAAAATGAAATTTGCTTTAACTGAGAGAGGATCTGACATAGCAGCTAGAAAACAAAATGGATCACTGTGAAAAAATAGCCACTGTGTGTGAATAAAGAGAGCAAACAAGGGGCAAAATACAGGGAACTGTCACTTGCTGTCTGGCCTTGACTCTGCTCAGCTGGCGGTCTTGCCCTTTAGGACACTTAGCTAAGGACAGTGCATGCTGTCACACCAATTACTAAACGATTACATCAGTTTCCTGGGAAGAGAGATATCCCCACTCCTTCACTATTTAAAGGGAGAGGGAAGAACAAACACTGAGAATTCCAGGTTTTGGTTTTTTATAAAATAATTTTAATTGTGTGGAATAAAAACAGAACAAACTACTGGAAGTTTGGTTCCCCACAGATGTATTTAATGAAGCTATCTACCTAATCTATGCTGGCATGCGTTTGTGTGCTGGAGATTCTGGAATAAGATTCAGTAAAGTTTCAAGTATCTGCAAATGAATACTCTGTTTCATCTCATTGTGACAGCATTAGCTTCCTTAGTTTACTGTCCAGCAAAATTCTAGGCTACTAAAAACAAATCCATACCAGAAGGAAGCTAATTCTGCTCCTCAGATGAAAATTAAGCAAGTTTGCATGACTTTTCGTAGCCAAATACATATTATGGTTGGATTATCTGTTGTTTGGACTTTCCATATCTTTCTGACACTGTGATTAGTGCACATAATATCAAAGTTAATGACAACATAGTTTAGTAATGAAAATGTTCATAAAATATACTTTTGCTGAACACAAAATTTTATTATAGTGTTTAAAATAAACTAAGATTTAAAGTAATATTAAAACAATAATACAATATACATTTTAAAGTACTTAAATTATTCCAATGTCTAAGATTCTTCAATGCCTCCACCCCACCACTAGTGGCTGTTTTAAAGAAGAATTATATGCTTACCAATGTGGAATAGTAAATGGAAGAAAAGAGGCATGTCTGAATACTTCATTTATGAAAGCTTCTGTGTATGGGAAAATTTTCCTGTCTTCAAATCTGGGTGGTTTCAGCCCAATGTTTCCATCTTTAAAGAAAATTATTTTTTGATTTAATAAGAAAATGATAATTGTAAGAATTATATTTTCATTTGAAAGCATATTACCAATTTCTTCTTGAATTTTGGCTTGAATTTCTGGATAATGTATCAAATAAAGAAAGCTCCAATATAGACATGTTGATACTGTTTCGAACCCTAAAAAAGAACCAAGAGACCAAGTGTCATGGAAAAAAGCATAGTTAAATCAGTTTGCTCACTTTATTTCCTATTTGACTGCTAGGAATTAGCAGAAAGAAATCTAAAGAAATTAGATTAAGAATGTAGAAGTCAGATAAAGAATAAGAATTAACAGAAAGAAATCTAGCTAAAAAACAATAGAATCACTATAAAATTATTATTAAGGTTAATTTCAAACTGTAGTGGTAACTTCTCACCCATTATGGTAGTGCAAAATGGTGTGGCTACTATAGAAAACAGTATGGAAGTTTAAGTTTAAAAAATTAAAAATAGTATTTATATATTATCTAGCAATCCTACTTCTGGGTTATATATCCAAAAAAAATTTAAAGCAAGATCTGTAAGCTACATTTACACATTCATGGTCATTGCAGCATTATACACAACAGCTAAGAGGTAGAGGCAACCCAAATGTCCATTGACGGATGAATAGATAAAGAAACTGTGATGTATACATTGTGGAATATTATGTAATCTTAAGAAAGTAGATTCTGTCACATGCCACCACATGAATAAACCTTGAGGACATTAGGCTCAGTGAAATAAGGTAATCACAAAAGGACAAATACTATATGACTTCACTCACAAGAGGTTTCTAAAGTAGTCAAAATCATAGAAACAAAGCATAAAGGAAATTGTCAAGGGCAAGAAAGGATAGGGGAAATTGTGTTTAATGGGCACAGGATTTCAGTTTTGCAAGATGAAGAAGTTCGAGAGATCGGTTGCACAACCATGTGAATATGCTCAACAGTAGTAAACTATATCACTTAAAAATGCTGTCTATTTGTGAACATGATTAAAAATAAATTAAAATTTTGAAAGTATGTATGTACTATTTATAAGACTAGTGAAAACATAGGAAGCATTGTATTACATCATAAACACCATTGATGTGGATAATAATAATGGCTATTATTTGTAATAAAAATAAGAAGTTATTGAGTACTTACTCTGATCCAAAAGTGTGTGCTCTCTCTCTCTCTCTCTCTCTCTGTGTATACATACACTATATAACATAATATATGAGACATTGACACACATATATAACATGTTTTATAAATTACAATATAGATACGCAATGTATAACTAACTATGTTAATTTTACTAAGCCTCAAAGACATTATGGGTTTTGCTCAAAGTGAATGAACTCATAAAAGGCAGAGCCAATACTTAAACTTGGACATCATATGAGCACATAAGGAAGGGTTGACCAGATTCAATTTATTTGAATAAGTTTTAATGTATATTTTATAGTTTCAATTTCACTCTTTAAACAGAGCATCTTTCTTTTTAAGATTATCCATACCTCAGCTAAATGGTTTCATTACTGAAAATAAAAGCAAAGAACTCTGTATGCCAAACTTCATCTTTTTTTTTTTAATTGTATATGCCTGCTGTTTATTGTTTTTTTTTTTTTTTTA
>NW_016817055.1:1695716-1789063 GCF_001698545.2 Rhinopithecus bieti
CGGTCTTCTGTGTCGCTCGCGCTGGGAGTTGGAGATTAGAGCTGTTCCTATTCGGCCATCTTGCTCCGCCCCCACTTCATCTTTTTTCAAGGGCTACTTTATGATTACTACATTGACGAATGTACTCAATCAATTCTTGAAACCTAAAACTCAGAAATGCCACATTAAAAAGCTCTTCTAGACTGTTTTAATTGTAAATTCGCCTCTATGATGACCTAATGCTAAAAGTAATGTTATTTGTGTTTTCTACTCAAATCTTATAAAACCAGTAGCAAAAAATGAGTTTTTAAATCAATATATTTAATTTCTAGATTTTCCTGATGATGATGACAACACAGGTAATGGTGAATATGTTTACCAAACATTGACCACTTAAATGCATTGTCATCTGAGATGAGGGCCACAATTAGCATCACGTTAAAAATGAGAAACTTGCATCATAGAAATGGTAAAATATTTTACATGGGTCACACAAGAGACAATGGTAGTTGTTTATAAATAACTTGCAACACAATATGCACAATAAGTATACCCAGATATAGCTGCAGAACAGAGTTAGTTCCTTTCCAAACTTCACTTCTTAAGCTTGTTTTCACATCTGTTGAACATGGCAGTCTCTCATAGTGAGCCAGTGGCTTCTTCAGTTCTTAACTCAGAAAATTTCTAATATGACTTCATACTGTAATAACTTAATGTAAAAGTAAACTGTTCAAATAAAGTTACTGACCATGATGTCTACAGCAGAGTACAGTGTAGTGTGAAAATTTGGACTTCTATGTGGAATATATCAACTCTATTCTCTAGCATAAAGAACTTTATTCTCTAAAATAAAGAACATGCCATGAATAGTATATGCAAGACACTGCTTTCACTCATGGTAGAGCTATGGACCTTATATCCAAGATCTTTAACTATCTGTACGAATATCAGGATCTATATTTTGATTATCATAAATTTTGCTTTTTATATCAAGGCTTAAGCAACCAGCAGTTAAGTTATCTATCTTGGTAGATTATTGAAACATTGAGGGTAAAATCAATGATTTTTGGGAAAACCTTACTATACTCAAAGAAGAAACTAAATTATTTCTACAATCAATTTCAAAAGTTAAATATGGAAATATAAATCTTAATAATATAGTAGATATGATGGAACAGAGTGCTTGCAAATTTTATCCACTAAAATATATGGTTTACACCTCACTGATTTATTCTAATAAAATATTTTATTACATCTCACTAGTGAGGTAGCAGGTACATGTGGAAGCTTATGGTTTTATTAATTTTCATTATTCCTCTATTTACTTTAAAATATAAACTCCATGAGATATGTTTATTTAGCAAATAAATGTTTTATATAGTAATCCATTATACTGAATACTGTTTTGTACACATTTTACCCAAACCATTTTTTAACTGTGTTGTATATGTCAGATGGTTTTATTCTCCATCCTAGACATTTTTGTCACCTGCCATAATTTTATGTTTGCTGATTACTTGATAATCTTGGAAGTATTACATATTATTGAAATATATTCAGATATTATCTCACTGAATCAAGATCAAAATAAATTATAATTAAACAGGAGGAATAAGTTCAAGAGATCTATTGCAGTCTGATGACTATAGTTAATGATTATATATTGTGTTCTTAAAAAATGCTGAGAGTGGATTTTAAGTGTTCTCACCACAAAAATGATGACTATGTGAGGTAATGCATATTTTAGTTAGCTAGATTTAGCCATTTCACAATGTATACATACTTTAAAACATCATGTTGCATATTATAAATACATACAATTTTATGTGCCAATTTAAAAATAAACAAATAAGAAAATAAAACCCACTTGATATATTTATCACACCCACACACACCCAGTCTTTAGTACTCACTAATGTTCAGGCATTTTAAAATGTTCTGACAAATACTCACATTTGTTCATAGCATTATTTAAATTGCCAGAAGAAAATACAAAGTACAGCCTGGTCACATTTTTATGATAAATAATCAGATGAAATAATCCATCAAATTGAAGTCATGATTAAAATAATAAATACACACACACACATAAGGGAGCCTCGTGCATTTGCATGAAAAAAATAATACAAATCAAAACAAATGCCTCTCTTTACAGAGAGAATTCATGATCACAAATGCATAGGTCCTAGAAACAAGTGAACCCAATTACCAATAAATATAGTATAAAGAAGAAAAATACATTTGAAGAGTATTCCACATAAAATGAAACTGCTAAAATATTTATGATATTTTGCATTTTCTTATACTGAGAATTGACTTCCTGCAGTTTAGCATCTTAGAGGAACTCTAATAAATGTGATAGATAAAAATGACTTTTAAAGAAAACTATAAAATTTAAGAATGAGAGTAATATGGTAGCAGTACAAATTGGTACAGTCTTTGTGAAAATGAATTTAGTAGTGTGTATCAAAACTCAATAATTCTTTCATTAGTTGACCCAGAAATTCTGCTTCTTAGCATAAGGTGGTATTTCAAAAGGAGGCAAAACTCATGTACAAAAGTGGTCATCTTAGCTTTAGCACAACATTCAATATCCGCATTTTCTGTGCAAGCCAGGAGGTACAAACAATTAAGGTATCCACATGAGATGGGTAAAATAGGGGGGTGCAGACATCAAATATTACATGAACTTTAGAAGCAGCAAATTGGAAATACACCTGACAATCATGGTTGGATTGTAAGAGTACAGAGTTTCGTGAAAAAAGTTAGAAACAGATTTAGATGTAAATAACAATTATATTTATAAAGCACATGATCATACAAAAAGCCTATTGTATGAGAATACATGAAATGAAAACAATAACACTTTAAATAGTTTCAGAATAAACGTCAATTAATTGGGTGAAGGGACTGGAAGTGAAAGTAATAAACGAGGACAGTCATTACATGGACAATAATGTGAAGGCACCATTAACTGTGGGCAATTATTAACTCAAGTCTCTACTCCTGAGATCAAAATAAAGTTTTCTGAATGTCATAATAAGGTAGAATAACAAATTTATGGGATGTGAGATCAACTAGATAAAATGGCCGATATAGGAAGAGCAAAGTCCTCTAAACTGTAAACAATAGATAACAACAAATTGCAACAAATTGCAGCTAATTTTTATTGGTCTTACATGTTGCTAAATTCTGTCACATACCAGCTCCAAAGAGGTCGTTCACAGTGCTTATGATTTCACTGTCATTCAAGGTGCCTGTTTTGGTAGTAGCATATTTGTTGTGGCATACATTAATCAGAGCATCAGTAATGTCTCGGATATGATCCTGAGGAGACAAAATCTTAGCATGACTATTCATCCCTGTCTATGTTGTATATCAATTTAAATCCCACGCAGGAAGAGCCATATCACCATATAACTTGAAGGGAACCCATTGAGTCTTGGAATATAAGCAATGTAAATAGATCATCTTAAACCTTGCAACCATTTTTGCTTAAAATTTGCAATGCTTAATCTTGATAGTGTGGAATAGAAAACCAAGTTACCAAACTCAATTTTCTCCTCAGAACGTCTTTCAATAAATACAAAAGAGTTCCCGTCTCTATAAGCACAACTTGAAAATATCAGCATTCTCCCTATAACTTATTACAGAGAAATTGCTTAGCAATGAATAGAAAGTTTATTAATTAATTTATTTTATTTTTATTTTTGAGACACAGTCTTATTGTGTTGCCCAGGCTGGAGTACAGTGGTGCCATCTCCACTCACTGCAACCTCCACCTCCTGGGTTCAAGTGATCCTCCTGCTTCAGCCTCCCGAGTAGCTGGGATTATAGGCACGCACCACTACACCTGGCTAATTTTTGTATTTTTAGTAGAGATGGGGTTTCACAATGTTGGCCAGGCTGGTCTCAAACTCCTCTGCCCACTTTGGCCTCCCAAAGTGCTGGGATTACAGGTATAAGCCACCGTACCTTGCCAATAAAAGGTTTTTAAATCTATTGGAAGGATTTTGTGTTCACCATGGAGAAAGAGATAGGGCTGGGGTATTTGAGAGAATGGGAATAAAAGTTTATACACCTTACAAATGCTGATACTTAGTATACCTGATCTAGAATTCCCTTCTGGTACCTTGAAACAGATTGTCTTCTGCCTCTTCTTTTTCATTGGAAGGAACTTAACTTCTTACACCTCTTCATTTGCTTAATGATCCCACCTCTTCATGTTTTATTTTTTTGTTGATGACTTCATCTCAGCAAATTGCCCTTGTGAACTAGGATTCTTCCTAGTACATACATATTTCAAGACAGAAATTTATTCTTCTGCCGACCATCAAAGTGGGCCCCAAATAATTTAATAGCCTCAAAAGAAAGGTCCACTCTGCCACCTGCAGAAACTTAGTACATGTGTTGTCATCTTGAAATTCATGTCTGTATAACAAAGAAACTCAAGAAGAAAATGAAGGTAATTTGAAAGCTTCGTATAGAATATCCTTTATATTATTCAAAAATACTATCTGATAAAAAATATGCTAATATTTGTGATACCTGTAAGTCTTAGATCATGGTGACAGATATGAAATTGGAGAGATGAAATTATTGCTGTGTTTCTTCAAGGAACTCACTTACTCTTCATCATTTATCAGGCAATTACTTAGTTTTATCACAATATTCAATATGTGCACTTTCTATGCAAGCCAGGAGTAGCAAACAATCAGGGTATCCACATGAGATGGGTGAAATATATGGGGCCAGGGGGTCACGTCGTGAAATATTAAACAATCTTTAGAAGCAGAAAGTTACAAATACCCCAGAGAACCATAGTTGGATTTTAAAAGTATAAACCTTCATGAAAAAAAGTTAGAAACAGATTTAGATTAAATAACAATTATATTTATGTTCATAATACAAGCATATGCCTTACCCACACACCGAGAAAATTTATGTTTCTGGGGAAATTTTTTAAGGATTAAAGAATTCAGAACTTTTCTTAGGGTTTTATATGAGAACTGAGTAATGCTGTCATGTAATCTCACTGTCTGGACCTCAAATTTACTAATAGCTTGGGTACAGGTCATTGTGGCAAAATGTAGTGAAAAGAACCAATGATATTCAAAGCATTTCACCATTATCTTTTGTTTCTTACCAAAGCCCTTGTCCCAGTTATAAGATTAAATCCTTACCTTATCATATGTAGCAAGATGATCTTGTACGTGTAGTGCAATAAACCCATTCAGGGCCTGATAAAACTTCCGAGGAGAGTTTATAATCTGCAGTGGAAGGTAGCGGAGACATGGTATGAAATCAGCAGGGTTAGCAGCACTGGAGGCCTTGAGTAAGTTGTCATTCGTTTTAACTATCTTAAGAAATTCCTCATCACTGTGATCATATCTCTTGCCAAAGCAAAGGGCACAGACAACATTGGCCACCGCACAGGTGATCGCATTTCTGGGGTCAAAGCCGCCATTCTTGGAAGACAACTCTACAAAGACTGTCACCAGTTCAGAAACTTCCTCAGTGACATGCTCCTCCAGTAAGCAAGAGCAAGTGGAGGATTTTGCTTCTGCGTTAGAAAGAGTTCATAAGGCCTTAGAGGCAATTTTTTTATGAAGTTTCCAACTCTCTCCATAATTCACTGAAAATGAAAGACTCTTTCCTTCTGCCAGGAAAGAGAATGTGTACATGTTAGGTCTGCCTGCAAAATGCTCCCCATCCTTAAGTAGTACTTGTTTCACCATTTCCATTCCATTTACCACCAAGACAGGCACCATGCCAAGTTTGAGGAGAAAGACGTCTCCATATTTCTTCCTCATCTCCATTAACGTGAGGTAAGGATGATCTCCAAGCTGGAAAAGATTCCCTATGATGGGAAAGGACCAAGGGCCAGGAGGAGACAGCTGCTTTCTGCCCTTGCTCCTGAGAGCTCTCACAAAAACAAAAACCATCACCAAAATGATGAGAGAAGTGGCCACCTCTCCAGGAGTGACTGCCAGGTTGAGAATCATTTCCAGGAATATATCACCTAAAACAGAAAATGTCTATTTTATTTTGTAGTGTTAGACATAGACTAAGTAGCCTCTCTTCCTTTAAACATTTAGGGGGAAAGTACAGACTTTTTGAGATTAGTTGAAAGCCCTTCTTACCTGATGCACTGAGAGGGCAAAATCAAATTCTTGCAAAATGAATGGCACTTTTATCCTAATTTGATTCTTTTCACAGTTCTAACCACCAGACTGAAATCCTGTGAGGTGAGTCACTGACCGTAGACAGAAGAAGACGAAAGTCAATGGAGAAAGCAGTCTGGTGACTTGGCAAAGGAATGAGGCTCCAGCAGCTGACTTTATACTCATTCACAGGACCTCAGTGCCTCCACTTAACCTCAGTGAATCCCAGTTTTCTCCTCTAACTATCCTACCTCACAGATTTAGTCACATTCTTTCAGTAAATGTTTACCACACCCCCTAATATCAAGCACTAAGAATACAAAACAAAAATTCACAGACTAATGAGGAAACTAGGTAAACAAAAATAAGATTAGAAAGTGGAAAGTGCGATAAGAGAATTGGGTGCAGAGTAGTTTGCCATTGTTTGTGGATCAAATCAGATTATTATTTTTTAAAAAGTACTTGGGGCCAGGTGCAGTGGCTCACACCTGTAATCCCAGAACTTTGGAAGGCCAAAGCGGGTGGATCGCTTGAGGTCAGCAGTTCAAGACCAGCCTGGCCAACATTGTGAAACCTAGTTTCTCCTAAAAATACAAAAATTAGCCGGGCATGGTAGTGCATGCCTGTAATCCCAGCTACTCAGGAGGCCAAGGCAGGAGAATGACTTGAACTCAGGAGGTGGAGCTTGCAGTGAGCAGAAATCACACCATTACACTCCAGCCTGGGCTACAGAGCGAAACTCTGTCTCAAGAGAAAAAAAAAAAAGTACTCGGTGAATTACAAGCCATTTAATGGATATCTAATTGGTTATTTGCCTCCTCCCTCTGTTCTTGGACTTCCCAGGCTGTTTATTAGGGTGACTTTCTCAATTCTTTCTGCTCTATGACCATGGGTGGTTAATCCAAGAATGCGCCACTAGCCCAGGATAAATCCTCCTTAGGAATAGGGAAGGGGACTGTGAAAGATCATTCTCTCTCTAGGCAGCTAGGTCTATAAAATCTAAGTTCCGAAGACACTATTTGTTGGTCTTTCATTCATCAGGTGGACCTAAGAAAGCACGTTGGAAAGATGAGTGAAGTAGAAAGGAAAGAGAAGATAAAGAGAAGCCTCGCGACCTTACATTCACCATTTCTACCTTCAGGAGACCTAGGTACACTCTTGTCTCTAGGTTGAATTATTTCCCACTTAAACTAACTAGAACTGGTTTCCGTTACTTGTGACCAAGAGGATTCTAACCAAAATAATAATAATAATAATGCTTTATACACATGCAGAATATTTTTATTAACTATTGTATTTTATGGTAACTGTAGACAGACGAAAAGGAAAGTCAATAGAGAAAGCAGCCTAGTGACTTAGAAAGGAAAATTTAGCATTTCCTCTCTCTTACAAGAAAACACAACTAAACTGTTCACACTTCTCAAATTACAGAGACAAATAGCATTGATGGATGTACCATTGGCTAGTGTAAATGTCCAGCTCTCTTTGATTTTTGAGAAGACCAACACTTTGGTTCTTCTCAGTTTTAAAATAATAAATTTTAATAAACTGAAAGATTATTGTGCAAATAGCAATGAATTTGTCTTCCAGTTCAGATGAAAGTGACAGGGTGGTAAAAAACATTCCAATCTGTTCTCCTAGAAAAAGAACCAAGGGTCAAAGGCAAATTTATCTTAAAGCCCTTACTCAGCATAAATAACTCCCAGTGTTAACATTCAAGAAAACACATTGTCATTCATGTGTCACCTTTCTTTTTCTTTTTTCTTTTTGGAGATAGAGTTTCACTCTTGTCACCCAGGCTGGAGTACAATGGCGCAATCTCAGTTCACTGCAAGCTCCGCTCACTGCAACCTCCATCTGCCAGGTTCAAGCGATTCTCCTGCTTCAGCCTCCCGAGTAGCTAGGATTACAGGTGTACACCACCATGTCTGGCTAATTTATGTACTATTAGTAGAGATGGGGTTTCACCATGTTGGCCAGGCTGGTCTTGAACTCCTGACCTCAGGTGATCCACCCGTCTTTGCCTCCCAAAGTGCTGGGATTACAGGCATGAGCCACTGTGCCTGGCCTTATTTAATCTTTCTAAACTTCATGGATAAAATGTGGCTAAGTACACCAATTTACTTGGCATTATTTTTTAAGGGATAAATTTTGGAGTTAAAATTGAGAGATAAATATTTTATGGGAAACAAAAAACCCTGAATATACATTTAAACTTAGAAAAAATATGCTGAGTACCTAATCAATGTAACATCCACAATTTGAAAAACTACCATTAATTGCAGTCTTACCAAGTGGCAGATAGAACAGTAAACAAAGCCTGCACTGTCTTTCAAAACTCACATCTCTGGGAGGTAATAAGTCATCCTGCTATGGGGAGACTTGGAGAGATAAAGTCATTTTTTCCCAGTTATTTCCAACCTTGAGCTTAATAACGAATCACCAATTATTTACATCTAGTGCTTTCCCAGGAGAAAATTCAATTTCTCTTGAGTATACACAAAAAACTTCAGTTTCGACACCAACAAAAATCAGTTTCATTTTCAAAGCTGAGTAGTGAATAGGTGGGAGGTATGTATGGCTGGAAAAACACTGGACTCAGAAAGATGACTGTGTTTCCGGCCTGTCTCTTCCTCTATTTAGCTCTGGAATTTCTGTTAAATTACAAACTCTCTTAGCCTCCGTTTCCTCATCTGTAAAATGGTCATGTCAGAGCAGAAGAGTAGAAGATGTCTAAGGTTAGCTCCAACCTTCAATAATGAAAGCTAAAAGGAGAAAAAAGGCAGAAGCAAGTGTGATGTACATTGTCAACTGCCCAACAATACTATTTTTCCAGAGTCTCTGGAACAGTTAGCAGTTCATCAACAAATGTAAGTAACTATGTGATTACCCTGGATTTTTTTTTCTTCTTCTTCTTCTCAGCCTGGGCCCTTCTCATTTCTTTTACTAAATTCTGTTTGTCGATTTACCAGGCTCAGATGCCTTGCCAACTTTCTCAGCAACATTCTTGGAAAGCACTGAAGCACATTCTGTTCCTGGTGTTTTGAGGATAAATTCAGGCAGAGGACAGGGGATGTGAGGCTCCCTAAGGGTACGCTGCTACACCACTGAGGATTCAAAGTGAATTTTAAGCAATTTTTTTTTAAAGCCTGATGAGAAAGACATACATAGGTTAAAGGTCTCTATAGTGATTCTGAAGTCTAGACATACACATTAGATTTCCCTCAGGAAGTGTTAAACATGGCAGTGTCCACATGGACCAATTGCATCAAAATCTCTAGGGATAGATGCATTTTTCAAAAGCTTCTCAATGTGACTATGGGGCATTTCAAATTGAGGACTTTTTTAGGGGAAAACTACTTGCCAGGATAATCATCCAACAGTCTCAACAAACCCCCTCAGCCCAGTTACTGCTTGGAAGGCTCACCTGTGTGTGCCCAGAAATCTTGCAGGTCAGTGTGAGGAATCTGGTGCAGGAACCAGAAGACAGAGAAGGATTTTGGCACAGCTGTGTGTGTCCTAAGAAACACCAACAGTCTCTTCCACAGCAGTAGCGGGCGGGGGCAGAATCTTGCCTGGAGGGAAAGGCCTGGTGAGAACACCCCTTCCTGGAAGATAGGGGAGGGGTGGATCTTTGACCTGTGTGGGGAGTTTGATCAAGGGCACTGGGAGCAGGAGAGAGGGGTGGAGAGGCTTTTATGGCCAGGATTGGGTCTGGGAAGCTGGGAGATTCCACTGTGAGTGCAGTCTGAGGGAAGGCATTTGGAGCTAAGGCTTCTGTAGGAGGGAGTAGGATGGAAACTGATCTTTGAAGAAAGCAAGACAGAAGAAGGGAGATGGAAAGACGAAATCATTTTAAAATTGCTGGTGACAAATGAAGGTAGGATAGAAAGATGTATAACAAGGAACAGGGAGGGAAAAACAGGGAGGAGCTGTACAGAGAGGTTGCTGTGATGTTAGTTTTGCATTACTTTTCTCCAAACTGGACTTTGGCACCAGGAAAATGCGCGCAGTTCTCTGAGTGGTCAGCAAGTGCAGGGACAGGAGGATCGATGAAACACAGAATAAAGGGAACGTAGGTCCACCTTCTCAGATGAGTTTGGTAGATTCATCGCGAGTCTTCAGCAACCAGACAGACCTGCATTTCCACAACTAGAACAGTTAACTTCTGAGTGCAATATTGGTAGCTTTGGTTTGAGAAAATATTCCCATCTGCGCTAAGGCATTTTTGCCCAATCTGGATAAATGCCAGTTTTCTACATAATGTAAGTTTTCTGTGTAACTGGGTAAATGACCTGTGGTTTTTGGACCACCTTCTTGTCAGGGTGTTCCCAAATTATTACATAATAGACTTTTTTTAGCATTGAAGTTTTTGGCTTCCTAAATATTCTGAGTTTCAAGGTCAGATTTAATGAGAGTGCCAAGAATAATCAATGATAGTCAGTACTTTCCCATAAAGGGGAGAAAGCCAGCCCGCAAGGGGAGTGCTCAACCTAATATATTCCCTCAACAGTAACTTTCAGGCCATGACCTACTGTGTTACTGTGGTGTCAGGTTCAAAAAAATATCATGGGTTTCTAAATAGCTAGACTTCAAAAGTCATACAACCAAAAAAATCTGACAAGAGCCTACAAACCACAGGAATTTTCTGACCCGCTGGCAAATGTTTTGGTAATTGACATTTAATCATGTCATACTTAGCTACTGCTAAAAAAAAAAAGTGTTTTACTTCTAATGTTTTTTCATGAAGTCTCTCCTTCTCTAATGTAACTAACTGCACATTGGATTAATGTATTAGGTAGCTCTATTAAATTATTTATGCAAGTACCCATTTTATAGACAGTTCATAGTAGCTGACTAATAATGTGTTATTTAAAAGGTTTGATCGAAGAGGGTAATGAGAATTGCCTTGCATTCCCATTGGTTAAGTGGAAAATCCATTCCACGATAATAATCATTACAGTTCGTGTTTACTGTGTGCTTAAAAGGATGAGGCATTTTAAAGTCATTTGTATTTCAGTTATTTCTCAGAGCCAACCTTTGAAGGGATTGCTATTATTTTCTCATTTTACATATGATGAGCTCTGAGGCCCAGGGAAGTTAAAAATTTGCTCAGGCTAACAGTGTGTGAGTGGTGGAAAAAAAGATTTAAAACCAAATATTTTAATATCTGCCCTTTGCCTTTGATGGTGCCACCTTCTAGTGGAGAATTCTTTAGCTGAAACCTGAAGCTTCTACTGTAAACAATAACCATCCTCACTGATGTGACTTCATATAAGAAATTGTCATATAAGATACATCTAGCAGTACCTGCCTCAGAGAGTAGCTAAAAGAATAAAAATTACTTGATCTCTGTAAAGCACTTAATATCTGGCACAATGATAATCATTCAAAAATAGTAGTTTCGTCCACAGAAGAGGAATATTCTACTTTTAGGGATTAAGTGGGCAGTACTTTAAGGAGAAGGTGATATTTAAAGGAAATTTAAAGTATAAATGGGAGCTCACTAGGTGAAGTTGGAATGAAGCAATGTAGCAGAGAACATTTTAAAAGGAAGAGAGGTTCAAAAGAACTAAATATGGTTAAGAAATAAAGTGAGATACAAGCTGGCAGGAGGTGAACACGGAAAAAAATCTTCTTAAATCAGAATCTCAGTGATTCCTGAGTCTTCAGTCTCCCTTGTCACCCACAGCTAGTGACTTGGTCCTGTGGATTCAGCTATCTACATGTTTCTCATTGTCCTGGCATTTCTATTCCCAACTGTTGTTACCTAGGTCTGGTCCCCATCAAATATTTTCTGGACTATTTTAATAGCTTTGTATATTACAGTCAGCAGCCAGTAAGAACAAATGGCTTAAATGCACACAATTTATCTTTCTTACATAACAAAATACCTACATGTGGGTGACTGCTTCCATTGGTTCAGTACCTTCGTGACACTTGGGGTGATATCTCTGCCATTCTTTAGGCCTTTCCCTTTGGTTGCTATATGGCTGCTGCAGCTCTAGCCATCACATCTGTGTTCCAAACAAAAGAAGGGGGAAAAGTCCATGTCAGCCACATCTGTATCATTCTATCACTTAAGACACTTGAGCTTTCCCCAAAGCCACCAGTAGACTTTTGCTTAAGTTTTATCATATCAGAGAGGATGATAAAGTACTTGGCTTGTAATACTGCCACTGCAAAGAAAAGAAAGGGCAATTAGTAAGGAAGGCAGGTAGACTGGATATTGGGAGTAACTAACATGCCTGCCGTGCTTCAGATCTAGTGGGTTTGTTGCTAGTCTGTCCCCCAGTCATACTCCACTCTGCTGGGCTAATCAGTTTTCAAATGAACAAGTCAGGTCATGTTGCTTATTCACTTCCTGCAGGATGCACAGTGCACTGAGTTTCATTCATTACCATCTGTGACTGACTCTTATCTGCCTTTCCAGTGTCATCTTTTGCTATTGGGTCCCTTTCGTTTTGTACTATCTACTTTGATTCTGTCTTCTTCCTCTTAGTCAGTACGGACCTAGAGTTTTGTCCATATTTTTAAGTTTTACCAGTCCTTATGCTGTAGTATTCAATGTTTTCTTTGCCTAGGATGGCCTTACACTCTACATTGTAGACCTGAAAACACCAGTCTTCGAGACACACTTGATTCTATGAAACCTAGCCCTGCTTTCTCCCTTTTTCCTTCCTTGGCTGTTGGAGTGGATACTGTGGTGTCTTGCCCAGATCTGCTCTTCAGGGTCAACACATACATCCAGGCAGCTGATGGGAATTTCTGCTGCTGATGGTTCTTAACTGCATCTCAGGAAATTTTGCTCTTGGTTTTAGGACATTCCCTCCCTCAAGATGTTCCTTCTTTTCAGATGACCTACAGTCAGCAATTGATGAATGTAGAGACACAAAGGCCCTGATGTTTTGATTTAGTCCAAGGAAGCTGTGAATTCCAGCTCCAGAGCTCCTTAGAAGATGGATTAAGACTTTGGTTGCACCCACATATACCTTGTGGATTGTGTTCACCTTCTGCCCAAATTGGCTTTCTCTGTTTCCTCGAAAGTATATCTTTTGATAGTTCTCAATAAAATGTTAACATAAAAATTTCCATTCTGGATATATTTCCAGAACACCCAGTAAAAACAGCTCTCTTGGCATTTGTGCCAAACTAAATATATTCTTTTGGACAATGCTGCCGTGTAATGATATTTAGCATATTTATAAACTGACTGCCCGCTGCAGTCAGCTCTGCTATGGAAGCCTGGACTCCCATGATACTAGAAGGATTTCATACATCTTGCATTTAAAATAGGAAGAAAGATTTTCTAGAGAAGATGCTGTTAGGAAGACTTGCCACTACCTCTCCCCACAAAATAGAAACTTTAGTATTTCTCCTTTTGTCTTATCATAATGGCAATCATAAAAGCTACAACTCTATAGACACAAATATCTGTATCAGAATGTACCAAATTTCTGTGCACAGTAGACTTGCATTGTTTATTAGCATTGCCCCTCCATCCTGATCACATGCACATGTGTCCAAGTCCACCCCTCTACCACCACCCACATAAATACTTCTCACATATATACACAGCAGTGTTCTTGACAGTGAGTAGGAGATACTCATAAAGTCTCAAATATAGACCACCTGTATTGGCTCCTTTTAGAAAAGCAGCTTAAATCTCTTTTGCTCGATATGCATATAGAAAAAAATCCCATTTGCTACAATTCTGATAACTGAAATAGAGTTTGATGCAAGAACTTGAAGATAATCCTATGTGACTGAAGTATGACAGATGTTAGCTGCCTTTGTTTCTTTGCCTTTGCTGCAATCCAACCATTTTTTTATTCTTAAAAATCAGGTTGTGGAATGATGAAAGCTAAGCCTCATGACAACTATTTGGGGGCCGAGATACAGGAAAAGAAAGCAAAAAAATATGAGTTTCATGCTACTGTTTTGACGCTCAGGCTAGATTCTTCAGATTGATACCTTTTTGGAACAATGTGCCAAGAATATTTGTCAACAAAAACTTCCTCTGGAAGTTATTTCAATCTGGCTATCTACATCTGGCATCAGGAACTAATGAGTCCATGAATAACTTTTTTGGCCTGCCATTCTGTTAGTGTCTGATATGTGTGAATTGAGGAAATATGGAATTTATAGTTTGTTGGTGGATTACTGTGACTTCTATCAGGAACTTCTGAGAACAGTTATAATTGTGCTTCTTAAACTTGGTGCCTGTGTTAGACAACAATGTCAGGAGCAAAAAAGGATCACAAAGCCTTGAGAGAACGTTATTCTGTTCAGGAAAAATCAATAATTACTCAGTAATACCTCATAGAAAAATAAAAATGGACTTATTCCTTACATGTTAGAGGTATTTGTATATACAGGTTGGCAAATCTATACAAGTAGCTAAACAACATGTTTCTACTTTTCTAATCAAGTAGCTTACAAGTTTATACTGTAACATCACGCTTCTACCCTTGGACCCAAATATCCAACATCTTGGAATTTATCTTGAAGAGATCATTAGCCAAGGGAATTAAAATGCGTGCACAAAAATGCTGATCATAGCATTGACTATGACAGTGAAATTTTAAAACCATCTATGTTTCCTTCAATATAGCATTTTACATAAGAAGTACTTTGCATCCATTAAAAATGATAGCACTATCTCAATATTTATAACCATGAAGATGTCCCTGCCACATTACTGAGTAAAAAAGTAGACACCACACCACATGCATAGGAAGGAATTATCTATATAAAATTATACATGTGCCCAAACACATATAAATATATCTGTAAAGAAATGATATCTGGAGGCATATTCTCATGTGTTCATGAAGAGATTTGGGAAGATATTTACCTTCTCTTCATACTTTGCTGTGTTGATTATTTTCTTACAATGAGCATATATTATTCTGTTAATAAAATGTTAATCTACTTTGATTTTTAAATCATGCTTCTATAAATCGAAGTTTTTATCAGTATTTCCATTTCTGTACTTAAAATGGTTCTTATGTTTCCTTATTGTAATATTGCTTGTGTTGTTCTCATAGTTCAATGCTAAAACTCTTAACATTATTTGAAGACACAAAGTTAGTAGTATGCAAACCTTCCCAGGAAATGGTACTGACACACATAGATTCTCAGGAAATGCTACCAACACACAATGGATTCTGACATGACCAGTGTCTATATTAAGGAGGAAAATGTGGTCCCTATACACTAGCTTTCAAACCAATGAGAAAATACAAATGGGACCAACAAGCCTGTCTTGTCATGCTTGTGTGATAGACATGCTGGTGTCAAAAGGAAATAGGGGATTACTAATGCCAAAGTATATAGAAGAGGAAAGATAGCATGGTACTAGCCAATTGTCTTTGGGAAACTCACCTGTCTTTTCTGAACCTCTTCATTTTTCTCATTTGCAGTTTGCTGTGATGACTAGAAAAGTATATGTCAAATGCTGACTTATAGGAGGATCTCAATTAATGAAGTTATGGTTGCTATTATTATTAATATTGTTGCTGCTGCTACATCAGGAAAGGTAATATTGAAAATCACATGATGAGTTTTATCAATGTACTCATTTGAAATAGATAATTCATGTAAGGAAAAAAGTATTCTTATTTTACAACACATCTTATTCTACAACACAGGAAATTCTCACTTTTCTTTTCTTTTCTTTTCTTTTTTTTTTTTTTTTTTTGAGATGGCATCTTGCTCTGTTGCCCAGGCTGGACTGCAGTGGCACAAACTCAGTTCATTGCAACCTCCGCCTCCTGGGCTCAAGCAATTCTCCTGCTTCAGCCTCCAAGTAGCTGGGACTACAGGTGCATACCACCATGCCCAGTTAATTTTAGTAGAGATGGCGTTTCGCCATGTTGGCCAGGCTGGTCTCGAACTCCTGACCTCAAGTGATCCATCCACCTTCGACTCCCAACATGCTGAGATTACAGGTGTGAGCAACTACACCCAGCCACTTTTCTTAAAAATATAAAATATTACCAAGTTTTTACTTCGTAAGTTATAAAGATTCAGCTCGAGGATAAGAACTTGTTCTTTTATGTCACTTATCTTTGATGCGATATAAATTTTAATTTAACATCCCCTAGTTCATTCCTTGGAGACTCCAATTTTCCATTGGAGAAATCACGCAAATAATTTTGCTTTCAGATAAACAACACTTGATTTGTGGCATATGCTGTACTATGCTAAACCTTTTATTCCATCTCAATTTCTACAAACCACAAACATTTTCTTTCAAACATTTTTTATTTTTTTATAATAAAATTTTTTATAAATATTTTTTATTTTGGTAAATTTCACATTAGTAGTGTGAAAAATTACCAATGAGCATTGCACACATTGAAAGTGAAGACACAAACAATAACAACAGGGAGTTCACTGAATGTTCATTTACATTTTAAATAATAAACAATGCGCATGACATGTCGTTTTTAAAAAGTGAAGGCAGTACTAATAAATTCCTCTTTAATTTTTCATGTGTGTGTGTTCAGGCTTGTCAAGTAAATCATAATCGCATGTGTTGGTTTGTGATGCAGTTTATTAGCTTAATGTGCTCTGTATCTAATACATGGGTCCACAGCAAAGAGAATAACAATTCTATTCTAATTTACAATAGCACTGGAAAGAATTAAATGCTTAGGAATAAACATAACTAAGCAGATGAAGAACTCACACATTGAAAGCTGTAAAACATTGCTAAAAGAAATTAAATAAGAAACAAATAAATGGCAAGACATCTCATGTGCATGGATCAAAATCCCAATGGTGTTTTGCAGAAATAGAAAATCCATCATGAAATTCATGTGAAATCACAAAGGACCCTGAAGAGCTAAAACACTTGAAACAGAAGAATGAAGTTGGAAGTCTCACACTTCCTGTTTTCAAAAGTACACAAACCTATGCTCTTCACAACAGTGTGGTACTGGCATAAAGACTGATGTAGACCAATGGAATAGAAGAGAGAGTCATGAAATAAACTCTCACATACATGGTCAAATGATTTTGACAAGAATGCCAACATTATTCAATGGGGAAAAGAAAGTCTTTTAGCAAATGGTGCTGAGAAAATTGGATATCTACATACAAAAGAATAAATTTGGAACCTTACACCATGTACAGAAATTAAAACTTAAACATAACAGCTAAAACTATAAAACTTTTATAAGAAAACATAGTTAAAATTTTCATGGCAGTGGGTTTAGCAATGAATTCTTGGATGTGACACCAAAAGCACAGGGAACAAAATTTAAAAAAAGATCAATTCGTCTTTTGCCAATATTTACAAACTTTGTTGTATTAAAGGACACTCTCAACAGAGTAAACAGGCAGCTCACACAATGGGAGAAAAGATTTGCAAATCATATGTCCGATAAGAAATTCACATCCAGAATATAAAAGAACTCCTAACAACTCAATAACAACAACAAAACTTGGTTTAAAACAGATGAAGACCTGAATAAGCATTTCTTCTAGAAAGGTATACAAATGGTTAACAGGCCCATGGAAAAAAATGCTCAACAGCACTAATCATCAGGGAAACGCAGATCAAAATTGCAACAATGAGATATTGCTTCACATCCATTAAGATTGCTATTAAAATCAAAACAAAAGAAAACAAGACAGGAAATAAGTGATGCTGGCAAGGACATGGAGAAACTGGAACTTTTGTTTATTCCTGTTGGGATGTAAAATGATGCAGCCGCTGTGGAAAGCAGTATGGTGGTTTCTCAAAAAATAAAACATTAAATTGAGTATAATCGACGAGACTCTGTCTCTCTGACCTAACTTTAGTTAGTCTCTCTTCAGCCCTCTTTTAACTAGCTCTCATCTTTGGGGCCCTGTCTTAGGCCTGCATAGTCCAACTACAACAGGAGTCCTGCTAAGTCCCTTTAAAGAAAATCCCCACCCTTGATATCTGATCACCCTTGGGATCAGATCAAGTTCCTCATCCCCACATTTGATGTCAAATCACCACAGTCTGGCTTCAGCAAGAATTCTGTTAAGTCAGGTTAGAAAGAACCATCTTACCTTCATGTGTCCTGTTAGTAATTTTCTGTCCACTGACTCAGTTACTCTGCTGATTGTCTCTGGACCCCAGCTGTCCTTACTGTATTCTCTCTCCCCTAAGGCGATATAGTCTTGCCACCTATCACAGCAGTCCAAAATTTTCTTTACCATTTTCATAAGTTTCAGAATGATTTTTTTCTTTAACATGATCCAACAATTTTACTTCTGGGCATGTATCTTAAAGAATTGAAAACAGGATTTGAACAGATAATTTGTACACCCATGTTCAACCAATCTGAATGCCTACTGAATGCTAAATGGATAAACAAAATATGGTATCCATAAGCCATGAAACATTATTTGACCTTCAAAAGGAAGAAAATTTGGACACATGCTACAACATGAATGACGCTTCAAAACCCTATGCTAAGTGAAAAGCCAATCACAGGACAAATATTGTATGATTCTGCTAATATAAGGTCTCTAGAGTAGTCAAATTCATGGAGACAGAAAGTAGAATGACGGTTGCCAGAACTGGGTGCAGGGGCAAATGGGAAATTATTATTTAATGGGTACAGAGCTTCAGTTTGAGAAAATGAAAAAAGTTCTGGAGATGGATGGTGATGCCTATATCACAATGTGAGTGTACTTCATGCCACTTTAATGCCACTGCCCTGTATGCTTGAAAATATTAAAATGGTAAATTTTATGTTAAGTATACATTACCACAATTTGAAAATGACTGAAACTCTCAACTGAAAAAAATTCTGCACACATTGGGCTTTCTTTTCAGTTTATAATATCATAATAGAGTTCCATGTTACATATTATATGTTTCTCATTCAGCTGTTGCTGTGAAATAACTAGAAAAACTGGACATGTGGTTAAACTTCTTTTCCAAGCATCTCCTCTTGCTGATTACAAAAACATTTCTTTTTAGCTTAATCCTTTATTCATGTATTATTGCTAAACATTTTAGAGCTGAGTAAACCAAGACTCTTTTTTAATCCTTTATTTTAAAATGGCAGCATTAGAATATTTGAAATTTTCTTAAATGAATATAAAAGCTTCTCTTCTTTTATAAAGACAATTTTAAAGAATACTTGACCCTGGGAGTACTTACTGTGACTATACTAAGAAGTCTGGATTTCACTTGAAAATACAGTGAATTGGTTTAGAAGGCTGGAAACAAGAACGCATCTAATTCATCTTTTCTAATAAGGACCCACTCATTTCAGGAAAAGATGGTCCATTATTATTTTATTTTTTATAAGACTCTAATTAGAGCATATTCTCCTTCTTAATAATACTATTCCAGTTTCGAAATACCCACGTTTAACCATATGCTCTTAATAAAATGTGTGCTTTTTATTCTTCCTACTCAGGAAATAATACAGTCTGTTAACATAAAACATATTTCCATAAATTTGCTTATATCTGCTAGGGGAACTGTACTTTTTTTAAAGAAGAATCAGGTTCACTGAATTTGTGATTTCCACTAATATATTCATGTTTTGAAGTAAGCAGGGGTAAACTTCTCAGTTAAACAGAATCATCATTAGTATAGGAAGATGTAAAGGAGCGGGGGAAGCTTAAATCCTGAAAATCCTCAAAAAGCCTGCTGTCCACCTAGTTAGCTATTTGGTGAAACCAGGAGTGCACATGAAGACTCTCCAAAAACAGTTACTCTTGTGGTTTAAAAATTTTAAAGTATTGATTAAGAAGTCTTTTTTTTAATTTTGAAGAAACTGTTCCATTAAAAACGAAGGCCCTCTTTGAGTTACATTTGGAGGAGAAACCATGAGCCCACGGTAAAAGGCTGCAAAGGGTGAAACTGCCACTGGAGGTTCAACTGTTGAAATTTTTACTGGAATTTTAAATTTTGTATGTTAGTACTCTGCTTACAAAGAAGAATATGTTTGTAATGGCCTTCCTCTTGTCCTGTTTCCCCACCCCCACCACCAATAAGCCCTTCAGTGCACATTTTCGAAAAACTTTACAGTTCTCAGCATTACACACATTTTCTCATTTAATCCTTAGTAAGAGCTTTTTTTTTTTTTTTTNCACACATTGAAAGCTGTAAAACATTGCTAAAAGAAATTAAATAAGAAACAAATAAATGGCAAGACATCTCATGTGCATGGATCAAAATCCCAATGGTGTTTTTGCAGAAATAGAAAAATCCATCATGAAATTCATGTGAAATCACAAAGGACCCTGAAGAGCTAAAACACTTGAAACAGAAGAATGAAGTTGGAAGTCTCACACTTCCTGTTTTCAAAAAGTACACAAACCTATGCTCTTCACAACAGTGTGGTACTGGCATAAAGACTGATGTAGACCAATGGAATAGAAGAGAGAGTCATGAAATAAACTCTCACATACATGGTCAAATGATTTTTGACAAGAATGCCAACATTATTCAATGGGGAAAAGAAAGTCTTTTTAGCAAATGGTGCTGAGAAAATTGGATATCTACATACAAAAGAATAAATTTGGAACCTTACACCATGTACAGAAATTAAAACTTAAACATAACAGCTAAAACTATAAAACTTTTATAAGAAAACATAGTTAAAAATTTTCATGGCAGTGGGTTTAGCAATGAATTCTTGGATGTGACACCAAAAGCACAGGGAACAAAATTTAAAAAAAGATCAATTCGTCTTTTGCCAATATTTACAAACTTTGTTGTATTAAAGGACACTCTCAACAGAGTAAACAGGCAGCTCACACAATGGGAGAAAAGATTTGCAAATCATATGTCCGATAAGAAATTCACATCCAGAATATAAAAAGAACTCCTAACAACTCAATAACAACAACAAAAACTTGGTTTAAAAACAGATGAAGACCTGAATAAGCATTTCTTCTAGAAAGGTATACAAATGGTTAACAGGCCCATGGAAAAAAATGCTCAACAGCACTAATCATCAGGGAAACGCAGATCAAAATTGCAACAATGAGATATTGCTTCACATCCATTAAGATTGCTATTAAAAATCAAAACAAAAGAAAAACAAGACAGGAAATAAGTGATGCTGGCAAGGACATGGAGAAACTGGAACTTTTGTTTATTCCTGTTGGGATGTAAAATGATGCAGCCGCTGTGGAAAGCAGTATGGTGGTTTCTCAAAAAATAAAACATTAAATTGAGTATAATCGACGAGACTCTGTCTCTCTGACCTAACTTTAGTTAGTCTCTCTTCAGCCCTCTTTTTAACTAGCTCTCATCTTTGGGGCCCTGTCTTAGGCCTGCATAGTCCAACTACAACAGGAGTCCTGCTAAGTCCCTTTAAAGAAAATCCCCCACCCTTGATATCTGATCACCCTTGGGATCAGATCAAGTTCCTCATCCCCCACATTTGATGTCAAATCACCACAGTCTGGCTTCAGCAAGAATTCTGTTAAGTCAGGTTAGAAAGAACCATCTTACCTTCATGTGTCCTGTTAGTAATTTTCTGTCCACTGACTCAGTTACTCTGCTGATTGTCTCTGGACCCCCAGCTGTCCTTACTGTATTCTCTCTCCCCTAAGGCGATATAGTCTTGCCACCTATCACAGCAGTCCAAAATTTTCTTTACCATTTTCATAAGTTTCAGAATGATTTTTTTCTTTAACATGATCCAACAATTTTACTTCTGGGCATGTATCTTAAAGAATTGAAAACAGGATTTGAACAGATAATTTGTACACCCATGTTCAACCAATCTGAATGCCTACTGAATGCTAAATGGATAAACAAAATATGGTATCCATAAGCCATGAAACATTATTTGACCTTCAAAAGGAAGAAAATTTGGACACATGCTACAACATGAATGACGCTTCAAAACCCTATGCTAAGTGAAAAAGCCAATCACAGGACAAATATTGTATGATTCTGCTAATATAAGGTCTCTAGAGTAGTCAAATTCATGGAGACAGAAAGTAGAATGACGGTTGCCAGAACTGGGTGCAGGGGCAAATGGGAAATTATTATTTAATGGGTACAGAGCTTCAGTTTGAGAAAATGAAAAAAGTTCTGGAGATGGATGGTGATGCCTATATCACAATGTGAGTGTACTTCATGCCACTTTAATGCCACTGCCCTGTATGCTTGAAAATATTAAAATGGTAAATTTTATGTTAAGTATACATTACCACAATTTGAAAATGACTGAAACTCTCAACTGAAAAAAATTCTGCACACATTGGGCTTTCTTTTCAGTTTATAATATCATAATAGAGTTCCATGTTACATATTATATGTTTCTCATTCAGCTGTTGCTGTGAAATAACTAGAAAAACTGGACATGTGGTTAAACTTCTTTTCCAAGCATCTCCTCTTGCTGATTACAAAAACATTTCTTTTTAGCTTAATCCTTTATTCATGTATTATTGCTAAACATTTTAGAGCTGAGTAAACCAAGACTCTTTTTTAATCCTTTATTTTAAAATGGCAGCATTAGAATATTTGAAATTTTCTTAAATGAATATAAAAGCTTCTCTTCTTTTATAAAGACAATTTTAAAGAATACTTGACCCTGGGAGTACTTACTGTGACTATACTAAGAAGTCTGGATTTCACTTGAAAATACAGTGAATTGGTTTAGAAGGCTGGAAACAAGAACGCATCTAATTCATCTTTTCTAATAAGGACCCACTCATTTCAGGAAAAGATGGTCCATTATTATTTTATTTTTTATAAGACTCTAATTAGAGCATATTCTCCTTCTTAATAATACTATTCCAGTTTCGAAATACCCACGTTTAACCATATGCTCTTAATAAAATGTGTGCTTTTATTCTTCCTACTCAGGAAATAATACAGTCTGTTAACATAAAACATATTTCCATAAATTTGCTTATATCTGCTAGGGGAACTGTACTTTTTTTAAAGAAGAAGTCAGGTTCACTGAATTTGTGATTTCCACTAATATATTCATGTTTTGAAGTAAGCAGGGGTAAACTTCTCAGTTAAACAGAATCATCATTAGTATAGGAAGATGTAAAGGAGCGGGGAAGCTTAAATCCTGAAAATCCTCAAAAGCCTGCTGTCCACCTAGTTAGCTATTTGGTGAAACCAGGAGTGCACATGAAGACTCTCCAAAACAGTTACTCTTGTGGTTTAAAATTTTAAAGTATTGATTAAGAAGTCTTTTTTTTAATTTTGAAGAAACTGTTCCATTAAAACGAAGGCCCTCTTTGAGTTACATTTGGAGGAGAAACCATGAGCCCACGGTAAAAGGCTGCAAAGGGTGAAACTGCCACTGGAGGTTCAACTGTTGAAATTTTACTGGAATTTTAAATTTTGTATGTTAGTACTCTGCTTACAAAGAAGAATATGTTTGTAATGGCCTTCCTCTTGTCCTGTTTCCCCACCCCACCACCAATAAGCCCTTCAGTGCACATTTTCGAAAACTTTACAGTTCTCAGCATTACACACATTTTCTCATTTATCCTTAGGTAAAATCTTTTTTTTTTTTTTTTGAGTCAGAGTCTCACTCTGTCTCCCAGGTTGGAGTGCAGTGGCACTATCTCAGCTCACAGCAACCTCTGCCTCCCGGGTTCAAGCAATTCTGCCTCAGCCTCCCAAGTAGCCTATTTTTTAAAGAACAGTTTGCTGTGGTTCAATGGTGTATTTGCAAGAATATATTCATTAAATGATTTCCCCAAATGGTAACATTTCTTTTCACCTTAGCTTTATCATTTTCTTTCTCTAAATCTTTACAGGTAAGTAGCAGACATGCCACCCTGTTACCTTTATTTCAGAGTACATTTCCTAAAAATGAACATATTCTCTTATATAACCATAGTATAATTATTAAAATCAGAAAATTAACATTGATAAAATAATATTGTTTTCTTTAATTTGCCTGATAATGTTCTTTATAGCAGAAGCACATTGCGTTTAGCTGTCGTGTTTCTGTAAACTCCTTCAATCTAGAATAATTTTGCAAGTTAGCCGTTGTCTCTAACTTTCACACTTCAGAAGAGTACAGGCTAGTTCTTTGTTAGGTTGCCATTAAATATGGCTTTGTCTGTTGTTTCTTCATGACTACGTTCAGGTTGTACATTTTTGTCATGAAAATCCAATGGAAGTAGGTAGCTCTACACAGTTACACAGCCAATTAAAGTTGGGGCCAGGATTTGAATTTCAGCAGGAATCCCAAGACTACATTCTCAACCTCCACTCATAACAACACAATTACTAATTTCTCCTAAGGTACCTTTAACAAAGTTAATGGTTTCTGTAAATATCACTGAAGGTTTACTCTAGCCTTTGCCACCTGATAGAATGTAAGAGCAGGGAAATCAAATGGCATCATAGTATAAACCCGTTATAGAATCCATGTGTTTATTATATATTATGTGGGAAATGCAATTCAAAAATTTGGACTAATGGAAAACTTTATCTAAATCTGTTTTTTATGTCTTATGTCACCAATTATATGGTCCCTCACTTTACTTATTCGGCTTCTGTCTTGGTTTCTGTCTTAAAGATTTGTTACATAATATGAAAATATCAGTTTTATTCTAGAGTATTTCAATTTACATTTTCTAAAGAACATAATATAAACTGAATCAAATTCCAGAAATTCAGCCTCCGAAAGGTTTGCACGTAGGTGGCGATTTCTATATAATGCCCTGCTTTCCTAATTATTTCAAAATTCAACAGGTTAGCCAAGTAGATTTAAAAAATAGTAGCATGAGCCAACATTAATCATAAGAGCACATTAATCATGTGCTTTGGGCTACTTTTTCTAATGCCACCATTACCATGCACATTGAAACTTAAAGCAATAATCAATTAATACCATAAATTATTGTTGACGTTTTGGTCATGAGTATCCTTTTTCTTTTTTTCTTTTTTCTTTACTTGAGACAGGATTTCACTTTGTCACACAGGCTGGAGTGCAGTGGTGCGATCATAGCTCACTACAGCTTTCAACTCCTGGGCTCACGCAGTCTTCCCAACTCAGCCTTCTGAGTAGCTAGGACTACAGGTGTGCACCACTACATCCAGCCATTTATTTTTTATTTTTATTTTTTGTAGAGATGGAGTCTCACTTTGTTGCCCAGGCTCGTCTCAAATTCCTGGCTTCAAGTGATACTCCTGCCTCAGCCTCTCCAATGTGCTGGGATTACAGGCATGAACCACCACACCCAGCCATGTGTGTCCTTAAATGCAAACATGTTCTACAAATAGAAATGTAAATTTATACTGGATATCCTCCGTCATAAAATTTCCGTTTGTATACTCTTAAAAGATTATGATTGACTTGACTGGTAAAAGTAAGAAGTCCCTGAAAATAAGCACAGCATCTTGATATAAAGTGGTATTGCATCAAAAAGAATAAATAAGGAAATTATCCAATTCTGACTGTAACTTAATAGTATAAGAATTGTACTGTATCTCAGATCCTATTGTACACTTTCTGGACCTCATCCTGGAAAATCCATGGTGCCCATTGAGAAAAAGTAAGGACTGATATACAATGATATGTGTCCATTTTATTTAGTCCACTGCTTTCAAAGAGGAGGGCTTGGCTCGTTATAAGGTCATGATAAGTGCCTTTAAAAAGCAAAATAAAACAGAATTGAAAATATCTCAAGGTGTCATATGTAGCAAATGTAAATATTAATGTAAAATTTGGTTTTAGTATATACGTATACACATAAGTGTGTGTCTCCTCTTGTGTACACTATGAAAAGGGAAAATAATTTTTGTACTATGACATAATCCAGAGAAATTGAAAGCCACTGGTTTTATAAGTTTTCATTTCAAACTTATTCTTTGCTGCTATTTCCCACAAGAAATAAATGTGACATATTTTATTATTCATTCATTGTCTCTTTTCCTACCCATATTATATATTTTAGGGCCATTTTCACCATCCTCCCACCCCAGGCAGTACACATAGATAGAAAAATGCTTCACTAGGAATGGTCTTCCTCATGCCCAACTTTCTCATTAATATTAAAGCAGTTTCAGCCAACGTGGTAGTTACTTATTTTAGCTGTTAGAGTTCTTCCTTCCATTGGTAATGACCCTAAATCTTTTCCTATCTGATGAAATTTCCCTGAACAAAATGTTGATGTTTCTAATTTGATCGCCATTATATGCTGAGTTCCTACCAGGTAGTGTAGGTTGTATAGTTATTTGTTAAATAAATAAATGAATAAAGATGTACTAATAAGAGTGATCCTGCCTACCAGTATACCAGACTTCCCCAAAATGTCCCTTGCTACTAAATTGTTAAATGTTTAATCTGATTCTCGTGGGACTAAAAGCATCCTCCCCTTAGATTGTCTAATTTAAGAGGTAAGGTAGAGAAAAGACTGTCTTCCTGATTGCAGATATGTTAAGATGGGTTGCACATTACATCTGGCTAGCAAGCATGTTTTGTTTGGCCCACACATTTTAATTAGTGTCCTATATTTTGGTATTAGAAATTGTCTCCTAAAATTCGACTTGCTTTGAAAGACCGTAAGGTCCACAGTTGGCTGGAGACAGAGTGGCTGATTTATTTAGATAAATCATGTGTGTGAATCTTCCCTTTTTGTTTGTCTCCACTACTAAGTTGTGAGTTCCTCATAATCCTCACAGCATTTTTATTATTCAGAACTCACGATATATGTGTGGGATGAATGCATAAATTATGAATGGGCCAGAATTCGGTTTTCAAGACAGTTTTCAAGATGGCTTAAATAGGCATAAAGTTTATTTTTCTGTCTTCTTTCTCACTGCATCTAGAGTTTGCCTCACAGAAACCTTATCTAAACTCACGCCTTTAACTATCATCCCTACCGTAAAGCAAAATCTCCAACTCCGCCCTGTCTCCTGGACTCTAATCAGATATCTCTAACTGTCCCTCAACTCAGACTCTCTGAGTCAAAAGTTTAATCTATTATCTTACCAAAACATGCTTCCCAACTGACTGCCTATATATATATGATTATTATATATATATATAATATTTTTTTTTTTTATTTCGGAGACGGAGTGCACCTGTGGCCTAGGTTAGAAAGTATTGGGCGCGGATCGTCAGCTTACTGCCTCTGCCTCCCGGGTTCAAACAATTCTCCTGTCTTAGCCTTCCGAGTAGCTGGGATTACAGGGGCCCACCACCATACCTGGCTAATTTTTTTTTTTTTTTTTTTTTTAGTAGAGACAAGGTTTCCACATGTTGGCCAGGCTGGTTTTGAACTGTTGACCTCAAGTGATCCCCCTACCTCGGCCTCCCAAAGTGCTAGGATTACAGGCGTGAGCCACCATGCCGGCCTGCCCCAATGGTTTTCACCACTGTCACCATCTTTCCATGCACATAATCTTGAAGCCTCAGCAATTTGCGAGTCTTCTTTCTTCCTCATCAGCCATATTCAGTGAGTTATAAAGTCTAGTTTATTCATTCTTCAAAATATTGAATGCCTCTTTTTTATCCTCATTTCCTTCCTCTCTCCAAGAGCAAGTTTTATCATCTTGATAAACAGACGATTGTTCTTCCTGCCTCAAGCCTCTTGCTTTTAAATATAGATTTGTTTCTAATATTAACAAATATTTATCAAATGTCCACCATTTATTAATCAAATATCCTATCTTAGAAGTTAGGGATACACCAGTAAGCACAAGCAACAGAGCCCCTACCCTCATGAAACTTACAGCCAGTTAGTGATACAAGCAAACAGAAAAATGCATGTGTAATAATATAATGTCAGGTAGTAATAAATTACATGAAAACAGAGTAAGGAAATAGGGAATGATGGATTAGAGAGGTACAACTTTATTTTTTGATCATACCTCTTTTAAACATTTAAATTTACATGCACTTAAGAGAAATTTATTGCATACATTTTCCCAGATTAAACTTCCTGTAACATTTGACCATATGCCACTTCTCTATTGATCTATACAATCATTCATCTATAAAATAAATGGGATAAAATCTAAAGCACTTAGTGCAAGGTTACTTAATCTTACCCTAGGTACTCTTTCTTGCTCTTAGTCTATACAGACAAAACTCTAGCAATATTGACGATTTTCCTGCTTATTATGCTTTTCTACTTGATATATTAAAAGCCTCTCTCTGTAACCACAATAATCTCTCTATTCTAAGCCATTCAGTATGGTACAGAATCTACTCCCTTATAATTAACTGTCTCCTTGTGGCTGTTTTATATTTTTTCTTTCCATTTGAGTGGCACAGTTTTGAAAAATGACTGTTTAATATTACCTTGTACTATTCTCAGTACTGACTCTTCCAAAACTTACAAAATTGTTAATATTAACTTAACACATATTTGTTAAGTAGGTGTTGACTAACCAATTACATGTGTTGACCACAGTCAGCCTTTGTGGTCTCTCTAGCCACACCCTAACATCCTCTGTCCTTTTCTTTTGGTGACATTAAGCCTATATCTGGGATAGAATCATTACTTGAGTTGCATACATATGGCATTTATTTCCCCCTTCAAAGCAGCGTGTCACTATAATTCAGACGTATCTTGTATCATTTTGCGTTAGAATGAAATACCTTTTATAACAGGATGCCAGCTTTTCACACTTGCCACAAGGGGGAGCAGCAGTTCTTTTCCAGGAAGCAGAATGACGCCATAGTTTCATTCCCCAGCAATTGCTACCCAAACATTTTATTCTCCCACATATTATTTCCATACGTTTTTTATTTGTGTTTTTTTCCGCCTGCATATATTTGCCACAACTAAAGGGACATTCCCTCTTCACTTCAAATATAAATTTTTATTTTAGTTCACTTGATTTTATCCCTCAAACTACTTATACTTAAATTTCTACTCAGGTTCTTAATTTCTTTATTTTAAATTGAACTCAATATCTAAAATGGCGCCAGTACTTTTTGGGAAATATTTATTGTTGGAGGTAATCATTGAAGAAGATACCAGAAAAAAATAATTTCCCAATGAATATCTGACATGCACAACAGATAACATATATTGTTGTTACTCAGTTTGTCCATAGTGTTGAGTGAAGGTAGGTATTTAAGACTTTCCAAATAGGAAATGTTCTTAATGAAAACTAGGAATTCCAATACTGTGCATATATACCATTCTAGGGCTGGCAGGACTATTGAAAAAAATCTGGACCAACATCTTCTAGTTTGCAAATAAGGACAGTAAATCCCAGAAGGTCAAATGACTAAGTTAGTGCAAGGGCTCATTCTGGTCCAATGGTCTTTCTGTTAAGTTCCACTGTATCTCTTGTGATATTAATCATAAAAAGCGGTCTGTAGTTTCAACATACAGCTAAAATAGTTATTTCCAAAGGTCTGCCAATATTATGCTAAGTATTATTATAAAAATGTTGTTTTGGGTTCTGAATAATGCAAAATATCTTGTGTTCACACAGTGCTAAATATTACCTTGCACTTGTTACAGTTAACCAAGCAGTTCTATATGTGCCAATTTAGAGGTTTAGATGGAGTCAGAAAAGCAAGTTAAATAAAAATAGTACCAAGGGAAATAATGAAAATATTAGTAGTACGTAGTATGATTTTCCATATGTTAGAAAAGTTACATAAATGTGTAAATGCATGAATAAAGTTCTGTAAAGGTATACTGTGGGAATTGTGAATTATGATACTCTGGAGAGAAAGAGGGAGAAGGTGAAATGCCCTCTAGAAGGTGCAAAAACTGGCCGCATGGGAATCACTCCAGCCAGTGGGTTACACCAACACTCCCAGAAGCTAGCCCACTGTCTGAGCTACTATACAGCCACTGTCATGAAGATGTTTTAGAATAAGGTGTAGGTGGAGATGGAGAGAAGTGGCTGGTACTAAGTTCTGAATACCACACAGTATTCTGATGCTATGTCTACCTTCATAATGTTTGAGTTTTAACAACAAATATGCATACCTTTTGAGTTTATGAACAACTAGAAAGCAGAAATTAAAATTATAAAAGAAAATTCCCCATTAGCATTACTAACAAAAGATATTACTTACATAAAAGGCTGTTTAACTTTGTAACAAGATATCTATTATTTTCCCACTGAAAATATAGTCAATGAGTGATTAACCAGCATAGTAGTAAGAGCTCAAAATTTAGCTCTATAGTAGCTCTGTATGGAATAATAGCTAAGTAAGAGTGGAACTGTTTTGCAGCCGTACTTAAAAAAGTCTTGTAAGATATTTCCTAGTAGACCAATTACATTAAATCTGCTATTCACCACAGTGAGTATCTTCAAGAGATAAAACATTTAGGCTTCGTTATTGTTGGTTAAGTTCAGGCTGTGGAGGTTTTCTCTTTCCATGAACACTTGGCTCATGACAATGACCAAGCCCTGGAAACCTACTTCTAGGCAGCCATCTATAGTCTTCTTATAATATCTTTTTATGTACACTAATATACCATCATCCTTGCTTATTAAAAATGTAATTATGTTAATTCTTTTCTTTTATATAAACTTAGCTCAATAGTTTCTCCTTTCTAAAATTAGAATATAACAAAATAATTTTGAACTCAAATTTCTGTTCTTTGTTCTTTACATGATTTTGGTTTATTTTATTAAAGGGAAACCTTTAGCCACTCAACTTCACCCTATCACAATGCCTCACATTGTCATAAAAGAAATGGTTTTTCAGCCCCCATTCCCTAACACAGAACAGTATGAGAACAAACACTTCTGGTTCCTCCCTCTACCTTGCCATTTCTCCCTTGGATAGAGAAATAGCTTGCCTATTTGGTAAATTTAGTGAGAATCTGGCACTCACTGGTGATAGCTTCCTCTATTGGAGGACATAATGAATAGCCCTGCATCTTGTCTATTTCTTTTTCTCTTGGAGTGGTCCATCATCAGTGGAATATGTTTTCCTCCTCCAGCTCTTCTGTGTCCATTTGATACCTGCCTGTAGAGGATTCCTGCCATTCTCTAGTTTCTCCACCTTATGTTGGGGGAGATCGAATCCCAATGAGAAGAGGTCTTCATATCTAATATTTTCAGAATAATTCTGATCTTTAGGGTTGGTTCTAAATTTTTCAATAACCCATAGGAGAAGATGTATATGAAATTAGAATTCTTCTTTAAATGCCAGAATTGTATATCCAAGTGTCTAATATATATCTTCTTTTGGATATTTAAAAGTAACTTCAAAATTGGTACATCTAAACTTAACTCATAATCTCCTCCTCAGAGTAAAAATCAATAAGCAATGCAGTTGTCCTCCTTTAGGCATTTTCTAACTCAGTGGATAATATTGCTTTCTCTCTGGTTGCATGAGCCAGAAATTACAAGTCTTCTCTGACCTCTTTTCTCCTTCATTTCATATATCCAATTCATCACTAAATCTTTTATTTTTCCTCTTAAACAAACCTCAAGCCAGCCACTTTTCTCCATTACTACCACAACACCTTACTCTAAAACACCTTCAGGACAGTGGCCATAGTAGCTCAGATGGTGGTTTGGCTCTTGGGAGTATGGTTGTGACTCACTGGCTGGGGTGAATCCCATGGGGCCAAGAAGGGAAAGAGTCATTGGCCCAGCCATGATACACAACATGAAACTGGACAATTAAGGACTCATAAATTGAACAAAGACTACAAATTGGAGGTTAAAAGAATTACCAAAGAATATGAATGGTTTGTATGCCAAAATATTAGATAATCTAGATTAAATAAATAAATTCCTAGAAACATACACGCTATTAAGCCCGAATCATGAAGAAAAAGAAAATTTGAACAGAAGTATGACTAGTAAGGAGATTGAATCAATAATCAGTATTCTCCCAACAAAGAAAAACCCAGCACTAGATGTCTTCACTGGTGTGTTCTACCATACATTTAAAGAAGAATTAACACCACTTCTTTTCAAACACTTCCAGAAACTGAAGAGGAGGGAACACTTCCAAACTCATTATATGAGGCTAACATTATCCTGATAACAAAACCAGACAAAGACACTGTAAGAAAACTACAGATCAATATCCCTGATGAATATTGGTGCAGAAATTCTTGACAAAATATTAGCAAACTGAATTCAGTGGTGTAGGTAAAGGATTGTACACTGCAATAATTTGGTTTGTTTGTCCCCTCCAAATCTTAGGTTGAAATTTAATCCCCAATGTTGGAGGTGAATCCTAGTTAGGAGGTCTTTGGGTCATGGGGGTGGATTATTCATGAATGGCTTAATGCCATCTTTGTGGTAATGAGTGAATTCTTGCTCTGCTAGCTCCCACAAGAGCTGATTGCTAAAAAGAACCTGATACCTCTTTTTCCTCTCTCTCTTGCCTTTCTGGCCACGTGAGCTCTGCACATGCTGGCTTCCTTTCACCTTTTTCTATGAGTGAAAGCAGCCTTAACCCCTCATCAGAAACAGATGCTGGCACTATGCTTCTTACACAGCCTGCCAAACCTTGAGCCAAATTTTCCTTGTAAATTAACCTAGCCTCAACTATTCCTTTATAGCAACACAAATGGACTAAGAGATATACCATGACCTATTAGAATTTATCCCTGGAATGGCACAATATTTCAATATACAAAAATCAAACAACGTAATCCACCACATGAATGTAATGACAGACAAAAATTTACTGATCCTCTCAATTGTTATAGAAAATGTACTTGACAAGATTCAACATGATTTTATTAAAAATAAAAAACTATGCAGTAAACTAGGAATAAAAGCAAACTACCTCAACATAATAAAGTTCATATATAAAAAGCCTATAGCCAATGTTATACTTACTGGTAGAAGACTGAAGATTTTTCCTCCAAGATCAGAAAGAAGACAAGAATGCCCACTTTTGCCACTTCTGTTTAACATAGTGCCGGAAGGTCTAGCCAGAGCAATTGGGCAAGAAAAAGAAATCAAAGGCAACCAATTGGAAAGGAAAAAGTAAAATTATCTCTGTTCACTGATATGATTTTGCATGTAGAAAACCCTAAAGATTCCACCAAAAAGAAACTGTTAGAACTAATAAATGAAATCAACTCAGTGGCAGGATACAAAATCAACATGCAAAAATTAGTTGTGTTTCTATGCATTAACAAAGAACAACCTGAAAAGGAAATTTTAAAAATTCTGTTTACAATAGCATCAAAAAAAAAAAAAAGAACAAAAAAACAACACTTATGATAAAACCTAACAGTGAGGTGAAAGACTTGACTTGCATGCCAAAAGCCACAAAATGTTGCTGAAAGAAATTAAAGAGGACACAAATAAATGAAAAGACAGCTCATGTTCATGGATTGGAATATTTGAAATGGTTGAGAAGTCAATACTACCAAGAGTAATCCACAAGTTTATTGTAATCTCTGTCAAAATCCCAATGGTATTATTTGCATAAATAGAAAAATCTATCCTGAAATTCATTTGAGATTGAAGGGACCTAAATAGACAAAGCAGTATTGAAAAGAAAAAAGTTGGAGATCTCACACTTCCTGCTTTCACAACTTATTATAAAGCTATAGTAATCAAAACAGTATGGTTCTATTTAGCATAAGACAGATACGTAAGCCAATGGAATCAAATAGAGAGTCCAGAAATAAACAGTTGAATATGTAGTCAAATGATTTTAGACCAGCATGCCAGGATGATTCAATGAGGAAAAGACAGTCTTTTCAGCAAATGGTGCTGAAAAAATTGAATATTCACATGCAAAAGAATGAACTTGGATCCTTACATTATATCATATATCAAAATTCAAAATGGATCAAAGGGCCTAAATGGAAGAGATAAAAACATAAAATTCTTAGAAGGAAGTATAGTGGAAAACTTTATGAGATTGGATTTGGCAATTATTTCTTGTGTATGACATGAAAATTTCAGGATACAAAAGAAAAAATTGATAAATTGTACTATATTATTCTTAATAACTTCTGTGCATCAAAGGACACTGTTAACAGAGTGAAAATGTAACCTACAGAATGAGAGAAAATATTTGCAAATCATATATCTGACAAGGGGTAAATATCAAAAATACACAAAGTGCTCCTATTCCTCAACACACACAAAAAAAACTCAATTAAAAAATGAGCAGAGGAACTGAAGACATTTCTTCAAAGAAGATACACAAGTAGCCAATAAGCATATGAAAATGCTCAGCATTTCACTAATCATTAGTGAAATGCAGATCAAAACCACAGTGAGATACCACCTAATACATCTTCATCTCTCACCTGAACTACTGCCTCATTGCTTTATAATCAATCTACTAATTATTCAGTGAATTCACCACATTATAACAAGAGGCATCTTTCCCACACAGATGATGGCATTCTATCACTTTTTCACAAAGACAAAACTCCTAGCACAGCCTATAACAGGGCTCAACAAACTTTCTCTAAAAATGATAAATATATTAGGTTGTGGTGAGCCTTATGCTCTCTGTTGCAACTGTTCAACACAGCTATCATAATAAAAAAGCATCCAGAGGCAATAGGCAAACAAATAGTTTTTATTAAGCAATGCAAATGGCTCTTAGCAGAGAGGGGAGCTGGAGAGGGGATAGGATGGGCAGGTTGTCTTCCCCTGAAGTTGGGTAATCTCTTCCATAGTTCGGCTGTCTCTTCCCCGAAGTTTGGCCATTTATTCCCCAAATTCCAGTTTTCTCCATGAAGTCCAGCAATCTCCCCTTTTGTTGACTGAGTCTGGAGTCTTTATAGGCACAGGATGGGGATGGGTGGGCCGTAGGTAGTTTTGGAAAAGACAACATTCTATTGGTAAAAGGGCATTATTCAGAAAAAATCAGTCAGGAGAGGGTGAGCAAATAGGAATAGAAGTTCTCACTTTTGGCCACTTTTTTTTTTTTTTTTTTTTGTTTTAAAGCTTGGGTTTCTCTGGTCTGTCTGACTAGAATTTCTCTTCCTCCTACCTCTATTAACATATTGTAAACAAGAAGCTACAGCTAAAGGCTAGATGGATTATAAGTTAATCATTTGGGTGCCATAAAATGATATGAGCAGTATTATGCTGACTTTTGGTATAAAGTAGGTAACACAAATATGTGTGTATATATATATAACTGAGGGTGTCTATATGGATGTTTAAGTGTGTCAAATGCCTTTAGAGGTGATTATATAAGTTATCATCTAATATTTATTAATATTATCCTAATAATGAAGCACTTTTGCATTCCAAGAGTAAACCAAATCTGATTGGGATATATTAATGATGTAAGATTCTACTTGCTAATATTTTATTTAAGATGTTGACATCAATATTAATGTGTTATCCTATAATTTATTTTTTCAATTATTAATTTTAAAAATTATTAATCTTGTTTCTTAAAACAAATTTGGACATTTGTATTTCTTTCCTATGCTCTGAAACTATTTAAGTACCACTAGCATTTTCTGTTCATTAAGGTTGGTGAAATTTTCTGCAAGCATTGTTTTGCTGCATCTTATAAATTCTGGCATATAATGTCTTAATTATTATTGTTTTTAGCAATGCTGAAATTTTGTTTGTACTTCCCTTTTGACTCAATGGTCATTTAATAGAAATGCTTATTTCCGAGTGGAAATTAATTGATCTTTTCTAATTAGTTGAACTGTGTTCAGGGAATGTTATTTGCATTGTCTATTCTTTGGAATCTAATGAGGTCTTTTATGTGATCTAATAGAAGACAAATTTGGGTGAATGTTTTCGTAAATACTTAAAAATCAGATATATTTGTTATTATTGAGGTAACTATTTTATCTTTATTATAAATTGTAGACTTCTTAAGCATTCTAGTGTTTTCTTCTTAATATTGTTAAATTATTTTTAGGTGAAATTATACCTTGCAGTGTTATCAATCTAGTAGTGTTACCAACAATGTGACATTTTGCTATGTTTTCCTGGAAATATATTGTCCATCCTTTCATTTTAAACTTTCTGAATTACTTTTTTAAAACCATACTTCACATTACAATGTAGAGTTTTGTTTCTGTTTTGTGAACGAATCTAAATATCGGCCTTTAATACGTTAAAAACAAGTCCATTTATATATTGTTATAACTTACATATTTTAACTGGGTTCTACCATTTTATATTATATTGACTATAAACATATATATGATACGTTTCTTTTGCTCCCTTTTGGCAGTTCTGGTATTTTGGAAGATTTTCACTTTCTTTCTTTTCTTTATGTTTTGAAGTTTTTTATTTTTTTCTTTAGGTCACATTTCCAAAAAGGACTTGTCTAACCTAGCTGGGACATTCTATGCCATGACTCTCAATCATTTATTCCTTTTACATTTTCTCATATTATAATAAGTATCTGAAGTTACCTCATTGGTTATTCATTTAATAATTTATTGGTTCTGGCTGGGAGAGATGGCTCATGCCTATAATCCCAGCACTTTGGGAGGTCGAGGTAGGCGGATCATGAAGTTAGGAGTTCAAGACCAGCCTGGCCAACATAGTGAAACCCCATTTCTACTGAAAATACAAAAACTTAGCCGGGCATAGTGGTGGGCACATAATTCCAGCTACTCAGGATACTGAGGCAGGAGAATTGCTTGAACCTGGGAGGCAGAGGTTGCAGTAAGCAGAGATCGTGCCACTGCACTCCAGCCTGAGCAATAGTATGAGATTCCATCTCCAAAAAAAAAAAAAGAAAGAAAGAAAAGTTTTGGTTCCTTTCTACTATAAATTTCTTTTTAATCAGAACTTCTCTCTCTCTTTCTCATTCACTCTTGCTCTGACTCTTTCTTCATGGTATAATTAGAGCTTGCAACAGTACACATTGGGTAACAGAAGATAGTTAATAAATATTATGACTGTTAATTGAAACTACTTTTTAAATGTCTTTCAGCATACTTTTCCTAGTAGTACCTCACTCATTTTAGGCACTCAATAAGGATTTGTTACCACTAAATTGAAACTGTGAAGACTATAGCCTTATGTAAAATGTAAAATATGATTATGATAATGACAGCTAATACTCATGGAGAATTTACTGTATGCAAGGCACTGCTCTAAGCCCTGCACTTATTAACTCATTAATCCTCACAATAACTGAGTCACAGAGTGGTTAAGTAACTTTTCCAAAGTCACCGAGCTAGTAGATTTGTTGGTATTAGAAGAGGTAAAGGCTATAACCATACTGAAGATGAGAAATGTCAGAAATAATGTCATCTTAAAAGTAGAAGGTTAATACTACACTAATACATTTTTGTCACTATTGTATCTTATGTATAATTCTTATCTCCTGTATTATATTTTAAGCTTTCTTGGAAGCAGGCATTTTTAAAGTCCTCATAGAGCATAGAAGGGTGCTAAGTTAATAGTAACCAGAAAAGTAGCTTATATTTTCATGGCACTTACTATATGCCAGACTTAGTGCTTTAAATATATTAGCTCATTTAATTCTTACAAGAGTAGGTACTATTATTTTTCCCATTTTACACATGATAAGTTAAAGCACAAAGAGACTGAATAACTTTCCTGAGGTTACACAGCTTGTAAATGACAAAAGCAGAATTTGAAGCCAGCCAATCTGGTCCAATGTCAGTGTTTTAAATCATTATGCTGTGCTACTAGCTGAGTGTTTGTGACTGATTAAGACTCCAGTGATATATATTTCATGATAGGTTTATATGATTCTAGGCATGGTTTCTCCACAGGTTTATCTATCTAAGTCCCAGGTTTATACTTTTAGATAAGCCACATAAAAACAAATTTGAGGTGTTAGTGAATCATACTAGGTTTATTAGGAGGTACATTTACAAACATTTACAAGTCTCAGAGACTATGATTTATCTTTAGGTAACATTGATCATTTAAGTAAGGTCAAATTTTAGATTGATTTTGAGAATCATAGCAACACTTTGCACTTATTCAATATTGTTCTTTAACCATTCTTCTCCAGATACAACGTAGGCAGGATATTACTAAAAACGACCACAAACTTGGAAACGTTAATGTTTTGGAAGAGTACTTGCCAAAATAAACATCCCAAATTAAATATAGCTATTTTACTAAACAACATTATGATTCCTCTTCAGAAGTATTATTGTTTAAACCACTACAAATTTCTTTTATTTCCTATAGAATATTAATTTCATATTTCAGAAAAAGAAAATAAGAGATGATTAAGTGCAAATCTCAAGGCAAAACTTGTGATTTTGCCCACATTCATGACCACAGCTATATTAAGAAACAACAACAAAAAAATGTTTTCCAAAGAAACATTCCAAAGAAGCAAGTGTTTAAAACAATAACCACAATTACACACTACTGTTGAATCAAGCACATTTATAATGGGGCAAAAATACATTATAACCACCAAAACACATATTTCGTTGTTTCCGACTTACTGGATCACCACAAATTATCTATTAATATGGCATTGGATTCACATAAGAAACTAGTACTAATCTTTAAAATTAAATGAAAAGATTATTTTCTTATCTATAGATATATAGATTGCACATGTAGCATTATACACAGTATTTATATATACATACAATACGTGTAGTATTTCAGATCAATAGCATTTTACATATTTTATATGTAGTTTTGCATAGAAGTATATAAAATCATTGAGTATACCATAGAAGAATATAAAACTTGTTACTAGAGAAAAGAAAGATATTTTGTAATGATAAAAGGGTTAAAGATAGTTAAAACTAGAAGGAAATTAACCTTTTACATCTTTGAATGCTACAAATGTAGAATAACTTTTTTCTCTTGTTTCTAATGTTTCCTTAATTTCTAGTATCAGCTGGTATAACGTTTAAATCATTACACAGTGTTACAAAATTCTGCTACAAAAAAATCAGATAAATAATTATTTATTTGAGAAGATTAGCAATTTGAAATAGCAAACATCTAAATAACCTGAAAACTATAACCCATATAATTCCAAGTTTAGTATTTGACTTGGCATAAAATAAGTTTCAGCACCCCAGTAACATAAATAATAAATTCATAGTAGTTGTATTGAAACACTTTTATAAAATTCAAAAAATTACATCAAATAATGTTCTACAATGGCACACTAAAGGAATACAGGAGTATCATATCATTTCTATAAGTTGACATAATAACTAACAATAACAGGTTAACAATATTGCCCTATCATATATAAGAATTGTACACACAAATTTATAATAACTAGCCCAAACAACATAACTTAACCTTATAGAAAATAACTATATATGTCTGAATGGGAGAAGAATAATAAAAAGTAAAGGGTCCTACCTTCTCAAAGACTAAAACCCAAAAGTATTTTCCATGTTTAATTAAAATCTTTTGGTAGATAACCGACCTTCCCTACTGGGTTAAATCCAATCACAACTTTCTAGGCCAACAATTAACAGATGCTGACATCTTCATTCAAGAACAGCCAGGAAAGGTGTACACATTCCAAGAAGAAATTGTAAAGATATAAATCAATTTGTAGAAGTTAATATCATTATCCATTCTACGCTTCTTATTCTCGTCAGAGAGGAGAAGGGCTTTCTTCTGGGTTGTCTCCGTCAATTCTCCTTCTTAACTTCATAGAAAATCAAGGCTTAAAGTTCTTTGGCTTTTAAATAAACATATGTCTTCATAGGCGGGGAGGAGGCCCAACTAGCAATTTCGAATCATTTCCTTACCATTCTCAGAAGTTCCACTTTGGCCAGACTCATTAAAGAGAATGACAAATTTCTATCTTTAACAAATTTCATTTTAGGACAGTTCTTTCGGGGCAGGGAAAACAAGATAAAAGAAAAAATAACTACAAGTGGAACTGATATTTGGACAAGACAGGAAAGAAGTATTGGAATTTAAATGGAACATTTCCAGGAACAAGAGCACAAGCACACTTTCTCATCCTCTTCTTGCTCTTCAGTCTGATGTGGTGATCCATATGGGACACCCACTTCCCAGTTAGTCGATTCTAGCCACAGGCTTCCATCCTCTGAATAAGGGCCTGGGTTTCTAGTCTCTGCATATGGAGGTGATCCTCTCATTTCAATGTGTGGACCTTCATAGGATGGACTAGGATACATTTTATCTCCTTCGCTATGTCTGATTTGGGGACCACTGAGTTGAGGTGTAAGAGTTTGCATTGCAAAAGAAAGGCAAAATATCCTGAAGATAATTTCATCCTCGTGAGAGACTTTTTGGGCTCCCTACAAATTCTTCCTGAAATAGCTGATGCTGACTCACTTGCTCTGGGAACACATTTATTGTGGCCAAATTTTTCACGGCACTTGATTGTGAGATCTTAGATTAGTAATGTTGCTTGGCAACACAACAGCATCCCTAGACTTTTTAAATTTGACTTACCTAAATTCAAGTTTCAAACTTTCAGGAAGAGCACAGATGGTTTTAAGATTTAGCATTTTATATTTATAGGAAAGAATATATATATATATTTAATTCAAATTTATGCTCCTAGCACAAGAAACTCCAAGTTTTTCTGCTAAGCAATTCCATTTATATCTATGCTGAATGTCCTTGCCATTTCCTGCAGTCTACATCCCAGCTGTTCTCGTCACTACCCACAGTCAAAACTCTCTCCTCACATGCATTTTAGTTATAATTTCTGCTCCAGAAAGGAATGTGCAATAATCCAAGTAATGTCTTCATATTCACACCATAACATGATAAAAGAAGGAAAGAATAAAGGAAAGAAGGAAGGCAGGGAGGAGAAAAACAAGAAGGAAGGAAGGGAGGGAAAGAGACAGGAAGGGGTAGAGAAGGAGGAAGTTTGCATCTAAACTTCTATTCAAGAAATTGCTTTTTTTAAATGTGGCCAATACTACTTTTAAAATAATTTATATAGAGAGTAAACATCTTGAAGATTTTGCTTTTCTTGTATAGAGAGTAAATATCTCTAAGAAATTGCTTTTCTTCATGTGGCAAATACTACTTTTGGAAGAATTTATATAGAGAGTAAATATCTCTAAGATTCAAACACAGTGTAATAAGGGTAGAGTGGACATTTCTTCATAATTTAACATATCAATAACTGCAAACAATTTTCAACAAAAGTATTTATTTATTAATGCAAGTTATTGAAAACATTTAAAACATTCCAAATGTGTCAGTGTGTGTATAACAAGGGTAATAGAAGCAAAATTTAGAAATAGTGTGATCATGAATAATTTTTATTTTATTCTTTTTTATAAATTTTCCACAATAAATACACACAACTTCTGTAATATGAAAAATAAGCCAGTATAAGATGCTTTTCTAAATGTTGTGCAGTAGAGTAAGTCGATGATCAGTTTCATTCTGTGCTGATTATTAAGCTATTCCGTGTCATCTGCTATCTTACCCTTTTGGCTTAGTTTTCTGACACTGTGGTCACAACTCTGCAAATAATCTTGCTCCCTTCTAGCTGCTTTCCTGTTAAAGTCTACCAGTGAAGGAGCTAAGGGAAATTTAAAGACAGAAATAAGAGAAGGAACATGGTCTTCCTATTTGCTTGTTGTTTCTGTAGGTTTTGTCCCGGCAGTGCCCCGGCTTCCTTCAGCACTCCCAGAGCAAGCCTTCCCATACCCCGTTGGTAGTACTAGCATGAAGCAAGTATCCTTTCTTCAGAGATCTGATTCCCAGCTACCGTTTCCATTTATTGAGTCACATCTAAAACTGCCAAATTTGAGTGGAGACCAGAGCAAGTGAAGGCTCTCCAGCAAGTGCAGACTGCAGTGCAAGCTACACTTCCCCTTGAAGATCAGCAGCAGTTTCTAAGATCTTAAGTGTCAGTGGTATACAGGGGCACCACATGGAGTCTTTTGCAAGCCCTCATAGGAGGATTACAATGCAGATCTCTAGGGTTTGGGAGCAAATCTATGTCTTCAACATATTCGCTTCTTTTTTTGAGAAACAGTTACTGGAATGCTTTTGATCTTTGTAGAGCCTGAAAGCCTGACCAAGGAACATCAAAATAACTGTGCAATCTGAACTGCCCCTCATAAACTGGGTGTTATATGGTCCACCAAGTCATAAGTTTGGTAAGCAATTAATCATCAAGTGAACATGCTTGCTCGAGATGCACATGAGAAGGTGGTTCAATGCCTCAATTTGTCCTTCACGTCCTTTGAGACCTACTCCATCTTCATTGTCTTCTCTCACTCAATCCAAGGGAATTCCTTATAACTGAGAAAGAAAACCTTGAGCTTAGTGTACAGATGGTTAGATCCCAAGGAAGGAATGTACACATAGACACCAAAAACTCCATTAAACTGGAAGTTAAAACTGTAGCCTGGACACCTTGGGCTCATGCCATTGAGCCAACACTTGAAGGAGGTTGTTGTATGGAGAAGAGCAATTGATGTTCATATTTACCAAAGGGAACCTGAGTAGCTTCCAAACAACGAGGGAGGCAGAGGGCATACTGACTGGATTCTCTGAGCACCTATTAACACTTTATGTCCAAGCCAGGCACGGCGGCTCATGCCTGTAATCTCAGAACTTTGGGAGGCCAAGGTGGGTGGATCACTTGAGCTCAGGAGTTCAAGACTAGCCTTAGCAACATGGTGAAACCCTGCTTCTACCAAAAACAAAACAACAACAAAAAAATGCAAAAATTAGCGGGGCTTAGTGGCATGCACCTGTAGTCCCAGCTACTCAGGAGGCTGAGGTGGGAGGATTGCTTGAGCCCTGGAGGTCAAGGCTGCAGTGAGCCAAGACCGTGCCACTGCACTTAGAAAACTAAGCAACTACACAAAAGCCCGTTACTGAGGATTCAGATCCTTCAGAAACAAAAGTTTAGATAAGCCCACTAGTAAAGAAATCTAGTCAGCTGAGGACAAGGTGGACATGGTATAGACGTCAAAAGAAGAAAGTTAGAAATGTTAACCATGCTCCCGTGATTAGTTTCAGAAATGAGGACACGAGCATTGATATAAACTTTCTGCCTTTCTTGTTACTTACAGGTATATTTGTAGTAATACAAATTAGCTATATATTTATTTTCTTTCTCTTTTTATCTCCTTATTTTACGTATAACTCATTGGATCATGGCACTTTTACACTTTAGACTTTATATTACCAATTTCCAGGTGGGACTGTGATAGAATTTGAGGAGTAATGAACATCACTGAGAAACTGATACCATGACTTTTTCTGGAAATTGTTACTGTGGTTGGGACTTTATGACTCTCTCTTTCAGAGAGAGGAGAGAGCAAAGGATGGATAGTTGCTTCATCTTTCTAGACAATAGCATAGCTTTTGCTTTATGGAAATTCAAAAATTAATAGAAAGGTGTATAGATGTAGAATGGTCAAAGGAGTGAACTATGCCAGTTTATTAAACTAGTTTTTCTCAGTTCCGAACTCATCATTCTATGCCCAGCGGAGACTCTGCAATCTACTTTTCTCCCTTGCCAGATTGTGTCTTTCTAGGTTCTGTTAGTAGAAGGCACTGGCGGGAGAACGGAAGGCAGAAGGGAGGAAGGCAGACTCACATCCTATTTGCTTACTATTCCTTCAACATTTCCCTACTCAGATCCTTTTCCTAGCAGCAGCAAAAACAACATCTTAAAAGACAACAGAGTAAGACAAGCAGAATCTTTCCCTGAACTGTCTGGATCTCGCTCTGTGGGAACCCCTCCCAGCGTCTGGGCTCGGATAACCCACCCCAACACCTTCCTGTTTCCCTCAGCCCTACTGGCAAAGCTACTTCCTGCAGTTAATTTATCTGTTCCCTTCATGTTCCTTTTTTACTTCTTTAGCTATTCCCCATACTAAATTCTTTCTGTTATTATAATTAGTGTGGTTTCTGATTTCCTGACTAATGAGTACTTATTACATGGGCCAGATACTGTATTTTACATATATTGTTTTACTTAATCTTCACAAACCCTGTGAGGTCTAGTGTGTGTGTGTGTGTGTGTATTCCAGTGTATTGGATATATAATATTCAATCTCATGTATATGGCTGTATGTATAATTCAGTGTATTGAGGCTGATAAAATTGAATTTAAACCTTTTTCTTTTAACACACTCATCTTCAAAAAGGAAATCAATGTTAAAACTTGGATTTGAACCAAGATTAGATTGACCCAAAAGCCTACCAACTGATAAATAAACAAATGTGGTATAGCTGTACAATGAAATATAATTGAGCAACAAAAAAAAAAAAAATGAAGAATTTATACATGCTACAAAATGGACAAAACTTGAAATTATCATGTGAAAGAAACCAGACACAAAAAGTAACTTGTTGTATGATTTCCTTTATGTATGAAATGTTCAGAATAGGCAAGTATACAGACACAGAAATTTGATTAGTGTTTGTCAGGGGCTTACGGTGATTAACTCCTTTGTTTTTACTCCAGGAAAATAGTTATTTTACTTTTGTTAACCAACTTCAAATCAATTCAGAGAATGGTCTGGAGTTTTGTGAGTAAACCACTATTTTACATATAGGGCTTGTATTTTCCCCAAAACGCTGCCTCACAGAGAGCACTTTAATTTTCCATGCTATTGCTACGTTGATCTCAGACCTTGAAAGTAAAGTAGTTTTGATCCTGGACTGAAAAGAAGAGGAGGTGGTGCATTTTACAGAAGAGGAATTATGGACGGCTAACAACATTAATAAGACGCTCAACTTCACTAACAGAATGTAAACAAATGAATGTAACAATAGAATATCACCACACACACACACACTCAGACAGGCAAACATGAGCATGGTAACAAGAGAGGAAGGAAACACTCATCTATCACTGGTGGAAGTATAAACAGATATAGCCTTTTAGAAAAGCATTCTGGTGCTATGTGTTAAAATTAATAATCCACATAGCCTCTTATTCAGTAACCCTACTCTAAGTATTCTATACCATAAAAATAAAAGTTTCAATGCATAAGGATATAGTGACAAAGAGATATTTGACAATTTTGGAAACAAAGTAAATGTCTACACAATGAGGCATAATTTAATATATTGTGGTAATTTCATACATTATCACCTAGCCATTTGAAAGAATGACCCAGATCTATATATATTTCCCTGGAAATATGTTCTTGATAAACACCAAAGGAAAAAAGCAAGTATGGAGAAACAGATACAATATTCCATTTATGTAAAACAAAGTGGCAAAATGTGTTTCATAGGTACCATGCATATTTGTATGTATGTGTATACGAATCTAAGATAACGGAGAAAGTTATAGAAAGACATATACCAGGTAGTTAACTTTTGGTTGCATAATTGGTGAGTGGGGGACAAGGTAGGGAGGGTAGGATGGAGTACAGGGAGAATATATGTCAGTTCACAAAAACAACGGTATTTATTAAATATGTGTCCCAGTATGTAAGATATTTTTCCATTTATGCTGTTTTATACATGAGTGTGATATTACATAAAAATACATCAATGAATTTAACCAAAATACTACAAATCAGTATATATAAGAGTAGCAGGATTTCAAAGGACTTTTTTCATCCTTCCCTATAATTTGGTGTATTCTTTGAAGTTTTACAAAGATTATGCATTGCTTATAAAATCATACAATCAATGGAGTGTGGGCCTCCCCCTATGACTTAGTACCCCTGCATGTTTTAGCTCTCAGACTTGTTCACATTGAGACTCCAACAATTTGTTAATTACAACTTAGATTTTCCTAGCCTGGAATTGATTCCCACGGAGGTTTCTGGTACAGTAAGTTGTAATTCTCTATATCTGCCTGTCTGTCTCTAAAATTTTGGAGTAGCAGTTTTTCCTATGGCCTCACCTCTCTGATGGATTTGGAAGAGTTGGTTTTTAAGTTTGTGCAGCTTGTTACTTGTTGTTACAATAAAGTGGTAACAACATGCTATTGCTATATTGATCTTAGACCTTGAAAAGAAAAGTAGCTTTGATCCTGGACTGAAAAGAAGAAGAGGTGCTGCATTTCACAGAAGAGGAATTATGGATGGCCAACAACATTAATAAGATGCTCAACTTCACTAACAGAATGTAAACAAATGAATGTAACAATAGAATATCACCACACACACACTCAGACAGGCAAACATGAGCATGGTAAGCTCCTTGCATGCTGAATCAGAAACCAGAAGTCTGAGCAGGTAGATTTTCCAATGGGTTTATCATTGGCAATGAATATTTAATTGACTACATTGCATTTTCAGCTCTATGAAAATTAGAAAATAAGAGAAGACATGTATTATATGAATATACTCTAATAAGTTGAAGGTTATAAGGCACTTTCTCTAAAGCCCATAATAAACGTTTGTCTTTTTTTTTATTACTGTTTTATTTTATTTTTGAGTTGAAATCTTGCTTTGTCATCCAGGCTGGAGTGCAGTGGTGCCATCTCGGCTCACTGCAACCTTTGCCTCCCATGTTCAAGCAATTCTCCTGCCTCAGCCTCCTAAGTAGCTGGGACTACAGGCACCTGCCACCACTCCCGACTAATTTTTGTAATTTTAATAGCGACGGGTTTCACCATATTGGTCAGGCTGGTCTCAAACTCCAGACCTCAGGTGATCCACCCACCTCGGCCTCCCAAAGTGCTGGGATTACAGGCATGAACCACCGTGCCCAGCCAAATTTTTATCTTTATGTGGTATTTAGAACATATATTTAGAATACATAAAGCAGTAAGAAGAGTATATATTTTTCCTTTTGAAACACACGATTTGCTAGATCCTTTAGACCTTTAACAAAAGTGATTTAATTTGACTTACAATAAGTTTCAGAATGGAATTTGTATACATTCTTTTGCTTATAACAGAATATCTAAAATTGGGTGATTTATAAAGAAAAAGAATTTCTTATAGGAAAAAAAAAGCTTTCCTATTCTGAAATTATTGAATAGTCAACAATTTGCTCAAGGGTTGCATCTGGTGAGAGCACTCTTTTCTAGTGGGGGCACTGCAGCATCCTGAGGTAGTTCAGAACATCATGTGGTGAGGGGGCTAAGCATGCCAACATGCTAGCACAGGTCTCTCTTCCTGTTCTTACAAAGCCACCAGTTACCCTCCCAGGATAAGCCGTTAATCCACTCATGGATAAATGCACACATGATCCAGTCACCTTTTAAAGATCCTGCCTTTCAATACTGCCACATTGGGGATTATGTTTCAACATGAGTTTTGGAGGGAACATTCAAAATATGGCAGAGACTTAATAGAAACAATGAACAACCTTCAAAAACAGATAGATAATGTAAGCAGAAAGATGCAAATTCTAAGAAAGCATCAAAAAGATGTGCCTTAGATCAAAAACAATGAAACAGAAATGAATTCCTTTGATGGGCTTATTAGTAGATTGGACACAGCTGAAGAATCACTGAGCTTCTGCATATAACAATAGAAACTTCCAAATTGAAAAGCAAACAGAAGAAAGATTGAAAAATACAGAACAGAATATCGGAGAACTGTGGGACAGTTCAGAGGGTATAACATACAGATAATGGAAAAAAAACTGAAAGAAAAAAAAGGAGAAGAAATATTTGAAACAATAATGACTGAGAATTTCCCCAAATTAATCTCAGACACCAAACCAAACCAAAGATCTAGGAAACCGAGGGAATAACAAGCAGAATAAATTCCAAAAACCCTACACCTAGGTATACTGTATTCAAACAACAAAATCAAAGGCAAGGGAAAAATCTTGAAAGAAGCCAGATGGAAAGAACACCTTACGTATAGAGGAACAAAGAGAATTACGTTTGACTAAGTCGACTATTTAAGCACTGGAAAGGGGCTCAGAGCTATCTGGACAGGGAATTCAGGCTTCTGCTACCCAGATCATGGTCTAGGAGGGAAAAACATTTTCCTTGGTCCCAAGGACAACTTGCCTCTTGACTTACTAAAGCAAGGATTCCTTCTCTCTGGGTGTAGGGCAGGTCTTCTATTAGATTACCTGCCACACACAGACCTCAACAAATCATGACTGAATGAACCATGCAAGCAAGAAGAAAGTGGAGTAAATTATTCAAAGTGTTGAGAGAAAATAAATCCACCAACTTAGAATTATATAACCTGTGAAATAATCCTTCAAAAGTGAAGGAGAGGCCAGGCATAGTGGTTCATGCCTGTAATCCCAGCACTTTGGGAGGCCGAGGTGGGCAGATGACCTGAGGTCAGGAGTTCAAGACTAGCCTGGCCAACATGGTGAAACCCAGTCTCTACTAAAACTGCAAAACAAATTAGCTGGGCATGGTGGTGGGCGTTTTTAATCCCAGTTACTCAGGAGCCTGAGGCAGGAGAATCGCTTGAAACCGGGAGGCAGAGGTTGCAGTGAGCCAGGATCACGCCATTGCACTCCAGCCTGGGCTACAAGAATGAAACTCTGTCAAAAGAAAAAAAAAAAAAAAAAAGGAAGGAGAAATAAAACTTATAAAAAAAAAAATGGAGGAAACTTGTTGCCCGTAGACCTGTCTTATAAGAAATTTAAGAGATGTTCTTCAGAGAGAAGGAAAGTAATATAGGTCAAAAACTCAGGTATTCACAAAAAATGAAAAACATCAGAGAATAATTGAAAGTAAAAAACGTTTTCTAGTATTAGTTGATCAAATAGTTAACAGTTTACTGAAAATAATAATGATAGCAATTATTTGATTATATATGCATATAAATGTATGTGTGTGTGTGTATATATGTTCTTACATATAAATGAAATGAATGACAATTATAGAAGGTACAGGAGTAAGGAATTAGGAACATTTCATTATTATAAAATATTTGCACTATCCATGAAGCAGTACAGTGTTATTTGAAAATAGATTCGTTGTAAATGTATATCGCAAACTCTATGGCAACCACTAAAAAGGGTTAAAAAAAAGAAGTGTAATTAATATGATAAGAAAGGAGAGAAAATCATATAAAAGGTTTAACTAAAACCACGAAATGTGGAAAAGGCATGGAAGACCAAAATAGAAACAGAGAACAAGGATAACAAAATACAGTAAAAAATATAGTAGATATTAATTCAGCTTTATCACTTTAAACGTCAGTGATCTAAACATACCAGTTATAAAACAGAGATTGTGTGGATGAATCAAAAAAACAAGACCTAAATATGTATTATCTACAAAAAACTACTTTAAAGATGAATACAAATTAAAAGTATATAATAATGGAGAAAAGTATATCATGCTAACACTAATCAAAAGAAAGTGGGAGTAGCTACATTATTTTCAGACAGATCACATTTTAGAGCAAGAAAAGTTATCAGGGGTAAAGAGAGGCATTATATAATGGTAAAGGAATCAATACTCCAAGAGCACATAGCAATTGTTCATGTGTATGTACGTAACAACCAAGTGTCAAAATATATGAGGCAAAAACTAATAGAACTTTATTGAGAAATAGATGAATCAGCTAGTATATTTGCAGATTTTAACACCCGTCTGTCAGAGCTATATGTCAGATAGATTTAGCAGGCAGAAAATCAGTAAGGATATAATTGAATTCAACAGCACTGTCAATCAACTGAATAAAATTGACATCTAAAGACTACATCTAACAATAGCAGAATACATATTCTTCTTAAGCTAACATGGAACATTTACCAACATAGGCCACATTTTTGACCATAAAACATATCCGAACAAGTTTAATAAAAATCACACTCCTTGGTATTTACCTAAATGAACTACAAACATGTCCACACAATAGCTAGAAAGTTCTAAAATACTTAAAGATTAAGCCATACCTTTCAAAATAACATGTGTCCAAAAATAAATCCCAAGAGTAATTTAACAATATTTCAACTAAAACAAAATGAAAATTCAATGTATCAAAATGTGTGAAAAGCATTAAAGCAGCGCTTAGAGAAAGATATATAGATTGAATGCATATATTAGAAAAGAAGAAAGATCTAAAATTAATCATCTAAAGTTTCAACTTAGAAAACTAGAAAAAAAAAACAAATTAAACCCAAAGTAGCAGAAGAAAAAAAAAAAAACAAATTAGAGAAAAAAATTAATGAAATTGAAAACAGGAAATCAATGGAGAAAACCAACAAAACCAAAAATTGATTCTTTGAAAAGATAAATAAACTTGATAAGCCTCTAGCCAGGCTAGCTTTAAAAAAAAATAAGGCAGACATTACTTACATGAAAAATTAAAGATGGGACTGGGTGCAGTGGCTCATACCTGTAATCCCAGAGGAGGCTGAGGTGGGAGGATCACTTGAGTCCAAGAGTTCAAAACTAGCCTGGGCAGCATAGTAAGACCACATCTCTACAAATATATATTTTTAAATAGTCAGAGTTGATGATCTATGCCTGTGGTCCCAGCTGCTGAGGAGGCTGAGGCAGGAGGATTGAGCCCAGGAGGTCGAGGCTGCAGTGAGACATGATTGTGCCACTGCACTCCAGCCTGGGTAACAGAGTGTGACGCTGTCTCAAAAAAAAAAAAAAAAAAAAAAAAAAACCCAACAAATAAATAAGTAAATATATAAAATTAAAATTACAGATGGCACATCAATGTAGAACCTATGAACATTAAAGAAAATAAAGGAATATTATGAACAGCTCTATACCCCAAAATTCTACCAATTTCTTGGAAGACACAATGTGCCAAAATGTACACAAGAATAAATAGACAATATGAATGGGCCTATATGTAAAAAGAAATTGAATCAATAGTTAATAACCTTCCAAAACACACAACACCCTAGGTTGGTTCCCTAGTGAATTCTGTCAAACATTTAAGGAAGAAATTGTATCAATTTTCTACATCTCTTCCAGAAGATAGAAGCAGAGAGAATACTCCATGCCTCATTTTATGAGGCCAGCATTATCTCAGTATCAAAACCAGAAAAAGACATTACAATAATCAAAAAAATTCTTAGAATGAATTAGTGATTATAGCAACGTTGCAGGATATGAGGTTAACATACAAAAGTCAAGTGCATTCTTATATACCAGCGATGAACAAGTGGCATTTCAGACTAAAAACATGTTAGCATTTATATTAGCACTCCAGAAAAATGGAATACTTTCCATTAAATGTAAACAAAATATATACAAGATCTATATGAGGAAAACTGCAGAACACTTATGAAAGATAACAAAAAGAACTGAACAAATGGAGAGATATTTCAGTTTTATAGCTACAAAGACTCAATATTATCAAGATATAAATTCTCCCAAATTGATTTATACAGTGAATAAGATTACAAACAAAAATTCCAGCAAGTTATTTTGTGGATTTTGATAAACTATTTCTAATGTTTATATGGAGTGGCAAAAGACCCAGAATAGTCAACTTTATGTTGAAGAAGAGAAACAAAGTGGGAGAACCTGCACTACAAGAATTCAAGACTTACTGTAAAACTTCAGTAATCAAGACAGTATGGCATTGGCAAAACGATAGACAAATACATTAATGGAACACAATAGAGAGCCCAGAAATAGATCCACATACATAGAGTCAACTAATCTTAGACAAGGGAACAAAGGCCTTTACAAGGGAGCAAAGATATAAGGGAGCAAAGATAGTCTTTTCAACAAATTGTGCTGGGACAACTGGAAGTCCACATGCCAAAAAATAAGTCTAGGTATATGCCTTACAGCCTTCACAAAAAAAATAGCTCATTATGGACCATAGATCTAAATGTAAGAAGACAAAACTATAAAACTCCTAGAAGGTAACATAGGAGAAAACCTTGATGATCTTGGGTATAACGCTAACTTTTTAGATACACCCTTAAAGGCATGGCCCATGAAATAAATAAATAATAAGCTGAATTTTATTAAAATTAAAAACTTCTGGTCTGCCAAAGAAAATGTTTTTTAAAATGAGCTGACAGACTGAAGAAAATATTTGCAAAAGATACATCTGATGAAGGATGATTATCCAAAATATACCAAAATACTTTTAAAACTCAACAGTAAGACAACGGACAAATTTATTAAAATATGGACACAAGACCTGAACAGACAAGTCACCAAATAAAATTTACAGATGGTAATAAACATAGGAAAAAAGGTTCAATATTTTATGTTAGTAGGAAATTGAGAATTAAAACAACAATGCGATACCACGACATACCTATTAGAATGTCCAAAATTCAGAACACTGATAATACCAAATGCTGGCAAAAGTATGGAAGAAGAAGGGCTCTTGTTTATTGCTAGTGGGAATGCAACATGGTACCGACACTTTGGAATATAGTTCAGCAATTTCTTATAAAACATACTTTTATCATATGATCCAGAAATCACACTCCTTGGTATTTACCCAAATGAATTGAAAACTAGTCCACACACAAATCTGCATATGGATGTTTACAGCAGATTTACTCACAATTGCCAACACCTGGAAGCAACCATGTTGTTCTTTGGTAAGTAAATAAGTACACCTGGTACATTCAGACAATGGACTATTACTCAGTGCTGAAAAGAAATGAGTTATCAAACCATAAAAAGACATAGAGAAAGCTTAAATGCATATCATTAAGTGAAAAAGTCAGTCTGAAAATGCTACATACTGTATAACTCCAACTATAGGGAAATCTGGAAAAGGCTAAATTTTGCAGTAAAATGATTGGTGGTTGCCAGGGTTTGCAGGAGGAGAGAAGAATAGTCACAGCACAGAGGATTTTTAGGGCAGTGAAACTCTTCTGTATGACAGTACAATAGTGGAGCCATGTCATTATATATTTGCCCAAACCCACAGAATGCGCAACACCAAGAGTGAACCCTAGTGTGAACTATGGACTTTGGGTGATAGTGATTTGACAGTGCAGGTTCATCAATTGTAACCAGTGCACCCTTCTGGTGTGGGAGGTCAAATAGTTGGCAGTTGTGCCTCTGTAGAGAAAGAGGGTATATGGGAATTCTCTATACTTTCCACTTAGTTTTGCTATGATGTTAAAATTTATTGTATATCCTTAATTAAGAACCTATTATTCCCCCCAAATTTTGCTAGATGCTGAAAATTCGAGGATGAGCAAGATATTGTTCGTATTTCCCTAGATCTTGGATTCATTTGGAACAGAGTTCACATAAACAAAGAACTGTAAAAAAAAAAGCGATGAAATTGCCACAATAGAGGTATATAAAAATGTTTACCTCATTTATACGTTCTCATTTTTCAATTCTTCCTTATATAATAAAATACAATAATATATTTAAATGTTTTAATGCATTTGTATGCCTTCAGTCATCAAGTAAAATGTATTTTAATGTTATTACTGATATTGTTTTTCCAAGAAAGGTAGCTTATAAAATGATGAGTTAAATGAATTATCAGTATTAGTATTAGTATTTTAAAATGAAGAATAACTTGTAGAATTTTATATAGAATTTGTATGTATATGTTATTATTTATAATTAAGAAATTCTATATATTTATATTTAATAATATAATATGCCTTAATGAGAGAGAAAAATAACTATTTCATGAATCATACAGCTATTTATAAGAATATAATTATACATACCTAATTACATTTTATATTTCTATTGGAAAAGTTTTCAAAATGCTTTGTGGAATTTTCCTCTCTCTTCTCACTCTTATACCTTCCTTTCCTCAGTGTCAAAGCAAGTAAAGTCTTACATTTTTAAAAATAGAAATAATAACAATAACAAAAAAGGAAAGGAAAGAAAGTCAGAAACACAACATTAACAGAATGCATATTTAACCAAGTCTGGGAGATCAAGCCAGACAGCACTTGGTAAATACTCTTTGGAGACAGTAATGCTCAAAGGTTGTGTTTGCTGTTGTGCTTGACGTTTGTTTTGCGTGTGATCTAAGACACCAGATGACCAGTAATCTCACTTGCCCTTTCTTTCTCTACTCTCTGTGGGCTCCGCATACACCTCCTTCCCCTGCAACCTTGCCTGCCCCTGGCCATCGCCCAGCTCACTGTTCTTCCAAAGATGTCTGGGATGGTTAGGATTCAGCAGGTCACACCTTAGCCTGTCAGGACCTGGCGCCTCCTGTGCCCAGCATTAGTCCATCGCTTCATTTCACCTCCAAAGAGCCCAGCGACAAGTCTGCCTTGTTAGACACAGATCTCAGTGAGCCCAAGGCAGCCAGCAGTTTCCCGTTTGGTTTCCTGTCATATCTCCTTATGTTTTGGCAGTCTGAGATATCCACAGTCCCTATTAACCTTAGCAAGGGCCATGCCAAGGAGGATGAATTGCTGGGGTAGGTGACTTCACTCAAAGGCTGTTAGATTTAGTCTGCACAAGGTCAGCATTTACAAACTGAGTATGGTTGGGTTTTAGTTTAGTTTATTTCAAATCCCCAGCCTTTTACTTAAGTTATGCAAGTTAAGGGAAACTGTCCATGGCACTTAGGTTTACAAGGTTTCATTTAACTTATCACACATTATCAGTTTTGAGCTTCACGACAATCCTGCAAGATAGATGGGTAAATATTTCCTATGTTCCACTGGATTTCATTCATCCATTCGTTTAACAAACTTCTTTGAGAATCTGCTCTGTGTCTAGCACTGTACTTGGAGTGGAGCTACATACTAACGTGTTCTTATTCTCCATGGACTACTAGTCTTACAAGAGAAACAAAGAATCAAGTAAACACTGCACAAAATGCAATTATAGATATAAGCAAAAAACAGAGAAGAGTGTACCCAGTAAGGTGGGTAAGAGAGTACATTTAAGAGATAGATGCTCAGAGGAGGTTTTGCTGAGTTGGAATCTGAAGAAATAAGACCTTTCCAGGAAAACAAATATAAGACCCTAACATATTTTGCCCCTATTTATTACTCCCATGAACCCTAAAACATTCTAATTCATGTGACTGCCTCTTTTCAGATTCAATCTAGGTTTAATGCAGTTATAAGAATGAGGCAGTCAATTAGCAACTGGCACAAATAAGACAAAAACTCATTCCATATGACTTGTATTTAGCGTGTTTTTGTGAATCAAGAGTATTTTCCTCGGAGGAGCTAATTCTGTTTTAAAGAAAGCATTGAAGGTAGAGAAGAAATACATTATAAACTAAGACAATTCAACCTAATTATCTCCCAGATAACAAAAATGGACAAGATTTCCCACTTATATTTTAAGTGAGACTTATATGGTGAAGGTTTTGAGTTTTGTGAACCATAGGCTTCAAATTTTGTTAAATAAAAATGGTGCTCGATTTATAGTTACATTTCATCCTGAAGAAATTTTTTTTTTCAGGAAGCATTAAAGAACTTCTACCCAGCCAAAAGTATGTTTTAAAGTCATTTTATTGGATAATGAAAGGAAGTGAAATGTAAAAGAATATCAATGCATTCCTCTTGTAGACTTTCCTGGAAAAACAGTTGAAAAAACTTCACAAAAGATCACTGAGAAAGATAACTCATTGGAAAACCATGGTCTGTCTCAATAGACCATGCCAGGTCTGTCACGATTTGCTATGTGGCTCTGGTAAAAAAGATTTTTTACCAGAGTGAGTCCTTCTGTCTTCTTTTGTATGATAAAGGTACTGGTCACTATTGTATTCCAATTTACAGTGTTTCAGTCACTAAATTAAATGATGTATGGGAAATAATTTGAAACACAAAATACTATGCATAATAAAGTACTAAAAAGAAGAATGTTTGCATTTATTATTATACATTAAATATGTTGTGTAATTAATGAAGAATGATGCGTTCATTAGTAGACATTTGAGGGAAAGATTTGATGTAGACATCTCAGTAAAACTTAATGTTTTCTTATGGATAGATTAAAACAACTCCTGTTACGTTACCCGCAATTCACTTTAAATACTTCATCATAGATTGTATGATACAGGCATAGCCTGGAGATATTGTGGGTTTGGTTCCAGACCGCCACAATAAAGTGAGTCACGCAAATTTTTTTATTTCCTAGTGCACGTAAAAGTTATGTTTACACTTTCCGGTAGTCTATTAAGTGTGGGATAACATTATGTCTACCAAATAGTTATACATACCTTAATTAAAAACACTTTATTACAAAAAAAAGAGAGAAAAAACTCTTTTCATTAAAAAGAGTTAGGACTTTTCTCTGGATTGGGCTTTCGTTTTAGGGAACATTTTGGTCAGTTTGATCTTCTTTCCAAAACACTAAAATTTTCTCCTTATCAGCAATAAGGCTGTTTGCTTTCTTATCATTCGCGTGTTCACTGGAGCAGCGCTTTCAATTTCCTTCAAGGACATTTTCTTTGTATTCACAGCTTGGCTAACCGTTTGGCCCAAGAGGCCTAGCCATTGGCCTATCCTGACTTCTGACACGCCCTCCTCACTAAGCTTAATCATTCTAACTTCTCGTTTAAAGTGAGAGATGTGCAACATTTGGTTTCACTTGAACACTTAAAGCCCATTGTAGGTTTATACGTTGACCTAATTTCAATATTGTCATGTCTCAGAGAATAGGGAAGCTTGAGGAGAAGGAGAAAGGCGGGGGAATGTCTGTTCGGTGGAGCAGAACACACACAACATTTATCAATTAAGTTCACCCTGTTACATTTGCATGGCTCATAGCACTCCAAAACAATTACAGTAGAAACACCAAAGATCACTGATCACAGATCTTCATAACAGCTATGAAGTAATAAAAAAGTTTGAAATACTGCAAGAATTACTAAAATGTGACATGGAGACATGAAGTGGGCACATGCTGTTGGAAAAGTGGTGCCCATAGACCTACTTGAAGCAGAGTTGTCACAAACCTTCAGTTTGTACAAAATGCAGTATCTGTGAGATACAATGAAGTGAAGTGCAGGAAAACAAAGTATGCCATAGATGAGTGAATAAGTTAACTGTACTCTACTTGCTAGAGTGAGTTGTTAACATTTGAAGTATTATAATTAGAGATCTACCCTCCAGGAATGGTTAAAGCATTTGAAAGATCATGGCAGGGTGCTGTAGCTCACGGCTGTAATCCCAGCACTTTGGGAGGCTGAGACGGGTGGATCACGAGGTCAGGAGTTCGAGACCAGCCTGGTCAACATAGTGAAATCCTGTTTCTACCAAAAAAAAAAACAAAAAACAAAAATTAGCCAGGTCTGGTGGCACACCCCTGTAGTCCCAGCTACTCAGGAGGCTGAGGCAGGAGAATCACTTGAACCTGGGAGTCAGAGGTTGCAGTGAGCCGAGACGGCACCATTGTACTCCAGCATGCATGAAGAGCAAGACTGTCTCAAAAATAAAAACAAAAAAAGAAATATCACAATCATTATTTTATAATGGAGGTTATTCCAAGTGCAATGACTTCACATCACAATGACTCTAATATCACTACTTCCATCTGCATTTGAACAGAAGAGCTCTTTGAAACACATTTTTCCATTTTAAGAACCTGAGGAGCCAGGGTCCTAACATCCTTAAAAGCTGTGTCCTAGTCTTAGAACTCCTGTTCTCGTCCGTGGGCCATTGGCGTAATAAAGGATTCACCTAATTACGGCTAGATGACTAGCACATTTTTCCTCAAGACTATTGTCACTGGGCTTCCAGAGAATATTTTGTGCAAAGTACTGGTCAGTGCTTGAAGGGCAGAGAGATGGAATTTCACTTACTTTAAAGAACCGATTGTTTGAATGTTTTTGTACCTACTTGACAATAAATCTGTCGTATGCTAAATTTTGTCAGAAACCGGCTTTCATATAACATCCCACCTGGTATGTTAGAAAGAGTGGAAATAGAGCTTATAGCTACTTCTAATGTGGAAAAGGGGGAGAAAAGCGAGGGTACTAGAAAATTAACTGAAAGAGCCTAAAACGGTGAATGGAAAACTGCCTAAATGCACTTTACCAAAATTCTCTTTTAGTATTATTTGGAATATCAATCCAAATTTTCTTACAAATGTGCCAAGCATCTACTATAAACTGCAGGTGTTGAAGGAATGATTACTTAGTGTCCCACATATGAGTTCCTGTTCTAAAGACTTCAAATATTTCTTGAAAGCACTGAGGAATTAATGATATTCCACTTTTATAAATCCTGAGTCATGTACTTACTTTACCTCCTTTTTTACTTTGGCTTCCAGAGAAGTCTGTGTTAAGTTTGATGTCCAATTATATATATGCCCTCTAATATCATCCAAACAGCTTTTATTTTCGTTTTCTTCCCTTATGTGGCCTTTGTTTTTAATTCTGATAATATTGCTCTATATTTTATATAATGCTTAATTTGTATTTAAGCTTTGTTGCCTTATATCCTTTGTAGAACCACAATGATTCAAAATACAAACATATACTTACAAGTAAACTTATATATAAAATGGATTTCAAACCAGACTGCTGTAGAATTCTGTAACACTAAATAAGATTATCTCTTCTCTATCAGTTTATTTTCATAGTAAATAATTGAAAATTCAGAGAAATGAGTGAACATTAGAAGCAACAGTATAAAAGCTGAGCGCTCATTGTGAAAGAAATACATTTTAATGAGTTGTAAATCATGGGAAAATAGAAAGTGTGAACATTTCAAATAAGAAACTTCCTTAATACATATGTATAATTAAGGGTTTCCTCAAACAATAAAATTAAAAGTTCTCATTATACTTTTACATAATGTCTTCCAAAATATATTGTAATACTTTAGTTTTTTCTAAATTTTCTATACTTGGAAAAAACTTGCTGAGCACAGATTTTAAATCAATAAGTTATTTTCTATTCCTGCCACCTCCACTCCTCCCATCTCCAAGCTAATGATAAATAGAGAATTAAATGTAAGAAAAGGCTTTAATATCATTATGAAACTTGGTCTGCTCTTCTGCAAGTGCTGAAATTCTTCCTTCTAGAAAGTCAGAAACATTTATTCAAATGGGCTACAGCCATTGATTGGTTAGTCTTGCTTTCAACATTTATGAAGCAGTGGCCCAATTTGTCCTTTTAACATTTATTTCCTTTGTACCCAACATCTTGGAGGTTTCAAATTAGGATTAATTTCTTAATCTTCATGTTGTAGTACTTATCATCTCTCTCATTAGTCTAATTTGAGTTAATTAGAGTCTGTGGTTAGTTCTCCATCTGTGTTATAGTAGAACAATTGAAAAGAGAAGCACAGACACAATTATGCCATTGTATTGTCTGGAGGAGACAGAAAGCCAGTGGGGCTTCCCTTATTAGGTTAACATCTACCTGACTTCAAAATGATTCAATGATATAAATAGCAATGGGAGCCATTGGGAATTCCAAATCCCACCCCTTTTTCCTTTACCCGCCCTTACAATCCAATTAATTCAAAGGTGATGGAGAAAGAGAAATGTTCTACATGTCAAAATGACAATGTCCGTTAAATGATTTACCAAATGAGTAGTGTGTGTGATAGTTGTGTGTGAATTCACATTTTTACATTTAAAATAAATTTCCATTTTGTCATGTTTTAATAAAATTCCTCTTTAAATCCATGTGGATGAAGTATATGCCTGAATAATCTTTTGATGACCACAAGGGTTTGATAAACATGAGAATGAAATAAACATAAAATATTAGTGTTTCCATTATATTGAAAACCTGGCAGCTGTGCTATGGTTTGATACCCCAAAAGGAAACTTCGCTTAGGAGTATAGATTTGGGGAGCCAACTTTTGTTATAAACGTAAGACATTCTTCAAAATCTACGTGAGGTAGGCCAGTTCTGAATTTCAGCGCACAAATATATCTATAAAAACACCAAAAGGGGCATAATATTTGATATAATTAAATATACTTGCCATTTACTGCATTCAAGTAACTATAAGCTTCCAATTTAGTGGTTTAAAATTAGTAACTATTAAGAGTATAATCAATGAGTCATCACTGTTTAGAAAATACAGATCTCTTTTTAAATATATAGGTACCAACAATACTATTGTATAGGGAGAAAGATCTTAAAACTCATTCCTTAAGAAAATTCTAATTGAAAATCACTAGGAGCCATTAGAACATGAATAAATGTAAAACAAATAAAAAACAGGTTTTAAGGTACCAAGATCAGGTGGTAGGAAATAAAATAAATGTCAGCTACTTAAGAAATCTACATTGAATAAGAAACTACTAATACTCTTCCAAAAGGGATATTAAGGAATTATCCTAAAGATATTCTCTTCAGAGCCCTCTAGATTCATAAAAGCACCAGCTAAGTTGTTTCCCTTATCTTTAAATAAAATATATAGCATGAAAACGTTGTTTATTTTTAACAATGTTAAAAATAAATAGGTTTTAATTGACTATAATGCAAAGTTGTTTCTTAAAGGTAGCTGTTATTTGCAGGAACATTTTCAAGGGAGAACTTTTATTCATGGATTCAGGTAGATAAGTTATATAGAAGTAATAATTACAAAAATAGGTTAAATTTGGGGAGACACTATGTATACTCTTTGGGTCTTTTAATTAAAACACATAAATTAAATAATAAAATATGATTACATGTTTTTATTGGAAACCAAAATTCAGTGAGACATATGGTTGGGTCTGTTCTTAGCCTATAAAAGTTATATTCAATTTTAGTTGCAATGTTTATGTCTATGAGGCTGCTTCACAAGCTATAGGAGCTATAATTTTATTGCGAAGGGCAAATGTGATTATTCTGAATTCTATACCAATCCAAAGAGACATTTCAATTCCAGTTTCTTGGCTGTAAAATGAGGACAATATCTGCTTAACATCTCCTTGTATTACTACAAGAACATTGATAAAATGTATGTGATAGTTGGGGGAATAATAAAACCTTTGGCAAATGTAAGGTGGTCCCAGAATTTTCACTGCCTATTACTTACAGTAATACACTCCACCTGGATGATTTGGTCAGAAAACAATCATCTGAGAATGTTTTTTATAATATTGCATGTTGCAATATTGCATGTTGATGAAAACACGCAGAGTTAGCTAGCCTGTATCCTGTCTTTGTGCCAATTAGGAAAGAAGCTCCTTAAGCCAGACAGATGCAGGTTTTTGCCAGGGGCAAGATTTCATGAGCATAGTACAAACTGGGTCTTTTAGTCAGCAGTCCTGTGTTATAAATAACCTTTCCAACTGTACCCTGTGACCCTGCAAAGATGCTTGGATATTATAAACTCAGGTTTTACTAAAATAAAACTAACCTAATATGGGGCTCTGAACACTTTACTAGCAATTGAAATGGTCCCACAAGTTAAGGAGAAATTTTTGCCCTGTGTGATTAGGTTAGCTGTGGCCATTATGAAAACCTGATCTTTAGTCAGTTTTAATAGATATGCTCAAAAATGCATATAATGATAATTGGCCACAGATTTTATAAACTGCGAAGATTGGTGAGTTTTAATTTCTATCTACAATGTAGATCAATGTTGTCCAGTTTAAACTATAATAAGCCATGTATGTAATTTAAATTTTTCTAGGAGTCATTTTTTTAAAAAATTAAAATAGGTGAATTTTAAAATTTTCAATAATATATTTTATTTAATCCCACATATTCAAAATATTATTAATCCAACTCATAAACAATATTAAAAACCAATACCTGTTTCCCTTTCTTTCTTTGTTTTTCATAATTATGTGTCTTATACTTAAAGCAAATCTCAATACAAAAGCTAAATTTTCATCAGATGTGCTTTATCTGCATTTACATTTTATAAAATTTGTAATCGAGAAAGTTATTCCAAGTTTATTTAACGTTTTTCTTTTCTTGGGAAAGGGTCTCAGTCTGTCACCCAGGATGGAGTGCAGTGGCTCGATCATGGCTCACTGCAGCCTTGCTCTCCCAGGTCAAGTGATTCTCCCACCTTGGCCTCCTGAGTAGCTGGGACTACAGGCATGCACCACCACACCGGCTAATTTTTGTATTTTTTGTAGAGATGGGGTTTCTCCCCGTTGCTCAGGCTGTTCTCAAACTTCTGGGCTCAAGGGATTTGCCTACCTCAGCCTCCAAAAGTGTTAGGACTACAGGTATGAGCCACTGTGCCCAGCCTTAACATTTTTTTAAAGTAAAATTTAAAAATCAGTTCTTGAGTCATACTTTCCATGTTTCATGTACTCAGCACTTACATGTGGCCTGTGGCTACGATGTAGGATGGTGCAGTTAGTTTATATAGCTACTATAAAATTTTTCAAATATTTATTTAGTAATCATCAGATACGCTTTTAGATTTTCTAAAGACATGGTATCTGACTACATGGCAAACATTTTTAAAATGATATTCATATAAAGAAGTTATTAATCAAATTTCAGCTACTTGAGAGGCTGACGCAGGAGGATTGTTTGAGGCCAGGAGTTCTAGACCAGCCTAAGCAACATAGCAAGACTCTCTTTATGTTTTAAAAAAATAAGTTATTAATCAAATACAAAAAAGTAATAATTTCAATAAAATATATGAGGTTTATAGAAAAGATTTTGTAGAGTAATAGAAGTCAACCTTATTAAAATATTAGTTTCCCTGTATTTGCTTATTAACTTTGCGACTGTCATCTTTTTGTCAAAAGTGACTTTTATATTTATAATAGTTACATTCACAATTTTCTGCTTAAAATATGAATAACTCAGATGCTGCCTCAGTAACAAAAAAGTATTTTCAAATCTTCTAACATGATCAAACTTTGCCTGCCTGTTTTTACTTTCAAGAAAAAAAGTGAAAAACTCAGCTTATTTCTTTGATAATGAAAGTGGTTTTTTGATGTAGAGGAAAGAGACAGGAAAAATTTGATGCTTTATATATGTTTTTAAAGCTGCAACTTGAAAAATAAAATTATGAACACAATTTAGAATATTCATTCTTCACCACTAACTCTGCTAGCCCCTGGCACAATAGAAGAATTGCAAAAATATACCAAACTTTTTTTTAAAACTCAATGTTTATTCCAAGTTATATTATACAATTTTTCTACTTTTATATTCCTTCTATATATTCTGAAGACTGTTCAACTTTTAGAGACAAGATGTATTACTTTTATGGAAGAAAGTCTTGCAAATTTATTATATTATTTATACTACTATTGTCACCATTATGTGAGAAGCAAAATCAAATATAATCATCTTTCCTCTCCAAGTAAATGGATACATATTATTCAAATTCTTGATGTGCTTTTACTTAATTGAACTTAAATTTTTGAACATAAAGTTTGCATTAATTTAATATGTAAAAATATCTGTCAAATCTGTGTACCTACTTCAGAAATTAAATATTTTCATTAATCATAATTTTATTTGTTCAAATTATTTATACCTTTAAAAAATATATATCTTAAACTAACTTCCTTTTCTTTGACACATTGATAAGGTGAAAAGACCAAATTTTATAACAGAAAATCATATAAAATTGTTTTCCTTACAAATTATGTTGTTTTAAAAGTATGTACTGAAAAGATCATACTATAAGCTTTTCTTGTCTAGTGCTTTATATAAATTTTCCTACCCAAGGCCAGTCAGTAAAAAAGTATCTAAAGTACTGAGGGCCAATTAATTATTTAAAAATTTCAAGTCTTTCTCTTACTGAATCTTTTGAGTTTGCAAAATCTGTACAGACAACTACACAGACAACTTCATGTCTGGACTTGAGTTGGTATGAACTTGAATGACTTTTATGGGTAAATGACACAAACCGGTTCTAGGTTATCAAAGTGTTCTCTTTCTCATTGAAAATTACACAGAGTGCTCGTGCAATTTCCTTCAGAGGAAGCAGATGTCTTGTTATGTTTCTGTTCATGACATCCGCAGAATAGGGCGGCATTGTAATACTTATTTCAGTAATGTAATTCATGGCACTATAAATATGCTGAATTGTCTGGTAATTCCATGAAGAGGCAGTGAATTGCAGTGACAAAGGAGAATTCTATGCAGAAAGTGATGTGCAAATAAGAAAAGCATGCAGCCTCATCTCTTGAAGAGACAATAGCTTTTGTAAGACAAATCCAAGCCAGGCGCTATGACTCATGCCTGTAATCCCAGCACTTTGAGAGGCCGAGGCAAGTGGATCACTTGAGGTCAGGAGTTCGAGACCAGGCTGGCCAACATGGCGAAAACCTCATCTCTCCTAAAGATACAAAAATTAGCTGGGCTTGGTGGTGTACGCTTGGAATCCCAGCTACTCAGGAGGCTGAGGCAGGAGAGTTAATTGAATCCAGTAGGCAGAGTTTGCAGTGAGATGAGATGGCACCACTGCACTCCAGCCTGGGCGACAGAGCGAGACTCTGTTAAAAAAAAAAAAAAAATCCCTTTGCGAATAATTTTTATACTAGCATTTTATTGTGTTTAATGCTGCTTGTAATAAGTAATACACCAGTTAAAGCGTGGAAAAAAACATTCTTTCACATACATTTACTTAATTATAATAGTAACGGAGCGATTTACACTCCAGAATTTAAAAAGGGAGCTCCATCTTCATATCACTTACAAGCTTATGAACTAACTAAATCTTTTCTTATTTTGGTGCTCCTACTAGAAAATACGTTTTTCATAAATTTATAATGCCATATTTAGCCACATAAAGGTGAATATGTATTTATATGTATCGTGAAGAACATGTCTACTTTTGTTTAAATTTAAACATAGTCTAGTTAAAACACAGTAATTCTTCACATTCTGTTTAAAAAAATACATCCAACCTTGTTCTTCTTTAAATACAAAGCTGATGAGAGTTGTCACTTCGTATGTAAGGAAAGACCTTTGATTCCCCCCAGGAGGATAACTGTTGGTTGGCTTTGCCCCTTTACACTCATGTATAATTTTGGATTTTTAAGCTCCAGGATATAAGTATGGGCAAGGACGGAGCTAGCAAATGTGCTTAGAATGTTCTGACACATTCTTCACTCTTCTCTAGTCTACTCTGGGTTTTTGAACGTGGTTGCAATTCATTTCCCATCTTCTTTTTGCTAAAATAAACTGAGAATATTGGGAGTTAGATCCAAAGTTTCTTCCTGCCTCCTTTCGTGACTCCATTCCCATGAAAGCACGCTACTCCCACGTTGTCATCTAAACATCATTCTACAATGCTACATCTGTCACCCCTCTGCTGCCCTTTTGTAAAGAAGAGCAAGTTGTGAGATGTGTTTATTGCCCTGGTTTTCAAAATATGTCCCATAGCAGAAGCATTAGTAATTATCTGGGAATTTGTTAGGAAATCCAGATTCTTGGACACCACTCCAATCTACTAAATTAGAAACTCTGGGGATAGGAGAGCTCAGTTCTTATTTTAACCAGTTGCCCAGGTGATTACGAGTTTGAGAACCGTTGACTAGCGAAAGGCAAAACAGAATTGCCCCAGGTCAGTAGAATCAGCCTAGAATGCAAGTGCCTAGACTCAGCTTAGATCTAATCGCCCAAGACCCTACATCTGTGTGATCATCAAGCTCCTCTTACACCTGTATTTAAAGATTATTTGGGTAATACTTGAAACAGAACTTACTTTATTAACTTGAAGAAATTAGTGACAGCATAGTCATATTTTAATAATGCAAAAAATAAATGAGAATATGAGTAATGAATATTTTATTAAATATTTCTTGTCTTTAAGATGATATAGAAATTATTGGCCCTCTACAAATGGGCACATCTGAATGCCAAAGAGTGATCAACAAAATCTTTGTGAAATTAGCTTTAGCGCTTCTGTTTGAGAAGTAAAATATCTCTTATAGGACATTGGTGAACTAAACCACACTGATGTACTCAAATACCATTCTTACTTCCCTTCATCTTGTTATCAAAAAATTTATCTGAAGTACATCTGTGAAATGGTACTCAGTTCTTTTGGCACTTTCAGATAGTTGAATGCGTTAGTGCTCTGTTTTCATTAGCCTGTAAATCTGTGCAAAAGTAAATGAACTGTGAGCACCATCATAATTGTTTTATAGTTTGCAGACAAGATTTACTGTATATCCCTTTACTCAGAGCATGACTTCTTTCTCAGTTTACTTCTGGTAATTTCTATGTATTTTCATTTGATACATTTTTTTTAAAAGTTAACATGGTGGTCTGTCTTATCTTTAAAAATATTTAGAGATCTAATAAGCACCATCATTTCAGAAAAAAAAAAAAAAAAAATTGACCATCTTTCCTCTCAAAGCCAGTATTTCACAAGTGATCACAGTGATAGTTTGGCGTGAGTACAAAGTTTTCAAAGGGGGCTGACACTGGAACCATTTTATTGAAATAGGTAAGTTTTAAATACCCTAGATGAGAATGCATGTCTAAAAGCACAAGTTGTTGAAAGGTGACAAGTTATCAAGGGTGATGATGCTTAGCAGGCTTGATTTCTCTATACCTCATGTATCCCCTCCCCCAGCTCCCACTGTCTCTAGGGAGACTTTGTGTTAAGTACAATGAAATTATCATCACTTGGGGGCTTGCACTGCCAGACATAATCCAGGTAAAACATTTGCGTGATGCAGCCAAGTATATGGCTTAGTGTACTCATGATGGGATTCCTTTTGCTCTGTAAAATGATAGGCACAGGCAGAAGGATTATGTAAATTATAAAGGGAATGAAATGCAATGCAGAGGGTGTAACTCTATGCTGGGCTGCCAAACAAGAGACGGCATGTACCTGGCACCATGCTGAAGGGAGATGTCTAAAAATGGAAGCACAGTTACTTTTTATAGGCATACTCCTCCCAGGGACTTACTCTACGTAGTTATATTAAACAATCTCCTCACAATTCCAATGTTACTGCCAGAGAGTCTCTAAGTAATTCCATATTTTGCTGCCCACAGCTCTCTTGGAACAAACCTTAGGCTTTGGAATCATGGTGATTAACAATTTAATGTACTTTGTCTTCAGAACAATTTTTGTAAAAATCTGTTATGTACATGGTACACAAAGAAAATGTTTTCCTGCATCTCCCCCTAGGACCATGATATGTGTTACTCTTATATTTAATAATTATGTATTGAACAGACTTACTTTAAGTCACATGCTATATTAGTTTCTGGGGATACAGTGCTAGCAAGACACAGTCCTGTAATAGCTGAGTGCATATGACAGATTCATAGACACCATAGTGCGGTAAGTTCCATGATCAGAAGTCATTAGATGCTTTGAATCAAGCATCTATTAGACTACATGAAGAAAAGATACTGACCCCACTCCTAAGGAGCCAGGGAAGGTTTCCTAGAATAACATCATATCAAGGTTGAGACCTGAAATAGTAATTAACCAAATGAAGAGAGAGAGAGGAGAGATGGGCAAGAAGAAAAAAAGAGAGAGAGGAAAAGATAGAGATAGAGAAAATATGATATTCTAATTCCCGTAAGCCAAAGAGAGAGTTCTATTCAGGGTGATAAAGTAACATGATGAAGCTCAATTTATGGGCAAGGAAGTACAGAGGTGAGGCTGTTAGAGGTGGTAAGCTAGGCCTAGAATATGAAGGAAGTTTAACACAGCACACTAAGGAGTTTGAATTTTATCAGCCAGAGTACGACAGGGAGACACTGAACAGGCTTGTGCATTAGCAGTGGCGTGATGACTAAATTTGTGTTTTACAAGGAATGGACTGCCTCTGTGGAGAAGAAATTAGAAGGGCCAAGATTGGCAGAATATTTAGTGATCTATTCAACATTTTCTTTCCCTTATATATAAAGCACAATGCCAGGAATGTTTCAGATGCTCAATAAATATCAGATGATGTATTATTTAAAATAATTTCCTCTTGTACTATACAGTCTAGTATAAGTATAGAAAAACAACGAATCCTTCTAGTAGATTTCTGTTACACGTCGTTAGCTTTCTCCTAAGGCTACGGAGCTTTCTTTAGGGAACTCAAATCATTAATGATGACATCCTATCACCAAGCATTCAGGCGGGGGAGGGGGTGGTTTAAAGACTAACTTTTCTCTTATCTATGAACTTTACCATCAAACTAATTTAACCCCAGTTGTAATAGAATGACTTAGCACTTTGCATATGGGCCTTTTGAAATGATATACAGGCAAAAGTTTTCACCATTAAGCAATTCTTTCTTGTTATTATGTAACTACATTTGTGTAATCAGTTCTCCTCTTTACCTCTCTCAAAATGCAGCGTCATCAGTGTGATGCCTAACTGCAAAAATATTTATCTATAGATTTACTGCCCACATATCCAACATGTAAAAATCAAGAGGCTATCTGAATCTTGACCTTGAAACAGATTGCTGCAGTGAAAGCTGAAAGCTGTTCAACCACAATTGCTTTTAACAGTGCAAGTTGATGATTAACAACTTTATCTACAACCTGATGTGGGGATAAGGATTTTTTTTTTCTATTTATATTGTATTTAATAGAGAAAACTTAAGTCGGCTGTTCCTTAAATATTTGCATGCAAAATAGTTTAATTTTAAGGTGGGAAAACTTCACGTCAATGTTAAATTAGTTCTCTCTAGATACATAATTTGAATTTCCATGGCAAATAAGTACCTTAATGAGCAGCCTGAGAGAATAAAGTGGACGTGGAATCATGTAGCCCAGAGCTTGAAAGACAGGCCCGTCTGCTCTAAAGCATTGTGTTCCAGTTAGGAACAGAGGTCTTGAGAGCCTGGCACCTCTCCTTGTCCAGGCCTACATTGTTGACTTTCAGATGGCTGGAGCTGAGACACTGACTCTTGACTGGAATCAGGATTCTCCCCACTTAATCCAGTGTTTTAATTTTTTTGTGAGAATTTTCCAAATTGGAGCTGTCAATAGACTGTGAAAAATTATTTAAAATGATGATTTTTGTATTTCTGCACCTATTTTTATACTTATCTCAATGATTCATCTCTATGGGGGATATTTTAGTCAGTTATTCTGCTTTTGGCTTCCCATTGCAGTATTTAGCTTAAATTTCATAAATGCTGGCAAACTTTACATATAATGTTGTGTTCCTTAGTAGGTACATAAAATCAAATTAACTCTTTTGGAACAATTTTGAGGATAATTCTTAATAACTGACTAACATTCCCAGGCACATTATCTGATTTCTGGTAACTCCTGTGATGTAGTCACTAAAAGTTGTCTGTTAAGTCATTTTGTAACCCCAGAAGACATCTAGATTAGATTTACTGTTTTCTTTCAAAGCATTTTTTTTTAACAGACTGGCTTGATTTACAATAGGCTTAAGAAAAACAGTTTATGCTTCACAGTCTCCTAAAACAGAGCAAACTGTAGATTTTTCAAACATCACAAAGTTGCCTAGGAAGACGATTTACAAAGGTAGGCCCTCTACACCATCATTGTGAAGTGGGTGGGGGTAAAGAATTGGAAAGAGTTTGAGATTCTGAACTTGGGACTACTCCTAAGAAACTTTAATCCTGATAAGAATTCTCTGCATTGAGTGCTCTCACTGTAAGATTTGTGGACCCAACGGATCATTGCCCAACTTTGGCTATGATGGCCAGATTTGAAAAGAAACCTGGGCAGAATGTCCTGCTGATAACAGAAGCCTAGATTCCTCCTTAGAAGTGTGTTCCTTTGAATGAGTCATGCTGCTTAACTTTCAAAAATCTGCTTAGGTACCCTATCCCCATGACACAGTTATTTCTCAGAGATAGTACATTCAGGAACTTTCATCATTTCCAGCAAATATTGAGGTAATGTACAATGTGATATGATATTTATATGTCATATTTAATACAGTTTATACTTGTAATGTAATATATTACATATGGTTACATAAGCATCATTTGTTTTTAAGTTCGTGAATAATACTGACTCTACATGCAGCACACACTAACATATTCCACTGCATTTTATTTCTGTAAATGCTGGTCTCAACTTACTGAATTGACATTACATTTTAGTTTGACAATTAATTTGACTGATTTTCTGATTTGTCAGTTGAAAAATACTGTTTAAGCCATATTAAAGATATATATATATGCCATTTAAAAAATAGTTGTAATCCTTGTCAAGAATTTTATGCTTTAGCCTACAAGTAACAGTAAATTTTTGAAGATTTTTTTCTTTCTTTTTTTTTTTTTTTAATTATACTTTAAGTTCTAGGGTACATGTGCACAATGAGCAGGTTTGTTACATATGTACACATGTGCCATGTTGGTGTGCTGCACCCATTAACTCGCCATTGACATTAGGTATATCTCCTAATGCTATCCCTCCCCTCTCCCCGCTCCCCATAATAGGACCCGGTGTGTGATGTTCCCCTTCCTGTGTTCAAGTGATCTCATTGTTCAGTTCCCACCTATGAGTGAGAATATGCGGTATTTGGTTTTCTGAGCAAAGGAATGGAGTGATCCTTTTGGTATTTTGAAAGACTATTCTGCCTGCACCGTAGGGCATGGGTTGGTGGAGATGGAGACATTCTGGGTGTCATCTGTCTGTTCAACAGCCTGGAGCCTCCTTGAGCAGCAGAATAGGATCCGCCTCTCCTCACTATGGCTTTGCCTGCATGTCCAGGAGGCAACTGAAGGGCGAGGGTTTTAAGATAGTGATCTCCACTTCTCCAGAGGCCAGACCTAGGAAACAAGAAAGCAAAGCAAGGGGATTATAAAATTAGTCCAGTCTTTCGGGGCAGTGGTTTAGAAACTTAAAGAACCTACTTGCACACTAGCCATGGGTACTCTGTTATCCAAATTACACACATATTTTAGTCACTGGAATATTCATTAATTCAAGATATAAAACAGTTGTTATGTGTCAAGATTTGTCCTAAGTGTCAGGGATTTAGAGAAATAAGGCTAATTCCTGGTCCTGAAGGAGATCCACATGTCTTTCACTAAAAGAAAGTCCATCATGTATTTTCTGCATTTATTTTCTTTTTGTTCTTTGTATATAAAAGTCTCTGAAAATCTAGCCTGGCTTAGTTGTACTGAGAGGAAAAAAAAACAACGTAAAATGTAGAAAGAACTTTCTCCCCTACCACCAGCACCATGGGAAAGTGGAAACTCGAGAGAACAAGTTTGGAGTCACTTTGTTCAAAATGGACGTCTCCGTGGGGACTCTGCTTCCAGTGAGAAATCTTTTGAAGTTCTGGATTTTGTTTGAGAGAGTCAGCATTTCCTTAATCCTTCAGCATAGTCTTTTCATATGTCTTTTCAAAACACGTGAGGTTAACTATTAAGAAAATCGGTTGTTTATCATGAAAAGCCCAAAGATGAATGAAAGACACTCTCCATTGTTCATAAACACATCTCCCATCATGTAGTTAAGCTATCAGCGAGTAATGCTGGCAACAGCTGAAAAGGGTTTACAAAATACTAAGGGATGTGAGATAAAGATCTGAGCAGTAACATAGAACAGAGGTAGGGTTATTGAAAGCACACTTTCCCCGAACCCCAGCATACACAATAACTCCCTCTGTGGGTAGCAGGCTTCGGTAGAAGATCAAAGAACTAACACTTGAGACTATATCAAGAAATCTACTCATTAAAGAGCCAAAAATGTAGATCAGAATCTTCTTTCAGATTAACTCAGGATACGAAGCAGAAGAAAATGGACAAAATATCTTTCCAGTGAAGTGAAAAAGAAAAAGAAAACAATAACCTACAGTTCAAAGTGGACCACTGGAATGGGGGGCCCTAAAATGTTGTGTCTATTTGGATACCTGCAGACAATTTCATCACTGCCCCCGCCACCACTGAATGGCCAACTATTTGTCTTACATTTCTGAAAATTATGAAACCGCTATAGAAAATGTAAAGCCCTAAATGAGAAACAAGGCATTTTGGAAAACTGCTCAATAATTATGGTAAATTATCACTGCAGGGGACTGGATGCATTGGCAAATCATTAATAGGCTCCCACTTGGCCTAAATAATTGGTATTCGGTATTTTATAGCTAGTTTGTAATACCTAATGAATATTTCTTTATTACTCCTTTAACCTGCAAAATGAAACAGTGAAACTAGATGATCTCTAAGTCAGTTCCTAGTCTTAAGACCTTATACCCTAATACCTTGGGTAAAGATAAACCTACTAGTCTAGAATATATATTCTTTACAAATGTGTGTATATGTAAAAAACTGATTCTGTTAATAAAGAGCACACCTGAACTGTGGCATCTCTGCTAGATGGCACCACTAGGTGCATCTCATAGGGTTCTGAATGTTACTGTCATCTTGATGATAATTTAATACATGAAATAAAAATCACTAATGGACATATGACTTCATACAGCATCTTTTGACAAAGACCATGTCTTTCATCTGAGGAAAGTTCAGTTTTCTTTGGATTTAATCTATATGTTAGAGTTTGACCTTTAATCTCTTGCACAGTAAGTCAGCATTTGCTGATAATGATAATAAACTAACTTTCATATCACTGTTATATAAACCACAAAAAGAAAATCTACACCTTTATCTTTTCCCATGGCATTCGCATAACTTTGCACCTCATTACAACACAAAAGGCCCTTGTGTGTGGTCTTTTGCAACAGGGCATACTCCTTGTGTATACACCTGGAATCTTGTTTATATTTGGTGTGGTGGTACCCATAAGAGCATTTTTGTGGTAGGTGTTGCTGTTTGCACCACAATTCTACTTCTAGCTTGACTTACAGACATCAGAACCTAGTAAACACAAGTGAATTTCATGTAACTACATTGTTTTGTATGTGAATAGTGTCTACCAGAATTCTGTGACTCTGGTGTTCTTGTCTTAGTGAAAATAATCACTTCTTTGGTAAGGACTTGAGGGGGTCAGTAGAAAAGAAAGCAGTAATCTACAGTTGCTCTGAGGAAGAGGCCACATAGTAAAAAGTTTCAGGGTATGCTTGATCATAATAGTTCACATCTTGCTAAAATGGTTATCTTCTGTTCTTTAATAACCATTTTGTAGATATCCATGAGAGGGAAACATACAAAAAATTAAAATGTATTCAAACATATATTTCATGAACACATACTATGCCCTGTCTTATCTAAAATGTGTGAGTCTTAAAGCAACTGTTCACATATAAGTAGTTAGAAATGCAGAGTACTGGATGGGAGCCAGGGGATCCAAGTCCCAGAAGGAAATGCTTTTAATATACTGCATTATTCAGGCCTTTAATCTCTTGGATTGTTATATAATGTTTCACTCCACTATTTGGAAATGCTTCCAAACCGCAGAATGTCTTCAGCATTGCAAATAAATTACTGTGCCAACATGTTTCTGCCACCCTGTTGAGCCACATTATTAGATGAGGTCCCTCAGCACAAATTACTTTTTGAACAACTAGATTCATTTGGTTGGAAACATCAGACCTTCAATAACCTTTTAACACAAAAATCTGGGATCTTATTTCATGCATGCATTCAGTTAATCAACATGTATTTGTTCAGGCATTAGCTAGGAGCTATAGTACAGGGTTTGGCAGAGAAAGTAGACAATTAAAATGATTTCTGCCTTCAAATTGCTCAAAATCTAGGAGAGAAAAGATATATAATCATAATTATAAAACAGTATGATTAAGATTATAAGCAAAAGTGTCAGAAAGTAGAGCTGAGGATTAATAGAGAAACAGAATCCTGATGGCATCATCTGAGCCCCTGTATCCAGCTATATTTGAAGCCAAGTCTCTTACTGCAATTCTTTGGTTCTATAAGGTCTGTTGGTTTAATTTTGTTTTATTAGCATAGTTTGAGTTTCTGTATTTGTAGTTTAAAATCTTCTCACTAATATCAGAAGCAAAAGTCAGAAAAAAATGGAAGCAGAGAGCTGTACTGAAGAATTAAAGTAATCCAGATGAGTGATAACAATATAACTAAAGAAGAGAGGATATACCCAAAGAGTGTGAATCCTGAATGAGCAAGACTTACTAGCTGTCTGAGGGTGGGGAGAAGGAGAATGAGGGGCCATGATGTTATCTGTAAAACACTTTCCGTCAGGAAACCTAGACTAGTGAAAGAGGTACATTCTTAGCTAAAATGAGTGAAAGAAGCATGAGATCTTTTAGTTCTTCTTGGGGTTCAGTCCAAGGAAACTTTTGTGGTTTATTGCATGCTGGTGAATAACCAATGTGAAGAAGTAAAGGCTGTGTGTGCGTCTCCTCCCAGGTAGTACAGGAGTCACGTTCTAAGCTTGGTGTAATTAACTAACATAGCACTTGATGTTCCTTCACCTAAAAGCTGAGCACTGTCAGATGTGAAGTACCAGCTAAGCTGGGTGCCCAGAAAAGGATGATGATGACTCACTGTGCTCTGCTTCCATGCCTGCCACTGCTGTGAATGGGATAAAACTTAAACCCTCATCTTTGAAGCCAGTCTTTGCGGGTAACTCCAAGCAGAGCAGTAATTCAATCTCCAGTTCCCAGAGGTATAAGTGACAGTGGTTTCAGAGAGATGATGCCATGTCTGCACCAAAATGCAGCTGAAAAAAGCATCCATTACCTCTATTCAAAAATTCAAGATTAATCTTGAGTGATGGGTTCCTTATGATGAAATAAAAAAAAAAAGAAAAGAAAAGCTAGGTAGGAGCTTAAAATAAATTTCGCTCTTAAAAAATCAAATTATATATTATCTAGAATAAACCTATAACCTATAGAGAGCTCATTCAAATCTGCATGTGAACATTAAGACTTCAGTATAAAGAGAATGAGCAGGAGGCCCACTCATGAAGAGAAAGGCACAATAAAGAGACTTGTGGAGACTTGTTTAGCTTTATAGGCAATCAAATAAATTTAAATTAAAACTCAGCTAACATATCATTTATTACTAACAACTTGGAAGCAGGGACTTAAAAATATTAAAGTGAAATCATCATTTGGAATGGAGTATGGCAATATTTAATTTATAATATTCAAAACCATAAAATATCTTTAATCTTACCCAGTATTTCTATCCTTATGATTATAATCTAAGGATATTACTCAGCAGAGGAAAAAGATATATGCATGAAATAATCATTAGCATTCTCCATAATATCAAATATATTGAGACAAGCTTAACTGGCCAACAGTAAGCAAATGGATAAAACACATGTTGTAAAAATGTATGTAGGCATAAATATTACAGTTACGAGACAGTGTGGAAATCTGGAAAGTGGTTTTGTAACCTTTGAAATAAACTATATACAAAATTGTATGCATATTATGTAAACTAATTGTATATATTTGGACAAAGATTGAGTTCAATCAAATAAAGAAAACAGAAACAAAGTAATATATGTGTTAAAAATTAATTTATGACAGAATGGAAGAGGGACAGAAGAGGAACTATTCAATAAATTGTGTTAGGACAGCATTAAGACAAAGTCGATTCTGAGCAAATAAAAAACTCATAGGTAAAAGGTGAAACTGATAAATATTTATTTATTTATTTATTTTATTATGTTTTAAATTCTGGGACACGTGCAGAATGTGCAGGTTTGTTACATAGGTATACATGGTGGTTTGCTGCACTCATCAACCCGTCATCTACATTAGGTATTTCTCCCAATACTCTCCCTCCCCTAGCCTCCAACGCCCTGACAGACTCTGGTGTGTGATGTTCCCCTCCCTGTGTCCATGTGTTCCCGTTATTCAACTCCCAATTATGAGTGAGAACATGCGGTGTTTGGTTTTCTGTTCTTGTGTTAGTGCTATAATCCCTGTAGTATGGGGATATCCACTCAGAGACTGGATGTATTTGTCAGGATAAGACTAAACTACTGTAAATGATGTCCAACATCCAGTGGCCTATTGATCAAAGCAGCCCATGTCTTTCTCCCCTAAAAGTCCACATGAGTTCACGCCAGGTTTTCAGGAAAACCTTATTCTTTGAGATCATTCATAGACCAAATTCCTTCTATATTCTTGGCACTGTCACTATTTATATGATCAGACTTGAATTTCCACCTCATCTAGCTTCCTGCTGGTGGGAAAGCGGGAGAACATGGAGGAGGTACAGTCAATGTCTAAAATCACAGACCAAGAAGTGGCATGCCACACTTCTGGAAATGTGCTGTGCAGTAATGTGCCAGCCTCAGTACTATTGCTATGGAAGATGAGGGTCATCGATTTTGGTGGGAAAGTAGCAGTCTCTCCCTCAGAGGGAGTAAGAGTTGTCTACCTAGGAGAAGAATACCAGCCCAATCCACAGTAAACAGAGAATAAAGAACATGCTTCCAAATGTGGAGATGATCAAATAACACACTAACGATATCTTCTTGGAAGAAAAGTCCATAAAAATTCTTTGGGGCTTTCTACTTTCAAACTGAATTATGAACAATTCTCATAATTTCTCTCTCTTTCACTAGAGATAAGAGAAGGAAATATAATCTTTTTCTAGTTACCAAAACATCTATATATTTAGTTATTCTATGAGAACAAAGTTGGCAGAATAACAATGTGATCACAGAATAAATTAACCTCAAACTAAGAGGAAAAAAAAAAAACTAGTGACACAAAATTGCCACAGATTAAGAACACTGGCGAGGTGATATGGTCATGGTCTCCTTGTCTCACAAGGCAAATAAATATAAAGTTTTGTGGAAATAGCCTTGTATATTAATCATAAAAAAATTCTCACCATGTCTCTCGATTTCTTAAGCAGTTTATGCATAGTTTTGTAAATGAAAAATTGGTATTAATGACTTTCTAAATGACCTTTTCTAATGACTTTCATACTTTGGACCAAGTATGCTGGTTGGGAATCTTGCTTCTAAACTGTAATATGAGTATCCTATCTGTGCCAACTCAGGTTGAACTATTGCTTGGGAAACTTAGAACTAATAAATCATTAGCTATTCATTGAATAGATACTGGGTGGTCTATACCCAAATCTAGGTACTTTTCTTTAATTCATCAATGTCAATAATTTTCAAAATGTGAAAATAATTATGAAAGATTCTATCATATGCAAAGCATTTCCCTCTGCACCACATTTGGTACAAAGCTGAGTGACGCAGGCCATTCCCTCAATTTACACTAGAATGATGAGCCAGAGTATTTATGGGAGCTAGATGAAGAGATATATCAAGATAAGATTATCAAATTTCTGTAGTGGGTGGCCAGTCACAGGAGGTAGGGACTAAATTGACTTGGAATGGCTAGGAGGTCAGTAGAACTCTGGGGTTATTATTGACCTCACCAAACGTTAGTATTCTCATCTGTACAATGGAAGAAATAATAATACTTTGGACACAGACCTATAAAGCATTTAGAACAGAATCATGTTCACAATAGCTAGAAATAATTGCCAGTTGTCATTGTTGCTGTTTGTATTTTAGTTAACACAATTCTTTGAAAGTTTGATTTGGGATGATGAACAAGAGTCCAACAATTGAAAACGCTGGAGTGTAGGATGCCAGGCACATGGAATAGAATCATCAGCTGCTGGATATTTCATTGGTATGAATCCAGAATGCCACAGGACTTAGTATGGATTTACTGAGTGAAATGCCTTTTCTATGCCAGATGCCTACAAGAGACTGAGGCACCAAGGTTTTTCTGTCCTTGGTTTATATTTAGAAAGAATTATTTTATTAACCCAATTTTATGAATTTCCCATTTTACACTTTTGAGGAAGAACTCCACTGGCCACTTTCTATATGTTGACTAGGATAAAATAATTTTTCCATGCACATATCAATGACAGCTCAGATATGAAGAAACATAAAAAGCATTTCTAAAGAGTCAGTCATCAGATGACCTCAAATGGTAGTTGAATTAAGAATAGTTACATAATGTCAATTTCAATTCCCCTGAGAAGTCTACTTGAGTCAAGTGGTAAGGAATGAATAATTTGCAGTTCTGTAGAGCAAAGTAGAATCTATGAACATGGATGCTTCTAAAAATCCAAACAACAACAATGAAAGTATTTTTGGCATTATTTGGGTGCTTCTTAGAATTTTGCAGTTTGGAGGGATTGGATTCAAGACTTAATTTCTTTTTTTTATTATTATTATACTTTAAGTTCTAGGGTATATGTCCACAACATGCAGGTTTGTTACATATGTATACATGTGCCATGTTGGTGTGTTGCATCCATTAACTCGCCATTTACATTAGATATATCTCCTAATGCTATCCCTCCCCCACCCCCTCCCCACAATAGGACCCAGTGTGTGATGCTCCCCTTCTTGTGACCAAGTGATCTCATTGTTCAATTCCCACCTATGAGTGAGAACATGCAGAACATCGGCAGTATTGTGGTTTTCTGTTCTTGCGATATTTGCTGAGAATGATGGTTTCCAGCTGCATCCATGTCCCTACAAAGGACACGAACTCATCCTTTTTATGGCTGCATAGTATTACATGGGTAATGTGGCCACATTTTCTTAATCCCAGTCTGTCCACTGATGGACATTTGGTTGGATTCCAAGTCTTTGCTATTGTGATTAGTTGCCACAATAAACATACATGTGCATGGGTTTCTTTATAGCAGCATGACCTTATAATCCTTTGGGTATATCCCCAGGTAATGGGATGGCTGTGATCAAATGCTATTTCTAGTTGCTAGGATCCTTGAGGAATCGCCACACTGTTTTCCACAATGGTTGAGACTAGTTTACGAGTCCCACCAACAATGTAAAAGTGTGTCTTATTTCTCATCCATCCTCTCCAGCATTCTGTTGTTTCCCTGATTTTTTATGATTGCTATTCTAACTGGTGTGAGATGGTATCTCGATTGTGGTTTTGATTTGCATTTCTCTGATGGTGATGTGATAATGAAACATTTATCTTGTGTCTGTTTTGGCTGTATTGAATGTCTTCTTTTTGATGAAGTGTCTGTATCATATCCTTTGCAGTATATTTGATGGGGTATGTATTAGTTTTATCTTATTGCATTATTTGGAAAAATAAACTTGTTAATGCTAAGTGAAACTAAATAAACCATAGCCTTTCCAAGACTTTGAATTGTTGACATCCATTTTCTTGAAGATATAGTTTGGAGTGCCTGCAGATAATTTTAGGGGATAATATGTGTTTATGGAGTTTATGACCCATCTATTTAAGAACTCAGTCGGCCGGGCGCGGTGGCTCAAGCCTGTAATCCCAGCACTTTGGGAGGCCGAGACGGGCGGATCACGAGGTCAGGAGATCGAGACCATCCTGGCTAACATGGTGAAACCCCGTCTCTACTAAAAAATACAAAAAACTAGCCGGGCGTGGTGGCGGGCGCCTGTAGTCCCAGCTACTCAGGAGGCTGAGGCAGGAGAATGGCGTAAACCTGGGAGGCGGAGCTTGCAGTGAGCTGAGATCCGGCCACTGCACTCCAGCCTGGGCGACAGAGCGAGACTCCGTCTCAAAAAAAAAAAAAGAAATCAGTCTTCATGTCGGAATATATGGGAAAGAAATGTTCCATTACTTTTTTGGCTATGAAAGTTAGATCGTAGGATAAAGGTCTCACAATGGTTTAGAGGGAGGCTTTGAAATCTGGGTCAAGGACAGACCATGATACTATCACCTGAGGGAAACTATTTCTTAAGTTCATATACCATTTGTTCTTTAAATGTTTAAATCCCATATCTACATTGATGTTCCTTGCTTTAAAGCTGTTGTAATCTGACTTCAGAGAGAAATGAGTTTCTAATTATCAGGATCTTGTCCAGGTCCTTCCCAAAACTAATGAGGATGATTTATTAATATTATAAATTAATATCTACTTTTGTGTTAGTCTTTAAATGAGGGAGAACATAAGATAAATCATCTTTAGTTTTTCAGAAAATGATCAGAAATAACAAAATATATACAAAAGTTACCCTTTTAGAATATTCCTGAAGATCTATCCAATATATGCTAATCGTTATTTATATCATCACAATATCTAAGACTTGCAATGGAACCAATATAACATAGGAACAAAATAATTTAAATGGTATGAAATGTACATTTCCCCAGTGCATCAATTGCTGAGTCAGTTTCAAAATAATAAAAACCATGTTTCTTGGGCTTTTAATATCTCTGATGTTGGAAAGTCTCTATCCCCTATCAAAAAATCATCCATTATTTGGGGTAGGTCTTGGGTTATTATACTTGAAAGAGTATCTCTCTGCTTCTCTTTTATATTTTCAAAATAATTTATTGAAGTGAAATTCAGATAACATAAAACTAACCATGTTAAAGTGAGCAGCTCAGTGGCATTTAGTACATTCTCAAAGTGTTACAGCCACTACCCTTATCTAGTTCCAAAACATTTCTATCACTCCAAAGTAAAACCCCTAACCTATTAAGCAGTTTCTCTCTATTCCCGCTCTCCGCAGCCCCTGGCAATCGCCAATCTGTGTGATGTCTCATCTGCTTCTCCTTTCTTGATTCATTCTTTTTCATTCTTTTTAGCGAGGGTTCTTACCATGGCTTTTGCTTCCATAAAGTCATTTGACAGTACCTCGCTGCCACCATTTACAATGTAAGAAAGCTGATACTAGAGCCAAGGGTACAATCTCACTCTTGGTGGTTACTAAGCTGCAATATCCCCCTGCAGCCTGGCTGCTATCAAATATCCCCGGTTACCCTATCTCCTGTGAATTTTTGCTGCCATGAGCAATATACAGGAATCTTCAAAAATGCCAGCAATAACGTACTTTCTGGATTCATTAATGCCCCTAAGCCACTGTGGGTAGAATATGTCTCTCTTCTCTTTTGCATTTTTCTTTATCGTGTGGATAATAAAAATGAATCACTTACCCCTGTAATTTCTCTGCCTATGATGGAGAATGACTTTTCATTAATGAAGCACTTTTTTATTAATTAATTTCAGCCTACTTTGTTTCTACCATTATAATTAGAGACCATCTTTCTGAGAGAGGGTGCTGGGTCAGAAAGAAAATCTCAATAGCAAATGGTCAGTTGAGATCAGATTCAACTCTCATCCCTGACAATCAAAGCATATTACAGACCCAAATTTACTTACGTGCTGCTGTCTTCATTTAGAGAGTGGTATTTCCAAGAAGATCTTATCCCATCCTTTAAAGATGCTCCTGATAGGCCATGTGTAATTATTCCTCCAGACACACCCAAAAATGTCTCAATAGGAGTGGATTTTAGCTTGAATTTAGGTTCACTGTGGAACTCTATCTAAACACAAATATAAAACTTTATATTGGAAAAATAACAAACTGAGATAATTTTGTAATGTTTAACAAGTAAATTAACCAAGAGTGTCTATAAAAGGGAAAGGGTGAAAGAACATATTCAAATTAGGAAAGATCTTCCAACACACATGCGTTTATGTATCTACATGACAGTTAAGCAAAAATGAAGCTATAATGTAAGAAAGAACATCTTCTAATATCAATTGCTTTCACAAGAAAAAGCTTCACAAAATAAATACAAACTCAAAATGAAGACCTATAAAATCTAGCAGATTTATAGCTCAGTGGGTTTTTTCTTTAAATGACTGTGACTGTTTTTCTCTTCTGATTGAAAAAAAAATTCCATTTCACTCAGTATAGCAAGCTAAATAATGTGAAAATTCTTCTTCTAAAACACAACTAAAAATGCAAGATACAAATATCACAAGTAGCCATCAAATGCATACTTTGCTAGATAAGAAAGGAAGAAAATCTCAAGAAGTCAAAAGAACAAAGAGGAAACTAAGAATTGGGCGGTAAACAAACTATTCCTGCCCTTGAGAATTTTCAGCTTTAATAGCCAAATAGCTTAATAGCCAAGTAAGGGGAGCAGTCAGGGTTGCATGAAGAGGAAGCAGGAACTGAGAGGTCACATCTTTGAATAGCTTACAGTCACAAAAGAGTATAATAGAAAAATATGTTCTCTGAATGCCTGGATGGGAAGGCAACATGATCATAGCTCTTAACCTGCGCTGTGGTGTGGGTGGGGAAAAAAAGTTATTCCTTCCATACTCATTGTCAGTGTTTCAGCACTTAGACTTAAAACTACAGCCCCTCCCAAATGCCTATCAAAGGAATATCAGAAAGATAGAATAAAATGTTTCTTCGTCCTCCAAGGTAACAAAGGAACAGATATAATTTTATATCTTGCATTTAGTTCTGATAATGTGGTAAATTGAGAACATTTACAAAATCATCTCAATATGGTTCTTCTTTCCCATATAGAGATTTGTATAAGTGTATAATCCTGTTCTATTCCATAACACATCCTTGGAAGTGTTATTTAAACAAACAAGCCTTTTAAGACATTCAGACTTTGAAGATGATTGCTGTGTTTTATGCAATGTATCTTCCAAATGTTCTTGCATGTGTTTTGCCTAACTAATACTATTTAAATTGGTAAATTACTTTGAGATATTTATAGTAAGTCCAGAAGAATAATTTTAGAATTTCTTCTTTCATTTATGCATAAAGACATAATCCATCTTATAATTCTGTTGACTTATTTAAACAATGATTTGAGACTATTTTTTTAATTGAAGTCAACACAAGACAATACCAAAAAGAGCACAATGGTTTTTTAAAAGATCAAAATAAGTTCTACAAAATAAAGTCACTGAAATTAAAAACTCAATGGGTAAAACAATCAGCAAATTTAAAAATAGCTGAATAGAGACTAAGTAGACTAGAGTACAGATATGAGAAATTTATCTAGGATGCAGCAGAGGAGGTCAAGATATAGGAATTCTGAAATAGATTAAAAAACACAGAGGTTAGAGTGAGAAGGTCCAATGTACGTCTAATAAAAATAAAGGCTAAGAAATCTTCAAAACTAATGAAAACAATGAAACCCATATTAAGGTATCAGACTGAATCCACAAAAGAATAAACATTTAGAAATATCATAGCAAAAACAATATAATGGAAAAGGAAGAGAGAAGATGACATGTATAAGTGACTGACAGAAAAAAATAAGCTGATTACATAGAAATATTATTTAATCCAAATTTTTAATGAAGAAAATGTCAAAAAAAAAAAAAAAAAAAGGAAAGTTTCCCAACTTCTGATTATGGTAATGGCAAAACAAATAATTTGGACTGAAGCCTTTCATGAAGAACAACTATAATATCTGGACAAGATATTTATATAAACAAATATCTTAAACACATAAAATTGCTAACCAGATGGTGACACACTGTTGGGCTAGATTCTAGGGCAAGATGGAGGTCCTAGAAAGGAATCCCAGTGTTTGGGTTAACTTTACTTTGGGGGAATTTTCTGAGTACCGAAGGTATACCTGAATATATGAGAGGCTGTGCTACACAATTTCCAACCTCATGGTACTTAGCCCAGAGCATGCAGAGAAGTGGTGGGAATAATCCTGATGAAAGCCACTTACTTTGATGCCAGAATACTAGAGTCCAGTGTTAGTTTGGAAGAGCTAGAGCTACCAGGAGCTTAACAGTAGCAAATACACATATTCTTTGAAAGAAGATAATATTGTCATAGGTCTATGCTTATTTCTATACACAAAATTTTAAATTCAATGCCTAGGACATAATATCTAGCAGGATTATAAAAAAATAAATCTTGAACAAAATTCTGAGGAAACAACTGACAATATGAAGAGAAATGGAGAGGTTTCGTATATTGGATTTATCAAATATAGACTTTAAAATATCTACGTTTAAAAGACAAAACTGAAAATTTCAGAAGAGGCTTGGAAACCAAAAAAGAGTAACAAAAAAATTATTAAACTAACAAAGACCTATATCAAGAATTCACTGTATAAACTGTTTAATAGGAATTGGACATAGTTGAAGGAAGAATTAATACATTGGTTAGGGTGGAAGAAAATTCCAATAATGAATCACAAAGAGATACAATAGTAAAAAAATAGAGAAGAGAGGATGAATGACTAAAGGATGCAGTGACATAATCTAATAAAGCATAACTTGAGTTCTTAAAGAAAAGGAGAGGAAGAATAGAACACAAGTTATATCTCAGAACTTTCCCAAACTTATGCATGGCATAAAGACTCAGATTCAATCATAGATGACACAGACACGTGGAAAAACATTCCATCTTACGGACTGGAAGAATCAATATTGTTAAAATGGCCATACTCCCCAAAGCACTTTACAGATTCAATACTATTCCAATCAAACTACCAACATCATTTTACACAGAACTAGAAAAAACTATTCTAAAATTTACGTGAAACCAAAAAAGAGCTCATATAGTCAAAGTGATCCTAAGCAAAAAGAACAAAACTGGAAGCATCACAGTACCCAACTTCAAACTATACTGTAAGGCTACAGTAATCAAAACAGTATGATACTGGTACAGAAACAGACACATAGACCAATGGAACACAATAGAGAACTCAGAAATAGAGCCACACACCTATAGCTGTCTGATCTTTGATATGCTGACAAAAATAAGCAATGGCAAAAGGACTCTCTAGTCAAGAAATGATGGTGAGATAGTGGCCTAGCCATATGCAGAAGAATAAAACTGGACCCCTACTTTTCACCACATACAAAAATTAACTTGAGATGGATTAAAGATTTAAATGTAAGACCTCAAATTATAAGATTCCTAGAAGAAAACCCAAGAAATTCCATTCTGGACATTAGCCTTGGGAAGAAGTTTATGACTACATCCTCAAAAGCAATTGCAACAAAAACGAAAGTTGACAAATGGGACCTTATTAAACTAAAGAGTTTCTGCAGGGCAAAATAAACTATCAACAGAGTAAATGAACAACCTAAAGAAAGGGAGAAAATATCTGCAAACCTTGCATCTGACAAAGGTCTAATTTCCAGAATCTCTAAGGAACTTAAACAATTCAACAAGTGAAAAATAACTCCATTAAAAAGTGGGCAAAAGACACAAGCAACACTTCTCAAATGAAGACATACAAGCAGCCAACAAACAAATGAAAAAATGCTCCACATGACTAATCATCAGAAAATGCAAATTAAGACCACAATGAGACACTATCTTACACAGGTCAAAATGGCTATCATTAAAAAGTGAAAAACAGCAGATACTGGTGAGGCTGCAGAGAAAATGGAAGACTTACACACTGTTGGTGGAAATGTAAATTAGTTCAGCCACTGTGGAAAGCAGTTTTGAAGATTTCTTAAAGAACTTAGAACTATCATTTGACCCAGCAATCCTGTTACTTGGTATATACCCACAGAAAAATAAATAATTCTACCAAAAAGACGTATGCACTTGTACATTTATTGCAGCACTATTCTCAATAACAAATACATGGAATCAACTTAGGTGCCCAACAATGGTGTATTGGATGAAGAAAATGTGGTACATATACACCATGGAATACTACGCAGACATAAAAAAGAAGAAAATTATGTCCTTTGCAGCAACATGGATGCAGCTGAAAGCCATTATCCTAGGCAAATTAATGAAGAAACAGAAAAATAAATACATGTTCTCACTTACAAGTGGGAGCTAAGCATTGGTTACACATGGACATGAAGATGGGAACAGTAGACACTGGAGACTGCTAGAGAGTTGATGAGGGATAAGGGCTGAAAAACTATCGACTGGGTACCATTCTCAGTACCTGAGTGACAGAATCATTTATACCCCAAACCTCAACTTCACATAATATACTCATGTAACAAACCTGTATATGTACCCCCTAAATCTAAAATAAAAGTTTATTAAAAAAAAAAAAAGACTCAGATTCAAGAAGCTCTATGAAGCCAGACAAATACAAAGAAATCCAGGCTGAGGCAGGAGGATTTCTTGAGCCCAGGAGTTCCAGGCCAGCCTGGACAACATAGAAAGACCCCATCTATTTTTTTTTTTTTTAAGAAAAGAAAGAATAAAAGAAAATCAAAAGAAATCCAGTCCCAGGAACATCTCAGTGAAGCTGAAGAAAAGAAAAGATAAAAGAAGAAAACACTTTTATTAACAAGAGCAACTAAAAAGACAGATTTTCTTCGAAGGAACAACCATTAAGTTGACAGCTGATGGGACAATAGAAACAAATGAAATAGGTGGCATTGGAATGGTATCTTCAAAGTGCTAACATAACAGCCCACCTAGAATGTCTTTTCCAGCCAAAATATACTCCAAGAATGAAGGTAAAACAAAGACATCTTTAGACCAGAAAAAAAAGAAAATCTGATAGAATTCATCACCAGCAAAGTTTCACTAAAAGAAATAAAATGAATCACTAAAGGGCATTTTTCAGGTAGAGATAAAATTATTCTAGGTATGAGTTTGGAGATGCAGGAATGGAAAGGAAAAATATGTCAATATATCTAAACAAATGTATCTCAACAAATGTATAAAACAGTATAAATATAATGTCTGATTGTATTTAAAATATCTGTTTAAGATCTACTTGAATTTTTATGCTATGTATATGTATAAATGATTTTTAAAACATTTAAAAGAAATCAAAAGAACAGATTTCTGCTCCCAGCCAAGAGGAAATTAAAGAGACTGGATTTGCCTCCAAACCTGTAACTACAAAATCTACAAAAACTCTTCCAAAAAATCAAAGAAAAGAAATGCTTTGAACTCATTCTATGAAGTCAGGATTATCCTGACAACAAAACTGAACAAAAACATTTAATATCCTTCAGAAACAGAAGTGCAAAAATTCCTAAAGTTTTAGCAATCAAATCCAAAAGGTATAGACAAAGTTACTATTTCACGACCAAGTATGAATTATCCCAGGAGTGGAACATTGGTTTCACTTTTAAAAAGCAGTGAATGGCGGGGCACGTGCCTCACACCTATAATCTCGGCACTTTGGGAGGCTGAGGCAAGCAGATCACTTCAGGTCAGGAGTTTGAGACCAGCCTGGCCAACCATGGCCAACATGGTGAAACCCCATTTCTAGTGAAAATACAAAAATTAGCCTGACGCAGTGGTGTGCACCTGTAATCCCAGCTACTCAAGTGGCTGAGGCAGGAGAATTGCTTGAACCTGGGAGGTGGAGGTTGCAGTGAGCAGAGATCAGACTACTGTACACTAGCCTGGGCAACAGAGCAAGACTCCATAAAAAAAAAAAAAAAAAAAAAAAAAAAAAAAAAAAAAAAAAAAAAAAAAAGCAGTCAGTGCAATGCACCATTTGATTGTCTCAATATATGAAGGAAAAGCATTTGGCAAATTCACCATCTATTCCTGATTTAAATGAAAGAACTCTCAGCAAACTAAGAATAGGAACATTTTCTACCTGGTAAAGGGTCTCTAAGACGGATCAACAGCTAACATTATAATGAAAATTTACGACGTTGTCCCATGGTGAGAAAGAAGATGGACATTTGCCTCTCACTACTTCTATTTAACATTTTACTGCATATTCTATACAACATGATCCGGCAAGAAAAATAAATGAAATGGGGCATGGATTGAAAAGGAAGAAGTAAAATAGTCTTTATTTGCAGATGACTTGTTTACGTATGTAGAAAATCTAAATAAATCTACCAGGAAAACAAAAGATAATAAGACTAACAAGTGGGTTTGGCAAGGTTTCAGGATATAAGATCGGTCTACAAAAATCAATTGCATTTTACAGACTAGCAACAAACTATAGAAAATTGAAATTTAAAATGCCATTTATAAGAGCATAGGCAACTGAAATACTTAGGAATAGATGTGACAAAAGATCAGGTACAAGACATGCACAGTAAAAACCACAAAATGTTACTAAGAGTTAGTATATAATCCAGCAATCTCACTTCTAGGTATAGAGCAGGTCCTCCAATAACATTGCTTTATTAAACATCTTTTCATTATAACATTGCAGAGGAAAAAAAAAATCGATTTCCAGCTGGGACCACTGTCTGTGAGGAGTTTGCAGATTCTCCCCATGTCTGTGTGGGCTTTCTCCGGACATTACATTATAATGAAATGTCTAACATTTCATTATAATGTTAGACAAACAAACAAACATATAGTAGAGAGGATCAACAAAGCCCAAAATTCTTTGAAAAACTAGGCCAGTAATCCCAGCAACTTTGGGAGGCCGAGGCAGGCGGATCTCGAGGTCAGGAGATGGAGACCATCCTGGCCAACATGGTGAAACCACATCTCTACTAAAAATACAAAAATTAGCTGGGTGTTGTGGCATGCGCCCGTAGCCCCAGCTACTTGGGAGGCTGAGGCAAAAGAATCGCTTGAACCCGGAAGGCAGAGCTTGCAGTGAGCTGAGATCCAGCCACTGCACTCCAGCCTGGCAACAGAGCGAGACTCTGTCTCAAAAAAAAACAAACAAACTAGCAAAGTTCACAATCTCCTGACAAGACTGGTCAAGAACGTGAACCTCTACAGATTCTCAAAGAGAGAAATTAAACCAAGAAGGAAATACTGAGATTAAATAATGAATAATAGGTGAAGAAAATTTAATAAACAAGTAAAGTAAAATAGGAATTGAGTGAATAAAATGATAATCATATAATTATGACTCATTGGGGTGCTATAAATCAAGGTGGAACAAAAATTTGTAACAGACAACTGTAACATGTAGAATAGGACAATGAGAGTGTTCAAAAATCCCTGAATTCTTTGTAAGAAAAAAATGGCAATTAAATTTACATGCAAGTTTGTTAAAATTTTAGGTTACAAAAGCATTTCTTCCAAACAAGAACAGAAGTGAAAAAGTAGGAATAAATAAATTACCATTATTATTAATATTATTATTATTTGAGATGGAGTCTCCCTTTGTTGCCCAGGCTGGAGTGCAGTGGCACAATCTCGGCTCACTGCAACCTCTGCCTCCCAGGTTCAAGTGATTCTCCTACCTCAGCCTCCTGAGTAGTTGGGACTACAGGCATGTGCCCCCATGTCTGGCTAACTTTTGTATTTTTAATAGAGATGGAGTTTCACCATGTTGGCCAGTCTGGTCTCAAACCCCTGACCTCAAGTGATCCGCCCACCTCGGCCTCCCAAAGTGCTGGGATTACAGGCATGAGCCACCATGCCTGGCCAGAAATAAATAAATTATAATCAGTAAAACAGAAGATAGGCAAGAAGAAGAGTATGGGGCAGAAACTGCTAGCTACCTCTGCAATAGTCATTCTCCCCATTTTTAATAAAACAAGCACTGAATTCTTTTTTATATGTATACTTTAAGTTCTGGGATGCATGTGTAGAATGTGCAGGTTTGTTATATAGGTATACACGTGCCATGGTGGTTTGCTGCACCCATCAATCCATAATCTAATTAGGTCTTTTCTAATGCTTCCGTCCCCTAGCGCCGCCTACCCCCAATGCCCCCAGTGTGTGATGTTCCCCCTCCCTGTGTCATGTGTTCTCCATTGTTCAAACTCCCCACTTATAGTGACATGCGTGTTTGGTTTTCTGTTTCCTGTGTTAGTTTGCTGAGAATGAATTGGTTTCAGCTTCATTCCTGTCCCTGCAAGACATGAAACTCATCTCTTTTTATGGATGCCATAGTTTCCTGTCGTGTATAGTGCCACCATTTCTTTTCTAACTCTATCTGGATGGGCATATGTTGGATTGGTTCCACGTCTTTTTGCTTTGTGATAGGTGCTGCAATAAACATAAGTATGAATATGTCCTTATAGTGATGATTTATAATCCTTGGGTATATTCCTCAGTAATGAGCTTGCTGGGTCAAATAACTATTTCTGGTTCTAGATCTTGGAGGACTCGCCCACACTTTCTTCCACAATGGTTGAACTAATTTCACTCCCACCAAGCAGTGAAAAAGCGTTCTGTTTCTCCACATCCTCTCCAGCATCTGTTTCTACTTTTTTCATGATCCCCTCCTACTGGCATGAGATGGTATCTCATTGTGGTTTTTGGTTTGCTTTCTCTAATGACCAGTGATGATGAGCTTTCTTTCATTGTTTCTTGGCCAATAAATGGTCTTTTTGAGGAAGTGTCGTGTTCATATTCTTCACCCACTTTTTGTTGGGATTGTTCTTGTAAATTTAAGTTCTTTGTAGATTCTGGATATTAGCCCTTATAAGCACTGATTTTTAACTATGAACCAGGCTAACTATAGAAAGTTTACAATCTTTACCCTTATGGGTAGGTATTAGGATATGAGAATAAGCTAAGGTCAATGAGCTCCAAGCTTCAGGGAAACCTCCTCAAAATGTAGATGAACCCCTAGACCTTTGTCACTTTCCTCTGAATCCTGGAATTTAAATGTAATAGTTGGGGTTCTAGCAGTCTTCTCTTTTCAAGAGGCAAAGAGCCATACCTTAGGGATGTTAGAGCAGTGAACTGGAAGCAGCCTCTGACACCATGGCTGCCATAGACAACCTACTTACAATCTGTTTATATGAGAGAAGAATCCATTTCTATCTTGAATATTTACTTTGGGTTTTCCATCAGAGGCAGCCAAATTTAATCCTAACTGATCTAAAGACAAAAAGAAAGCATAAATTTATATCTATTACAATAAATATAAAGAAAGGAGTAAATATATACACATTAAATGCATATTATACATAAACATTAAATAAAGACAGATTGGATTAAAAAACAGTCCAGCTATATGCTCTTTAAAATCTAAATCTAAAATATAAGGACACTGGGAAGTTGAAAGTGTTAATTTGTTTCATTAAATAAGATTAATATTTTAACAGATAAAAAAAAAGTTAAGAAACTGCCAAAGCCTGAAGTTTGGTTGGTGTTGTTTTGTTCTAATCAGAGACAGGAAGTTCAAGAAAAAGATTATGTTTGCAAAAATGATAATGAGTTCCTTTAGTGTTCTTAAAATATAAAATAAAGGACTAGGTAGTAACCTAAGTGAAAGTAGACTAGAATAAATAATAGAGATAGATCGAGGTCTATGTTGGAGTGCAGTCATTCTCGAACTTGACCATGAATCAGAATCACCTGGAGGGTTTGTTCTACCACAAATTGCTGGGCCCCACCCCAGAGTTTCTGATTCAGTAGGTCTAAGATGGGGTCAGACACTGCATTTCTAAAAGGTTTCCAGTGGATGTAGATGTTGCTCCAACTTTGAGAACCTTTACTACTCAGCTTCATGGTTCCACTATGAGGAAATGGAACCCAGAGCTGCTTCAATGGTTCTGACAGCTGACCACACATTAGAATTACCTAAGGCACTTTAAACACACCTGGGCTCAAACTGTTCTTACAGAATCAGAATCTTTTATTTTTTGTTTGTTTTGAATTCCCCAGATGATGTTAATGGGTAGCAGACAGGCTAAAACTATTCTGCAGGTCTTCTGACAGTTTAAGAAGTTAAAATCTGGGGTTTTAAATGTTTCTAATTTGTACAGCATTGCACAGTCCACATAAAACAAATATGCAGGCTCTCAGGTTTGCAAACCCAGCTGCATGATGAGGTGTGGCATTTAGCTTAGTTATCTGACAAGCAGTTGAAATGTAAAGCCAGGGCCTGGAAGATAAATTTGGATTGTGGTTATAGATCTGGATATGTATGTATAACTCTAAAATGTGAAAACAAATTCAAGCAAGCAAATGCAAACCAAAAGTTTTGTATTCTCCAAATACAATAATTACTTTAAAAAGCAATAGCTTTCACAGAAATCATTACTTACTGCATAATACTTTTATAATATAATAAATATTTATAATGCAACCAAAACTGGAAGGTTTTTAAAATGTAACTCTTTCTCCCTCTCTCACCATATAACATATTTGCTCCTTCTTTGCCTTCTGCCATGAGTAAAACCTTTCTGAGGCTTCAACAGAAGCAGAGCAGATGCTGGTGCCATGCTTGTACAGCCTGCAGAACTGTCAGCCAAATAAACCTCTTTAAAAAAATGTATGTAGTTTATCTAGTCTCAGGTATTTCTTTATAGCAACATAAAATGGATTAACATCAAAAATTGGTACCAAGGAGTGAGGCATTTCTATAAAGATACTTGAAAATGTGAGCAGCTTTGGAACTGGGTAACAGGAAGAAATTTGAAGAATTTATTGAGGAGGGGGTACTCAGAAGAGGACAGAAAGATGAGAGAAAGTTTGGAACTTCTTGGAAACTGGTTAAGTGATTGTGACCAAAATGGTGATAGAAATAGGGACAGTGAAGACCAGGCTGATGAGGTCTCAGACAGAAATAAGGAATTTATTGGAAACTGGAGCAAAGCTTACCTTTGTTATGCCCCAGCAAAGAACCTGGCTGCATTGTGTCCATGCTCTAGGGATTTGTAGAAGTTTAAACTTAAGTGTAATGACTTAGAATCTGGCAGGAAAAATTTCTAAGCAGCAAAGCACTTACGATGTGGCATGGCTGCTTCTAACAACCTGTGATCAGATTTGGGAGCAAAGGAAAAACTTAAAGTCGTAACTTAAAAGCAAAGCAGAGTGTAAAAATTCAGAAAATTTTCAGCCTGCACATGTGGTAGAGAAGGAAAGAGCATTTTTGGGAGACAAATCCACCAGATGGAGGAACAACCACTTCCTAGAGAGATTTGCTTAACTAAAAGGGAGCCAGGTGCTGATATTCAAGACAATGAGAGAAAGGCCTCAAAGCCATTTCAAAGCCCTCCCATCACTGACCCAGAGGCTTAGGAAGGAAGAGTGGTTCTCTGGGTCAGATTCAGAGCCCTTCTGCCCTGCACAGCCTTGGGACATTGCTCCCCATACCAGGCCTCTGGCTCTAACCTTGGCTCAAAAGGCCATAGACACTGCTCTGGCCACTGCTTCAGAGGATGAAAGTCATAAGGCTTGGCAGCTTCCATGTAATGTTAAGTCTGCAGGTATTCAGACTGGTGCACAGGCAGGAACCTGCTGCAGGGGCAGAGCACCACAGAGGACTTCTACTAGAGCAGTGCTAAGTGAAAGTGTGAGGTTAGAGCCCCAAACACAGAGTCCTCACCAGGGCATTGCCTAGTGGAGTTGTGGGAATGGGGCTACTGCCCTCCAGACCCAGAATGGGAGAGCCACTGGCAGCCTGTACTCTGAGTCTGGAAATGCTGCAGGCATTCACCTCCAGCCCTTGCGAACAGCCGTGTGGGTTGTGCTCAGCAAAGCCATGGGGACAGGGCTACCAGAGGCCTCAGGACCACATTCCTCACACCAGAATGCAGAGCATGGAGTCAAGGATTAAGTTGGAGCTTTAAGGTTTAATGACTACCCTGATGGATTTTGAACTTGTGTGGGTCCTGTTGCCCCTTTCTTTTGGCCAATTTCTCCCTTTTGGGATGGAAATGTTTACCAAGTGCCTGTACTAACATTGTACATTGGAAGTAAAAAACTTGTTTTTTATTTTTATAGACTCACAGGTAAAAGGAGTTTGCCTTGAGTCTCAGATGAGACTTGAGACTTTGAACTTTTGAGTTGATGCTGGAACAAGCTAGGATTTTGGAGGACTATTGGAAAAGAATGATGTATTTTGCCATGTGAGAAGAACATCAGATTTGGGGGACCTGGGGCAGAGTAACATAGTTTGGATGTTTTTCCTCTATAAATCTTATGTTGAAATGTGATCTCCAGTGCTGAAGGTGGGACCCAGTGGGAGGTGTTTGTGTCATGCAGGTGGATGCCTCGTGAATGACTTGGTGCCCTCCCCATGTTAATAAATTTATAGGATAGCTGGTTATGTAAGAGCCTGACAGTTTCCCCCTCTCTCTTGCTCCGTGTCTCTCATGTGACATATATGCTCCCCCTTTGCTTTCTACCATGAGTAAAAGCTTCCTGAGGCTTCACCAGAAGCTGAACAGATGGTGGTGCCATGCTTGTACAGCCCATAGAAACATGAGCTAAATAAACCTCTTTCCCATCTTTACTGTGTATATATACATACATATATATATATATATATATATAAAATATATA
>NW_016817055.1:1789468-1796605 GCF_001698545.2 Rhinopithecus bieti
CCTGATGAGTTTTCATTGTAAGGTACAGATAGAAAGCTTACCTTTATTTAAATGAGAATATTTAGATAGTAACAATAAACCTGAATGACACGAAGAAGGTGCATGGTCAATGACAACATATACATTTTGACATCTATGAACTTGAACTTTTATTGATTAGTGCATTAGTTTCCAATGGCTGCTTTAACAATTATAAACTTGATAGTTTAAAACAGCACTTTTAGAAGCCAGAGATCTGAAATCAGTTTCATGGGCCAGTATCAAAGGAGTGGATATGTCAGGCTCGCTCCAGAGATTCTAGGAAAGAATTCATTGTCTTCTCTTTTCCAGTTTATAGAGCTTTATTCTGTAATTCTTTGTCTTCTGGTCCCCTTCAACAGCTTCAGAGTCAGCAGCAAAGCATCTTACTTCAAATATTGATTCATTGCCAGGGCAGAGGTGGTAAGAAAAGTTATTTATATGAAAACTAAACTGAATACATTACAAACAATATCATCAAATTTCTAAACACATGGTTGGATAATCTGCATAAGAATTGTTTAAAAAAAAAAAAAGAAAAAGTTGTAGAAATCTCAAAGTAGTCTACAGTTTGTTTGACTCATTGATGTCTTTCATGTCTTTCTCTCTACACATTAAGGAAATAAACTGGAAACTGTAGACAGAACACTATGAGCACTATTTATGCAAGATTATTTCAAATTCCAAGCAACAAATCCAGTTCCAAGAAATGGTCTCAACCCATAAGGTTTAGCAAAAACCTATTTAAACTCAAATAATTACCTTACAGAGACTTTAATGTACTGTTTCTTTCAGTGACTTTACTAATCAGTTAGTGTCCTGGTTAGACCAGATAAGAGGGTCATCTATCCTATCTCAGTAACACAAGCCAAAGAGAAGAACAATGAAAGGATATGTAAGGAGCAGGAGAAATCAGAGGTGAAGAAATGTTTCTAATTGGAGAAGAATGGCATGTGAACAGGAATTAACCAACAAATACGTATGTTTGTATACTTGAATTCTACCTTCCACTTCCATTTTTTAACATCAACTTGCCAACTAAGTACAGACTCTCTCACTGCATACAAGATCCACTTTTCCCAAATTATTAAAGCTCAAATAAGCATAAGAGCAATGTGGTATCTGATAAAAAATGTAGTAATCAAAAGCATAGGTATAGATTTCTTGCTAGGTTTACCAACAGGCAGACACATGCAGACATGCTAAGGCAACAGAGAATAGTTAGAGGAGTGGTCATGTAACTGGAGTAGGAGAAGTTCACCTTCAGCAAATGGTTCCAGGATCTTGAAATCAGGAAATATGAAAAGAAGCTGTCTTAGTTGATTCGGGCTGCTATAACAAAAATGCCATAAACTGAGTGGCATATAAGCAACAGGCATTGATTTCTTACAGTTCTGGAAGCTTGAAGTCTGAAATTAAGGTGCCAACATAGTTGAGTTCTGGTGAGAGCTCTCTTCTGGGTTACAGACTGCCAATGTCTCATTGCATCCTCACATGGCAGAAAAAGTAAGAGTTCTCTCTAGAGTCCCTTTTATGAAAGCACTGATCCCATTCATGAGGGTCCTACCCTCATAACCTCATTACCTCCTAATATGGTTTGGCTCTGTGTCCCCACCCAAATCTCACCTTGAATTGTAGTTCCCATAATCCCCACATGTCATGGGAGGGATCCAGTGGGAGGTAATTTAATCATAGAAGGGGTTACCCTCATCCTATTCTCGTGATAATAAGTGAATTCTCATGAGATCTGATGGTTTGATACAGGGGTTTTCCCCCTTTTGCTGAGCACTTCTCCTTGCTGCCACCATGTGAAGAAGGACATGTTTGCTTCCCCTTCCACCATGATTGTAAGTTTCCTAAGGCCTACCCAGCCATGCTGAACTGTGAGTCAATTAAACCTCTTTCCTTTATAAGTTACCCAGTCTCGGGTATGTCTTTGTTAGTAGCATGGGAATGGACTAATACACCTCCCAAAGGCTCCACCTCCTAATACCATCACATTGGGGGTTAGGATTTCAACATGTGCATTGTGACTGAACAAAAAACATTCAGTCCATTGCAGAAGCTATTTTTAATTCATCATATGACTTTTTTCAACTTTTTTTTTTTATTTTAAGTACTGAGTGGCAGATTAGGTTCCTTTTATCTTTTCAGGAACTAAGGATTGGATGGAGTTCTGGAGATGTTTGTTGTAAAATGAAAGAGTAGTTTCAAGAATGGTTGAAGTCATAATCTATATGTTTCTTGGTATAATGAAAGCTTTCACAAATGGCTGGAGAAGTCAAATTCAAGAGATGAATAAACTATCCTCTTACGTTTCTTGCTTCTCTCTCTGTATGTGCATGCATGAGTGTGTGTGTGTGTGTGTGTGATTTAGTTTGTTCATAAGGAGGAAAAAGAAGATTAAACATCCTTTGTCTATCACTCTCAAGTTAAAGGGCCAGCTCCTCCTCTGCTGCATAGTCCTGGCATACCATAAAAATGTGCAATCCTGGGTCCAGTCCTAAAACGTGCAACCTTGGTCCCTAGGTTCTCACAAAAGCCATTATTTCCTCTGTAAGCGATAGAAGTAGTCTGATGAAATCTTTTCCTCATATGCAGCCATTCCCAGAAATATGCTGTTCTACAAAATAAGCTCTCAGGGCAGGATAATGCTTACCTCAAAAATATAGGTCTCAGGCCCTGTGGTTTCTAGGCAGAAAAGATCTGCTTAAGTGAAGTTAGGGCTGAAGATTATGGATGCGTAAATGATACTTAGTAAATATTTGCTGAAATTAAATGAGCAGGTGTGGTAACCTGTCTCCAAAGCAACTCCTTTTGCCTACATTCAGGAATGCTTGGTATAAAGGGACTGTTCTTACATAATTATCCAATAAAATACAATTGAGAATGATCATAAAAGAAGTGAGATGACAAGCCAACTATGTTATAAAGCCTTAAGCTTTCATCGCCTGGACATCAAATAAACCAGTATTTGAATCCACAAACAACTGTGACTCTGGGAGAAGAAAGCAGCAAAACACAGCTGTTTGGGCATGGCCAGAGCGCCACGCTCAAGTTATGTAACAGCTGTTGTGTAATTGTGCATTTAACTGAAAACACATTTTTGAGAGAGAAAACAATTAGACTTTCCAAAAAGAAAGAACTAGAAAGAGAAATGTTGAAAGAACACAGAAGTTTCTATCTGGTCTTCAAGCATGAGACACGGGGGAGTCAAAGGCATGGGGAATGATATTGCCTTAGAATCTAGGAAGTTGGCCCATGCACCAAATCTGGCCTGCCTCCCATCTTTTTAAATAAAGTTCTACAGGAAAACAACTACACCCATTAATTTACCTATCATCTAGAGTTTCTTTGAAGCAGAGTTAAGTAAATTATATCAGAAACTATCCAGCCCAGAGGCTGAAAATATTTACAGAAAAAGTTTCCAAACCCTTGTCTTAGATGAATAAAAAGTTATGTTTAAATGCCTGTACGGGTGACTATTCACTGAGAAAACCAAAGCAGTTGATGCTTGAACCCATGTAGGAGTTCTCTTGTGGAGAAGAGGGCAGAAATAATAAACAGAAATAAGAGCCCAGGTTTGGCAGTCAGACTGGCCTGAAATGAAATTCTGGTTCTGCACTAATAGATCTGTGACCATAACTAAGCTACTCACCCTCTCTATGTCTCTAAAATGGGGATATGAAATGAGGGTAGAAACGGAAACAAGTGCTGCACGTGATTTGGGCAAACAATTCAGAAATTGTTAGTTTCCCTATGTAAGTCCCATATTCAGGCGAATTGGCAAGTTTCACTAGAAAAAAAAATTGGTTAATTCCTCATAATCAGAGCATCCAAAGTATTTTATCTTGTTCCTATTGTAACGTTTGCTAGAGCTACAATACAATAAAGTATTGTACTTAAAATGGGAGTAACACTGTTTAAAAAATTGTCCTTCAGCTAAACATTAATTTAAGAACTTGAATTGTTTGGAAGCCCTGCTTAAATTTAGTCTTTGTATACTGCCTCTATTGATAAATACAGACAACTTCCAAAACCAGGATTACTTTCATTTTAAATGAGTTTTAATAGATGATATCGCCATATTTCTAATTGTGATTGCGTGTGACAGTGTGTTCCAAATTCCCTAAAAGTCCTACTGGCTTTTCTGTTCACATATAGAAAATAAAGATAATTTAGGGCTTCTGAGATCACAGTAGGTCTACTTACCCAGCACTGAAAATACACGTGACTGTCAAGATATTTTAAAACTAACTTAGGGTAGGGTGTAGATAGAGGGCCTTTCTTCCCCAGACAGCACCCCTGATTTTCTGGGAGATGGACTGATTTCCTGAAAGCCTTGTCCCGAAGACACCTGGCCAGGGTTCTCTCCTCACCAGCTTCTACTGAGAACAAGTGCCCTTTTAGACTCTTTTCAATCCTCAAATTCTCTGTTTCCAAGTCTGTCAGAGAACAGAAAGTTACATAGTAGCATTAAAAAGCATGAAAAGTCAAAAAAATAATAACTGGCCTTAGTGGCCAGAGCAGCTGCTGCATACACTTATCACAGGTTTCGGCTTTGTAAATTAATTCATCTGCAAATAGTGCACTGTCTCCAGGTGCAACTTCGATGCTGGAGCACTGGTTTCTTAAGGATTTAAGTTTAAAGTCAAAGGCTTCCTGCCCTAGGTGTTACAAATAAGTAGTGTCGTTTTCTTTTTTTTGCTCTGAGTTTGTTCATCCAATCGTATCCGAGTATGCAAATAAACTTTAGCCCGTGCAGATAAAAAAGGAACAAATAAAGCCAAGTGCTCTATCAGAACCAAATTGCTGAGCCAGTCACCTGTGTTCCAGGAGCCGAATCAGAAATGTCATCCTCAGGCAAGCCAGACTTACCTGTCCTACACACCGATTTGAAGATTCAATATACTAAGGTGAGTAAAACTTCTATTTTCTGCTTTAACTTGGGTGTGCAAGAACTACATTTATGTAAAGCATTAAAGGTCAATTTAAGTAAACTTATGTAAAGAGCCCTTTGCAAATATAAAAATAAAAGGCATGCAAAATACAGGTCTCAGTTTAGTGTCCTGATCAAATATGATCTAAATCATATCAGACAATCTTTCATACATTTATTTCTTAAAATATTTCCAAGCGAAAGGAATTCTCTTCTGTGTGAAAGGCTTCTTATACCAGGATTCAGAGGACTTTACTAAGCAGTTCTATTAACTTCACTATAGCCGGCATGTATGATAAGACAGCAAAATACTCTCTAGAGAAGCTTACTGGAAAGAACCAAATGAGTAGGAACAATAGAAAGCAAACAAGGAGAAAGAGAGCATATTGAAATAACATAACTTTCCAATATGTTTAATAAAATGAGTGTTACAATAGGGGGACTTAAGTCTGATAACTGGGTTCAAAAACCTTCAGATGGACTTGCACTATTTTGCATATTGCGGGGGGAGAAAAGCATGATTTCTTCGGCCAAGTTTGTTGCCATTGGAGCAGATGTGTAATTGTTAACTGATAAATATTTAGAGAAACAAGAGCAGGAGCTAGATCCAGACTTTAAAATCCGCAGCTGGGGGGAACTAGGAAATGGATCCTGCTTGAGTCGTTCTGAGAGTAACTCTGAACTTTGCGTGTTTCACACTGCTTTCCTGTCAGATCCTAGAACTCCAAAACAAACAAATGAACAAAACACAGTCTAACCAAAATTACTTCAAGTTATCTTTACGGTGTGATGCAGAAAGTATGGTAAGAAATTAACTCTTGCAACTCAAGGGAGAGCCATGTTGCTGTCTGAATTAGCCAACAGAAAAACAAAGGGCATTATAATTTAATGATAAAGTAAAAGTCTCCACTGGTATACATTTATTTCCTTACTTGTAACCATGGATGGCTTTGAAATCCTAAGGTCTGTTGCATTTTCATTTTCATAAAGCACAACGAATGAGGAAGTTGCTCAGCTGATTGGCTCTTTTCCTCAGGAAAGTAGCAGCAGAGATCAGATTGTGCCTTTAACATGGTTGACCAGCAGCTATGAAGTGTATTTTAAGGTATTGTTATCACGAGGTTTTATTAAAGGGGAAAGATTTTTCCATTTAATTTTACTACAAATGGTAGCATGAAAAATGCAGTAAATCCATACCCTCAAACAATTTACATTTGGCAAAGGTATGCCCAAAAGATTGCAAGAGTCCAGTCTCCCTCATTTTCTTATTCCAAGTTTGTCATTCACAAGAAATTTCAGTTGGAAGTACGTACATTTAAAAATACACTTCATGCAGCTCAAAACTGTTGGCAATGCTTAGATTATTCTATTACTATTATTAATGGGATTTGTTTTTTTAATGATACTACCTAGGAAGATATTTTAGTCGTCTGGATGCCCCTGTCTCCCCACTCCTTTGGCTTTGCAGAAGTTTGCAAAGTCTTCCTTGTGTGTGTATTTCAAGGAAGCTCTAATGTAAATAACCTTCCTGCTGAATTAAGCTTCACTTAGTGGTCGTTAATTAAGCATGTAAGAAGCGGTACTAGACAAATGAGATAGTCCTCAAAATCTAACACACAAGCACAGACCTAATGATCCCCTAACACAGAGAGATGATTTTGAGATTGAAACCTATTCACTTCGAGGTCACTGTGCAACAACTCCCCTCTAGGGAAAATGACGGACCTAAGTGTCCAAAAGAAGGCAAGACTCAAAGAGCAGGCGTTTTGCTCTGCGTTTAAGAATTTTCTGGGTAAAATACCCCAAACAAATCAGTGAATTTTGATTTCTCATGCATCTTCTATATAAATCTGTTCTGCTCAGATAGGATTTTATTGTTTGATTTATTGGTTATAGCATTTTCACACTTGGGAGGACACCAGTTATGTATGTAATTAAATCTAAATGGGTGAGCTTTTTCAAATGCCTTTGCATTTTTTTTACTATGTCCCAGTGAAGAATTGGATTGAATTTGCACTTGCAAGAGGAGTTAAAAAAAATGATGGTTATTAACTATAATAAGTTCCCTGGTTACAAACCAAGTAAGCAAGGAGTTTATAGTGTCTGAGGAATTATCTTCTATTACCAGCCCCTAAAGTCTTGTGTTATTTTCTGTCCTTTTATTATTATTATTATCATTA
>NW_016817055.1:1797069-1821673 GCF_001698545.2 Rhinopithecus bieti
TTATTATTATTATTATTATTATTATAGCTAGAAGTATATTGGTTGTTAGGACAAGTTGGAGAGAACAGACAGGGTTGAGTAACAACAACAACAAAAAAAATTACAACTACGATAGAAAAGCTACATACTCTCAAGCTTCGGACTGCTTTTCACCCAAACAAAAGAATTTATTGATGCATATCTTTTTATGACTTATTTTCTAGTACAGTCTGATTATTTCTTTGTTGGGGTAGATTAAAGAGAGATTAGAGTTTAAGAAATGCTTTCTAAAATTATACAAAAGCTTTTGGAATTTAAAACCTCAAAAACATCGCTATAAATTCACTAATATGAACTCATATCCCATCCTTATCCTCATTACTCCTCTTTCCAACTCTAAATGAACCCCACATTTTCCTTTGTATTTAGGCTTTAAATGAAGAGCTTCTTTGAAAGTTATGTGGTCATTGGGCAAGCTACATTACCTCTCTCTGCCTCGGTTTTCTTATGTTTAAAATGAGAATGATAAAGGCACCTATTTTCTAAGGTGGATGAAAGTATTAAATGAATTTAATGCATAAAAAGCCCTTGAAATAATGCCTGGCACATGAGAAATGATTTAACGTTAGTGATCCTAGTCCTATTTTTCTGAATCCTTTCCAGTGTTTCCAGAATTTTCTCTTTTACCCAACCTTTCCTAGACCTGTTTCCCACAAGCATTCCTCATGTCTTCTCCTAGCTTTTCTGTCACTCTTTTTTGTACAGTCATGTCCCATCTGACAAAGATTGCATCAGAGTGAAGTTCCAAGGGTTTTCCAAGATTTCAGGGATCAAAAATTTTCTCTTACAGGATTTGGTAACTTTGTTTGCCATTCTCCCTTCACAATACTGATGTTTTGTCTTTTTTATTCTTTTCTTTTTTTTAATAAAAGGAAATAGGAAATTCAAGAAGACAAGCATTCTCAGACAGAATTCAAACCCCAAAATGTTTAACTTAATTAGTAAGCTTAACTCATTAAACCATAGTTTGTTCATGCTACAAAAGATCTTTATCGGCTAATGACATTTTACACATACATACACACACACACACACACACAATAAATAACTATAGGTAAAATTTATTGTGCTTACTCTGCCATGACTGTTTATGTTCTTGACAATGATTTTATTTAATCCTCATAATAACCCTATGAGGAGGTTACTATTCCTGTTTCACAGTTGAGGGAACGGAGGAACAGAGCAGCTACGTAACTTACTAAAGTTACACAGCAAGTAAGTGACAAAGCTACACTGCCAATGCTGGCAGTTTGAGCTATCACACTAGCAAGTGACTTGTCTAAGGTCAATTCCACTACTCTGGGACACTGACTTGCCAGAATCCTCTTGTATCCTTCTTCATCCTGACTTTCATTTGCCCATTGCTGATTACCATGGCCTTTCCAGCTGCTGTTCAACTGCTCCAGGGCAACAGGAGAAAGTTTGCAGCCAACTTAGGAAAAGAGAACAATAGGAAAAATTGGAAGGAAACAGGTTTTCTGCTTTGATTGAAAATGTGACGTTTGGGCTGGGAGAGGCTACGGGGCAGAGGACTTTGATGTGGATGTGAAATATCTCTGTGAACTACATTTCTTCAACTCCTATGGAATCAATTTTTGGTTAGAGTAGGAGATTGCTTTCCTAGGTTTCTGGTTTGCTTAACCCTCCTGGGTTAAAGAGATATTTTCAATGGAGAAGAGTCATGAATCATTGAATAATATGTTCCAGGCACGATTTGAAGTGCTTTTTTTCCCCCCATGATTATCTCTTTAAATTCTTACAACAAACAAATTCAGCTACATGAACTTCCAAATACCTCCTTTGTCCCCTTTGCTTGTTTCTCCCATTTGCTTTTCTTTTCTCCCATATTTCCCTTCCTCTTATTTAACAAGGCCTTGAACGAGTGCCCTATGCTAGTTCTCATGATCTAAGAGAGCTAATATGATTCATGTCTCATGGAGCTTCTATTCCTAGAAGGTGTGTGGAATAGTGTGGGGCAGAAAATAAGAATACTTTAATCAGAAATTATGATAAGTGTTTAAAGCAAAATAACTGAAAGCTGAAAGAATATGAGGAGAAGAGCTTTTGATGAGGATTTTTAGGACGGGAGTCTTTAAGAAAGGTGCTTTAAAGGTAAGCCTGAGGGATGTAGACAATAAGGTGGCCAAGACTGGGGAAGAACAAAGATCTGGAGGTCATACCACATACAAAGACCCTGAGGACAAGTGCGTGTTATGCTCAAAGAACTGTCCAAAGGCTAATCTGGCTGGAGTAAAGTGAATAAGGGAGAGAATGGATGAGATGAAACTGAAATACAGGCTGAGGCCAGATTGGCTGGCAGATTTTGAGGGAAATCACTGAGAGGAGCTTAAAACAGGAAAGGACTTACGTTCAAGGCAAAGCTGATTGTGCTGTGATGCTGCTTTCACTTGGGAAATGTTTTTAACTTCCTTCTAACTGAAGCAATATTTTGTTTGCTTTGGGCTTGGAAGCAGGTGAAAAAATAGCTGATTGGCTGCAAGGTGCAGTGATAGAACAAACTAAACCTGGCTTCAATTTCCAGCTATTCTATGTATTTAATTATATGACCTTGGCCAAGCTTCTCATCCCCTGGAGCTTCAGTTCCTCTGTCTGTGAACTGGGAAGAATGACTACCTTGGAAAGTGACTGGGAGAATTAAGTGAGGTAATTTGTGGAACGTGGCTGGCACTTATTAACTACTTGGTCCTTTCCTTGATTCGCTTTCCCAAGATGACTCCTAGAATTATATCATTCTGTTGTCAATGTAAGTTATATTTATATTGCTTATCACAGTTCAAAACTGATTTCATATATTTTTCTCATTTGAAGCTCATCGTTAACCACTGGGAAGAGCTAGAAAAGATGTTAGCAGAGTCCCATTTCAAAGCTGAGGAGCCTGAACTCAGAGATCTTGACTGACTTAAGGTCACATAGCTCTTAAAATGCAAAAGCAGAATAAACTGGATTCTGAATCTTTTTATCTTGGATCTGATACTTTCTCATATGATATCCTTTTTTCCTTAAATTTCAAAACCAGTAGTACTAGAATCTCACTCAAGAAAACCTAATCAAGAAAAAAATCTGAAGTAAATAACACATATCCTAAGAGAAGAGGGTATTATCCCCCTTTCCCAATTAGCTCTAACAGCTGTTTTCACACCTATCACTGCATTTTTATCATTCGTTCCTTACTCTCATTGAAAGAATAGATCTGGGCTGAAGTCTGAGATTCTGTATTCTTAACAGTCTTTCAGCTTTTGCTGCTGCTACCAAAATGTCTGTTGACCAGTAGCAAGGGTCTAAAAGTTTTGAGTGAGCCTTACAACTTCAATGCAGCAATGACCTTCCAGTTACTTCAGGATAGAGCTTTCAGTTCCTCCCAGAAACTCACACTCAGCCACATCAGAAACCTTCCTTTCAGAAAGTGCCAGAGCTAAGCAGAAACAGGATCATGGCCACAAACCACTGACAGAACCAACCATTGATTTTAATGGTGGTAGATAATCATTTACTAATATTTAGAATGCAGTATCTTAGCTCATCTCTGAGGACTGCTGTCTTGGCAGGTTGTTCTGTTTTCTGGCACCTGCCTGACTGTAAGAAAACGGAATTAACAATTCTAAAGTAAAGAACACATGTCCTAAGAGAGGGTATTGTCCCCATTTCATAAAGACTCTCAGTACAACTCTTTATTTAACTTTTTAACTAGGACTTTAACCTATTGGATTTGTCACTACATACTTGCCAGAATTAGGGAAACACTCTTAGAGAATATGAAAAATAACTCATTTGAAGACCAACCCAAAGTAAAGGTAATGACTCTGAAATGGCATGGATAATCTATAGGACGATACGTTGCAAATCAGCATAAAATAAATCTCAGAAATACAGACATCAAATGGAAATATCTGAAAATAGCAATTATCTGGCTTGGGATAGTGGTGGTTGGGGTGCATTTGGTTTGATTTATCATGATACTGTTATAACTATAGCCAAGGGATACATTATATGTTTACCAAGTGTAAGTGACAACATAGAACCATGTTCAAAAGAATTTGAGCAAGGATTCCTTCACAAACCCTTACTTAAAATCTAATAAATCAGAAAAGTAAATTTCTGTAATATTGGTTTTCCTGACACTGACATATTTTGGGTGAGTTTGTGTGTATAGATGTATATGGCAAAAGTTTCCACAAATGTAGAAGTATTGCTTGAGAAGGATGTGAAGTGTTGTTGCTAATATTTGGTTTTATGATATTATCTCTACCTGATTCACTGTAATGTTTGAATTGCTAATGGGAAATTTGTTCACTGATGAGTTTGTGCAAATCTCACATCTCTGAAAACTTTGCCTGAACCCTTCCCTCCCCCAACCCAGGTCCCATTTCCACTCACTATTTCCACTGCTCTATCAATACTTTTTTAGATGTCAAAGGAATACAAATAACTACTGAATTATGCTTTATATTTGGCATTCTTTTAGAAGGAAGAGGGCTTACACGCAAGCAATTGTGTTACTGGATCTTGATACTGCTAAAAATGGGCAGAACTTTCTGTCGCTTCTACATCTTAACTCTTTGATACAGAAAGTATATGATGTACAGAAGTTGCTAACAAGCATTGTCATCTGTAGAACACAGTGATGATGTCGCTCAAAACAAATGCCATGGCATCTTTTCTCTTGCCCTGACACAATTGAAAAGGCTGAAGGGGTTTTGCAAACAACAAGAAGAAAGAGTATATACTCATGTTACTAAAGTCAGACTATAATTTAAAACAAATGAAAGGAAAATTTTATTTCTCCTATTTTTTTGTTTTGGTCATTCTCTCATTTTGTTTTCATTCCTTTGACGGCAGTTAAAAATTTTCCTCTCCTTTGTTATTTCCTCCTTAATTTCCTTTTACGTTCTCTAACTTTGAGTCTCAATGTTTTGCTTTCCTGCCTCGGGGTTAGGGTGCAAAGCAGTTGCCAGAGATCCAGCTTTGATTCTTTTAAATGTTTAACACTCCACCTGACTTTTGTTCAGTCTCTCCTCCTCATTATTCATCCCTGATCTCATTCTCCCTGACTGGCAGCAGTCTTTAGTACTTTGGTAGGTTCCTAAGCTGAGAAAAGGTTGACACATTTACAGCACACACCACTCTCCATAGGTTCACACCACCACCCGTGCACCCTATGCTGTGACTCAGCTCTCAGGTTTGAAACTTCACATGGATGACATTAAATGGGGACTATCATCACCCTCCCTCTCCTTTGGAAAATCTTAAAATAATTTCTTTGTGCGTCGAAAATGTGATCTGTTAAAATCTCTCTCCCACCAAGAAAGTATTGGCCTCCCTTATAGAGTCTGGAGCTGCTGGCCCAGTTGCTGCCCTGCCGAGATAATATTAATTTAAGGCACTCTGAGTATCTTTTGCAAGGAGTCAGGGGCCCTCCACTTTAGCCCACAGGCTCCAAAATCTCACATCAGCAGATAAGGCAAACAGGGCTTTATTTTGCCCACCAGTCAAATCTAACTTTGTCCAAGCCAGAAATATTTTGAGAAAAATGCTTATTTATTTAGAGCTGTAGCTTTATACAGGATACATTAAGACATAATAACTTTTACTCTGGAAAGGCATTTTTTTTTTCACAATTATGACTAATTCTTGGACACCAATTGAATCCAGGAAATGGCTACTTGTTTATCAACGGTAAAATGATGCATTTCTTAATATGTGGCATATCTAAAATCTAAAGTGTAAAAATCAATGCCTGAGTTGCCTCAACATTTTATTGATTGCTTCCCCATATAGAAAGTACTTGAAGTCCAAGAGTATGCATAGGCATTTATAATTTCCAGTCAATATTGCAAACTGAAAGTTGATGTCTACTTTACATATATATTATTCAAAAGTAACCTAAGTCCAAAATTCATAATTAGAATTGAGTTAATAAATAATGGTTACATGGAACCCAAGAATATTTTACTTTTGTAGTATCATCTCTTTTCATCTAAGCTGGCTAAAGGCAAACAACCAATGGAAAATAAGATTGTCACCATTATAGAACATTTCAACAAGTCTAATGTAAATTTTATAGTAAATATAACAAACATTCATTAGCCTAGACTTCTCCATATAACCATTAAATATAACTATAGGAACAGGGATTATACAAAAACATTTGGTCACACAGTTAGCTGGAAGGCAAATGCCAAATGTAAAACTTCTATAATTAAAACAGAAAAAAAAAAAGGTATTTGAGGTAGGTCCTACGAATAAATTATCTGTAGCTAAGGGGAAGAAAAAGGCTGGGCAATACCTGGCCTTCTAACAATCTAGGTCATCACATTACCTATGCCAAGTTCCCTTTTCATGCTGAAACGCCTGTTTGTGGGAGAATGGCATAATTCGTAATTTGTAGATTGCACTGTTACATCACTCTCCTTCAAAACCTTGTGACCTTATGATAGGATTATGAAATTACTATCAAAGCTAATTTCTGGGACTCTGGTTGGTCTACTTCAAATCCATTTGGGGTGCTTTAAAATCAGTATTCCTAAACACCCATTTGATCTGGTCTCTCTCCCTTTTTATACCCAGAATAGACCCTAAACTTCTTTCTCTGGGGATCAGGATCTACCACAAATTGACTTTATTTTCAATGTCAGGCCTTATCTGTGACTTGTGTCCACTGCAACTCCATTCTGTTGGGAGCTGCTCTGTTTACTGCATTACAAACCTCCAAAGATTTGTCCCTCCCTTTACTCTTTTTTTTTTTTTCCTTCTTTCCACCAATCCAGTCCCATCCTTCAAAGAAGCATTCTTCCAGCCTATGCCCCTCTACACCATTTATTGACAACACCACTGCTTTGGCCATTTCGCTCCACAGCCTTTAATTCTGTACTGGCTGCTCTTGATATGAACACATTCTCCTCTTACATTATAAGCCCCTGAGAACACAGGCCATGGCTAATTCATCTCTCATTTTTCCACAATAACTGCCAGACTATGTCTCAAGTATTTGCTCATTATTGGACAAACACTTTTCTGATAAAACAAAAGTTACTAATCATGATTATATAAATGTCAGCATAAGTTCATACACAAGTTGAGCTCACGGTGTCCTCCTGTCTTAAAGGTTAAAAGTGAATAATGCAAAACAGTGCTGGTAATTTGGGGTCCTCTACAGCTGATCTCTTCAGTTGCCTGCGGGCTGCCAGATAAACGTGTGTTATTACTTCAGGTTAATGCTCATTTACAAAACATTCACTGGCTTTAATCTGAAGTGGCAGTTTTACATACAGCTTAGATGTAAATTTTGATCATGGAACTAGAGGGTACATACCTATTATAATAATTCTTTTACCAAAAAGTATGTAAAGTGAGTAAAATAAGCTACAATACATTGAAAGCATATTATTGAGAACTTGAAACCACAGATTATCACAGACCCAAGGATAAGAGGACTCGGGTGAGAACTAGAAAGTCTGACCACAGGCCTAGCAAAATGTAATTGATTCTGTATGCTGTTTTATTTCATTTTTAATGAAATTAAATTGTAGAAGTATGAAATTCTGGATCTCTGCCAGAATGAGAACTGTGTTCCCTTAGTTTAGAGGTACAAAATCTAAGGCGGTAATACAATCTTTAGGCAGAGAGAAGGCAGAATTCGCAAGTGAATAAATGTGATGCAGGTTTTGAAAGACTGATTTAAAAGTCTAAGGCAGGTATTGCAATATCTTTAGTTTTTTGTTTGGAATTTCATGGGCTGATATGTAGATATCTGACATTAACACAAAGCAGAACATAAATAATTTATCAGTAGGATACTAATATGTTATATTGGAAAGAAGAAAAAGGAGGTTAAATTCAATTGGAGCAACTAGTGAAATCTTCATGAGATGACATAGTAAGCTAGATTTTGAAGTAAAAATAGAAGAAAACAGTGGAACTCTAGTCTATAGAACAGTGTGTTTTTTGCAGTATGCTGCAAAAAATGGCATGGAGTTTGAGGCAGTAGAATGAGGTTGGAACAAAGGGTAAACTGAGGGAATCGTAGAGCAAAAGACTGGAAAAGCACGTTGGGACAAGGTCGTTAACCACCTCCAGTGCCATGTTAAGCAGTCTGACAATAGAGGGTCACTAAAGTATTCTGAGGAGGACTGTAGACAGAATCTGAGGAAGATTATGATGACAAGGTGAAATTAAAATTTAATTAGGCAGAGGTAGGGGGCAAAGAGAACAGGAAAAGCTTTTTGTTATAATTGTATAGAACAAAGTGATACAAAAGAGTACCAAGGGATTATTTGTGTCATTAACAGAAGACGGAAAGTGTGTGTGAGAGAGGGCTAGGAGACAGTGTGCATGAGCAAGCTTTAGAACTTTGGGGTGAGAGCAGCATAAAGCCAGAGATGACAGTGAGCTGAGTTTGGGACAAGTTGATTAAGTTCTTTCCCAGCCATCCCTTGGGAAGAAAAATACTAAGACTAAGCTGTAAGGGCATAAATGGAAACACTCTAAGAATAATTATGGGATTCTGTAAAATGTGTTTCCGAGAGCTAGAGTGTTGATTCACTCTAAGAGACATTGGGCAAATCAGAGCTTTCATCTGAATTTATGTTTCCTCAAGTTGATCTAAGAGCCTAGTGTTTTTTACCAAAAAAGAATATGATGAATTTTATGGTCTTCATCTGTATTCAATTAATCTTGTTTCTGTAATGTGATAGGGTTTCTTGATACTTCTTCCATCTTTCTCATACCCCTGTATATGTATTTTTGCACATCTAGTCTCTTCATCTGAACAGCTTTGGGCCCCTTTTCCCTTTATTTAGGCATGCCCATGTGTTTTACCATCAATTTCAGGCTAGCACTACAATTCCTTTGAATGCTTCTACTATACACGATAATTTTCTTGTATGGAAATAATGCTGTTTTCTTGTATGGAAAATTATATTGGCATGATTGGGCAAATGAGACGGCTCATCCTCTTCCCCATTTTGTAGGAAATCACAAGTGTCATAGAGTATTCATTTGCAGAATATTATAGATCTTATCCATGAGTAGCTGATGGATTATAGATCTTGATTCAATTAAGTTATTCAAGAATTTTTTACTGAGGCTAAAATCGCTTGAGGGCTGAGATTGTGTTGGACACTGAAGATAAACCAGAAAAATGTACACAGTCCTTGATGGAAGGCAGACATTTAATAGTGACTATTTAAAAAGTGACAAATTGTGCAATGGAAGTATAGAAGAGACCAGGGAAGTATATTTTGTCTAAATAATAAATCACAGAATATAGAATGAATTATATTCAGGCATTTAGGGATACATAGTAATATACATTTTATTACTCTGATAGAATTTTAAGCTATGCTAGTGATCTCTGAGGAATTTTTAATAAAGAAGTAATTTGCATTTAGCATAGTAACTAATTTAAACCTTGGAGGAGTGTTTCATTACATTCTCCCTTTGGGTTGAACTATTAATAACTTATCTTTAAATATCAAGTAAGAAGGGATGTCTGAATTAGGATATATGTTATAATTCAGCACATATGTCACCTTCCTTTACTCCCTGTGTTAGCTACCTCTGATTCAAAATCAAATAAACTAGTCCATCTTGTCATAAGTCTAACAGAAAGTTATATACTATCCAAGACTGTATTTATGATTGTTTTCATATTTCAAATAATAAGAAATGTCAAAGCTGGCTCCTCGAGAAAAGGCAAATTCAGTGATATGAAAGTTGAAACTGAGATGTTTTAAATGATATACTGATGCTTTTAAGTATTTCTATTTTATAGTACACACAGACAGAATTCCATATTTTTTAATGCTTACTGTTTCGTTAGTTGCATGTCTCGTTCTCATAGTTATTAAGAAATCTTGTTCCTGATTTTGTCCGAAGACAATGAAATTACCAGGTAATCTTTCGAAAAGGAGAATAAAACCATATGCTTTTAAAAAGACAATGAAACAATGTGACTAGCTAATTTTCTCTAAGTGAACCTCTTTTAAAATCCTTTACTTTAGCAAAATTCTTTTTTTTTTAGCTTTAAAACATTAAAGGATTAGAAAATAGTCTCTTTTGATTCCAAATCACAAGTAGCCCAAAATGAGAATGTTCAGAATTTAAAGTGGAAAATAGAAGCAATCATTAATAAAGACCAAGCCCACAAAAGCCTTGCTTTTGCCTCAAATTCATGGCCATTTCAGGTAAAAGCATTATTTTCTAGATTGTTTTCTCCAGTATGTATTTTCTAGTGTTGAAATGACTGCATGCCTTAAACTTAAAAGCATTACGTACTTCATTTTAGTACATGTGTATGCATGTGAACACAAAATGTCTTCAACAGCCAGAAAGTTTCGGGGGATGAAGAGATGCGCATCATTTACGCATTGTGAAATGCTTTAGTTTAACTTTATGAAAATTTCCAAAATTTGCTGCATATTTATGTGCCTTTTATGTATATTCTCTTCATCTCTACAGATCTTCATAAACAATGAATGGCATGATTCAGTGAGTGGCAAGAAATTTCCTGTCTTTAATCCTGCAACTGAGGAGGAGCTCTGCCAGGTAGAAGAAGGAGATAAGGTGAGTTTCTGAACACTAGTTTCATTTTATGCCAGGTTTCTTGTTTTTTTTTTTTGCCATTCTGAGCTCCTGAACCCCATTGCAAGTTCCAAAAGACATGCCATGAAAATATAGTTTCTGGGGCAGCTTAGGAAAATTGTCTAAGTTGTCCCTGTTACAAAAAAAAAAAAAAGAAGGCTCTGTAGTTATGTAATAATGATAAACCCGTGCTTCTGGGTGTCATGGTGATTTTTTTCACATCATTTTCCTTTATTTTCAATTGAAATAGTATATAGATTTATTTTACAGACTATATAAAAAGGGATTGATCCTATGTTATAAAGGAGAGAAATCCTCGGCCGGCCGCTGTGGCTCACATCTGTAATCCCAGCACTTTGTGAGGCCAAGGCAGTTGGATCACTTGAGGTCAGGAGTTCGAGACCAGCCTGGCCAACATGGGGAAACATCATCTCTACTAAAAATACAAAAATTAGCCAGGCATGGTGGCACATGCCTCTAATCCCAGCTACTCAGGAGGCCGAGGCAGGAGAATCACTTTAGCCCATGAGGCGGAGGTTGCAGTGAGCCGAGATCATACCACTGCACTCCAGCCTAAAAAAAAAAGAAAAGGAAAAATGAGAGAAATCCTTTATTCATATGAAATTGTTCTTTTTATGTTGCTAGAGAAAACTAAAAGTTATTATAGAACTTTTAGAACAATATATTACCAAGTTATTTTATTAAAATCACTGCATTAATATTATTCAACACCTTTAAAAATTAAATTGTAGAATAACTTAAATTGAGTAACAAATGAAAAGTGTTGTTATTTTCCAGCTAATAATGGAAACAACAACAAAAATCAATTTTTATTTGGTGAAAATTGTTCTCAAGTTCTAAATGCTGTCTTCATTTAAAACTTAAAGCAACCCTATAGGGGAGGTACTATTTTAAGTCATTTTTACAAACAATGATGAAATGGCAGAGTAGAAAGGCTGAGTAATTTACTCAAGGTGACATCACTAATAAATAATGACATCAATATTAAAATGCTGGTCCTCTGACACTATAACCTGTGCCTAGCAGGGCTACTACTTCACCTTGTGATTATTATGCAAGTAAGAGACGGTTGGCCAGGTGCAGTGGCTCACACTTGTAATCCCAGGACTTTGGGAGGCTGAGGTGGGCAGATCACCTGAGGTCAGGAGTTTGAGACCAGCCTGACCAACATGGTGAAACCCCATCTCTACTAAAAATACAAAAATTAGCTGGGCATGGTGGTGGTGTTACCAGGGAGCCTTGCTCCCAGAGCTCCCAAGATGGTAGTGGGCCACTTCCAAGAGGGCGGTGGGCCACTTCCAAGATGGCAGCAAGTCTCATGTTCTCTGACCTGGGATTCTTGGCCTCACAGATTCCAAGGAATGGAATCTTGGGCCATGCAGTGAGTGATATAGCTCTATTAGAAGCCGTGGGTCACGGAAGAGAACCGTGGAACCCAGTGACTGGTGTTCAGCTCCATCAGGACAAACCCAGGCACTTAGCCATGCAGGAACAATGGCAAGCCTTTAGTCCGATTGGGAGTGGCAATGGGCACCACGCTGGTTCAGGAGCACAGTGGACACCCTGCTGGATCTGGAGGGATGGAAGTCAGTGGCAGGTGTGCAATGGTGGCAAACAGCAGTGGTGGACAGCGAGCGAAAGCTCAGCTTGAGCCATAACAAAACATGGACCAGAAGAGTGCAGTTGCAAGATTTAATCTAGTGAAATGGAGTGAAAACAGACCTCCCATATAGGCGGAGGGGACCCAAAGGATGTTGCCATTGCCGGCTCGAATGTCTAGGTTTATATCCTGATCCTTGTCCCTCCTGCTGTGCTCTCAGGCAATAGATGATTGGCTATTTCTTTACCTCCTGTGTTTGCCTAATTAGCATTTTAGTGAGCTCTCTGATTGGTCAGGTGTGGGTTAAGTTGCAAGCTCGTGTTTAAAGGTGGATGTGGTCANGCACCACGCTGGTTCAGGAGCACAGTGGACACCCTGCTGGATCTGGAGGGATGGAAGTCAGTGGCAGGTGTGCAATGGTGGCAAACAGCAGTGGTGGACAGCGAGCGAAAGCTCAGCTTGAGCCATAACAAAACATGGACCAGAAGAGTGCAGTTGCAAGATTTAATCTAGTGAAATGGAGTGAAAACAGACCTCCCATATAGGCGGAGGGGACCCAAAGGATGTTGCCATTGCCGGCTCGAATGTCTAGGTTTATATCCTGATCCTTGTCCCTCCTGCTGTGCTCTCAGGCAATAGATGATTGGCTATTTCTTTACCTCCTGTGTTTGCCTAATTAGCATTTTAGTGAGCTCTCTGATTGGTCAGGTGTGGGTTAAGTTGCAAGCTCGTGTTTAAAGGTGGATGTGGTCACCTTCCCAGCTAGGCTCAGGGATTCTTAGTTGGCCTAGGAAATTCCAGCTAGTCCTGTCTCTCAGCCCCCCTCTCTCAACAGGAAAACCCAAGTGCTGTTGGGGAGGTTGGCCGACAACTGCTCTGACTGCTTCCTGCTGAATTGGGGCATAGTAGGGGTTGTACAGTTGAGATTTCCTCGGGAGGGGTGCCTTCGATGTCATTAACATTGGAGCATGGGCTAGCAGGCTGGTTTAGGCGTCCGTGGTAGATCTCACTCATGGACTGCATCTGGGGCTCCATTTGAAGAACGATTTGTAGTTTTACAGCTTCGATTCTGGAAGAGACAGACTTAATAAGGAGGTTAAAGATACAGGGATTGAAATGTATGGCCTGCAGTGCAGGGAGTTATTTCTTTGGAATACTTTACAGGCCCCAACTATCTGCTTGATAGTTTTGGAAAGGCCTGGTCCAGTAAATAATAATTTGGCCATCTGATGGGTGCTACCAATGCCTAAGTGAAAGGTTTGGTGAAGGGTTTTAAGTAATTTCCATTGGTTAGCTGCAGGCAAAAGTATTTTCCCTTCTTCAGTGGCTAGCCATCCTGAGGGGAGAAAATTATGTCTTCATGATGTTCCCTATTCTATTTCTCCTGCTGAGTACTGGGGCTTGGTTTCCTGGAGGGGATTACCTCAGACTAGGAGTCCTTTTATAAGCATTTCTAATGCAGGGTCCTGCTTTGTGGCTCTTTTGGCTTCAATATCCGCTTGGCGGTTCCCTTCTATTTCCCTTTCCTTTCCTTTCTGATGACCCTGGCAGTGTAAGACTGCCACCTCTTTAGGTTTTTGTACAGTCAATAATAATTTCCTAATGGCTTCCTGATGTTTGATAGGTGTTCCCTCGGAATTTAGGAATTCCCTTTCTCTCCATATTGCTGCATGGACATGGAGGGCTAGGTAAGCGTACTTAGAGTCTGTATATATATATACCTTTTTTTCTTCTCCTAATTCTATGCCCAAGTGAGGGCTATTCGTTCTGCCAGCTGAGCACTAGTTCCTGAAGTGAGGGGATTACTTTCAAGTATTCCATTTTCACTGACCACTACATACCCCGCTTTTCGAAGTCCTTTTTCTACAAAGGAACTTCCCTCAGTATACAAGTTGAGGTTGGGATCAGTCAAGGGAACCTCTAAAAAGTCCTCTCGAGTGGCATAGGTTTGAACAATTACTTGTTGACAGTTATGTTCTATCTTTTCTTCATTGCCTGGAAGAAATGTGGCTGGTTAAGAGTTGCACAAGTGCCCAGTCGCAGCACTGGCCCTTCAAGTAATAGAGCCTGATATTTAAGTAAACAGTTGTCTGACAGCCACAAGTCTGCCTTAGCAGTGAGTATGCCATTCACATCATGAGATGTCTGCACAGTAAGATCTCTTCCCTGTATTATTTTAACTGCTTCAGATACTAAGAGTGCTACTGCTGCCACTACCCATAAACAGTGAGGCCAACCCTTTGCCACTACATCAATTTCCTTACTCAGGTATGCCATAGGTTGCAAGCTCGTCCCTTGGACCTGTGTAAGGACTGCTAGAGCTATTCCTGTTTTCTTTCTGTGACATATAAAGAAAAATCTTGCCCTGTTGGCAAGCTTAACACTAGGGCTTGGGTTAGGGCCTTCTTTAGGGCCTGGAAAGCCACTTCTGCTTCAGGTGTCTATCTTACTAAATGGGTATTGGCTTTCTGAGTTTCCTTAATTAGTGTATATAATGGTCTGGCTATTTCGCCGTACCTGGGAATCCATATTCGGCAGAAACCTGTTATGCCAAGGAATCCTCTTTGTTGCTTTAGGGTTTTGCGATGAGGATAAGCCAGTATAGGCTGGATATGTTCCTCACTGAGGGCCCTGGTGCCTTTGGATAATTTTGGCCCTAAGTATTTAACCTGCTGTAAGCAGAGACGAGCCTTTGGTTTGGGAAACCTTATAGCCACAGGTGGTGAGGAAATTTAAGAGTGCTTGGGTGGCTTGACAGCACAAGGTTTCTTGTGAAATTTAAGAGTGCTTGGTGGCCAAAAGTAAATCATCCACGTACCGAAGGACAAGAGTGTCCAGGTATGAGAACTGGCTCAAGTCTTGGGCTAATGCCTGACCAAATAGACGGGGGCTATCCCTGAACCCTTGGGGGAAAACAGTCCAGGTGAGTTGAGATGTTGGGTTTGAAGGATCTTCAAAGGCAAACAAGAATTGAGAGTCAGGATGTACAGGGATGCAGAAAAAGGCATCTGTAAGGTCCAGGACTGTAAACCACTCTGCTTCCTCCAGTATTTGGGAAAGTAGAGTATAAGGGTTAGGTACAGCTGGGTATAGAGGGACAATGGCCTCATTGATAATCCTGAGATCTTGCACTAATCTCCAGTGTCCGTTGGGTTTCTGTACTCCTAAAATTGCAGTATTGCCTGGTTTTACTAGGCTTTGGGCTTTTAGGTCCTTAACAATCCTTTGGAGTCCTGGTTGGGCCTCGGGTCTGAGGGGGTACAGCCTTTGGTAGGGAAAGGAGGCGGAATCCTTAAGTTTAACTTGAACAGGACGGGCATTTTTTGCTCGTCCATATTGTCCTTCTGTTGCCCAGACTTCAGGATTAATTCCTTCCTCAAGCAGGGGACAACAAATGGGTGTTCCTTCTCCTATGTTCAGGTGTATAATGGCTCCTGCTTTTGCTAGAATGTCTCTCCCTAACAAAGGAGTGGGGCTTTCAGGCATAATTAGAAAAGCATGTGAAAAGAGTAAAGTTCCCCAGTCACAACTTAATGACTGGGAGACGTATCTAGTGACCGGCTGTCCTAACACCCCTCGGATAGTGACAGATCTGGAGGACGGTTGTCTGGGACAGGAGAGTAAGACTGAAAAGGCTGCTCCAGTGTCCAGGAGACAGTTAACCTCCTGGACCTCAATGGTCAAGCATACCCGGGGCTCTGTGAGGGTGATGGCATGGGCTGGCACTTGCCCCGGACACCCTCACTTCTGCTGCTGGATCATCTGGTTAGTGGCTTCTGACTCAGAGGACCTTCGTCCCCTGGGGCAGTGGGCCTTCCAGTGATTCCCTTGACATAAGGGGCATGGACGAGGGGGCAGCTTACTTCTACTTGGACAATCTTTTCTAAAGTATCCTTGTAGACCACACTGGAAGCAAGCCCTGTTAGGCTTTCGATTTTGCCCAACTTTTCCTTTTTCAGACTCTCTGAAGTCCGCTTACCTGAGGGCCATGACTAAAGCAGTGGCCTTTTTTTAATCCCGTTTGTCCCATTCCGCCTGCTCCTCCTGATCTCTATTATAAAAAACTGAGGTTGCCAAGTTCAATAGGGTTTCTAAATTTTGCTCTGAGCCTAAGGCAGACTTTTGAAGTTTTTTCCTAATGTCTGAGTGATAAACTTATCCTTTAAGATTAGTTGGCCTTCAATAGAGTCAGGTGACAGGGAGGTATGCTTCCTTAGTGCTTCCTTTAGTCTCTCCAGAAAGGCAGTAGGATTTTCTTCCTTTCCCTGTGTTATAGTGGACATCACTGAATAATTCATAGGCTTCTTCCTAGTTTTCCTTAGTCCTTCTAGCATGCAAGTTAGCAAATATCTGTGGCACCAATCTCCATGTTCTGATTCTGTGTCCCAGTGAGGGTCTACACTGGGAACTGCCTGCTGGCTTGTGGGGAATCATTCTCTTTCCTCTGTTGTCATCCTATCATTGACCTGACTCAGATACCAGAGATCACCAAACTCTCGGACTGCAATGATGGCAGCATTTCTCTCATTCGGGGTTAGTGTCTGATTTAGCAGTAACATTACATCTTTCTATGTCAGATCAAAGGATTTTCCTAACACTTGTAAAACATCAATATAGCCATCAGGGTTAACTGAGAATTTACCTAGGTCTATCTTAATTTGCTTTAAGTCTGAGAGAGAAAACAGTAAATACACTCTGACTGGGCCGAATTCTCCTCCCACTGCTTGGAAGGGGCATAATCGGGGAATATTGGCACTCTCTGGTTCATTGTTTACCCCTTTGTCTATCTCCTTTTGGACTGAATGGGTTGAAGTGGGGTCCTTATTAGTTGGGGAAGGAGTCAGGGGACGCCAGGGTTGGGAGGTAGACTCTGAGGGCTTCCTGTAGGGCATAAATCACACTTTTACATAATTGCAAGTTGTCTCTTAATGAAAAGAAAGTTTGTACATATGGCACTTCACTCCATTTGCCTTCTTTTCTACAAAAGAGGTCTAGCTGTAAGATGGTGTTATAATTTATACTTCCCTCAGGAGGCCAGGTTTCTCCCCTTTGAAGAGGATATCGTGGCCAGGCGGTACTGCAGAAGAATATAAGTCATTTCTTAGCGTCTGAGGGTCAAATTGGTCCCAATTCTCCAGAATACATCTTAGGGGCGTTTTGCCTTGGGGAGAACATTTCCCATCTGAAAAAAGAACATAGGGATGCCAGCACCCCTAGTTATTTTCCAATGAGCATTAGTCCTAGAGCATCCTCTGTTGTCCTAACACTTATTCCTTTCCAGGGTGCGTAACCACCTATGGACTTCTGCTTATCAGATTAGTTATGCTCACCGATGTAGCAGTCCTGCACCTGTTTTCCCGCCTCTCTTGACCATAGAAAAAGGGGTCCGGGCTGCTGGATTCTAGTGGTCCTTTACCAGCGTGCCCAACGTTGCCTTTGCACTCAGGGGTGAGTTCCTTTCCAGGGTGCATAACCACCCATGGGCCTCTGCTTATCAGATTAGTTACGCTCACCAATGTAGCAGTCCTGCACCTGTTTTCCCACCTTTCTTGACCACAAAGAAAGAGGTCCGGGCTGCTGGATTCTAGTCGTTCTTTACCGGCATGCCCAATATTGCCTGTGCGCTCAGGGGTGAGCCCTAGAGCTGGACTGGGTTCCTGAGCATTTCAATAACAACCCAGCTACCCCATCAAGATGCATTCCTATAAACAACAGTTCTTTTGCAAATTCATTTCAGAGAGTGTGTAGCTAACCTTTTGAGTTGGGATTGAGATAGTCTTTTGATTCTGTAAGTACTTTAAGGCTTGGCTGAGTGCAAACAGGTCGCATATTTGAGGAGACCAATTATTAGGCAATTTTTTTTAACACTACTTCCACAAAAGTCTCCGTATCAATTACTGAATACCCATTGGGTTTTTTTCTCAATCACCTGGGAGGAACCATCTGTCATCCTGTCCTGAAGGGAGTTCCTCCTAGGTCTGGTCAGACCTTCGTATGGTAATTAAGATTTAAATCCCCTGTTAGGAAATCTGTTGGGTTAAGGATTTTTTGATAGGAAAAATCCTGGTTGTCCGGTTGTCCGGTTGCCCGTGGCCTCAGTGTTCTCAGGCTATGCCCTTGTTTACACTAACAACAAGGTAATATCAGAGTGTTATAGGGTCACGGAGAAGACCTTCAATAACTAATTATAGGTTTTTAATTAACCTGACTTTTAAAGGAATAGGGCACAATTTTTACTATTTCTGTCTTTTTCTTTCTTTTTTTCCTTGACTCCCTCTTTGTTTCTCTCTCCATCTCTCTCTCTCTCTCTCTCCGTGTCTCCCTCTCTCCCTCAGTCTCTCCTTTTCCCTCCGTCTCTCTCTCCCTCCATCTCTCTCTCTCCCTCTGTCTTTCTCTCTCAACCATTACAAACTTGGGGTCCTACATAACTGCCCATGTTGACAGCTGTATACGTAAATCGAGAGGGACACCAGGGATAAGACTCCCTGGGTTTATAGCCTAGATGCCTAAGAATGCGGCCTTGAGCTTCCTTATATCCCTTTCGAGGTACAACTTGCTAGAGGAAATGAAAGTCTGAACCATTAGTACCTAGGAGGCAGGGATCAGAGGAAGTAGATTCAGAGGTAAGGAGAATCTGGGGGCTATGCTTTCAAGAAAATCGTGGTCAGGACCCAGGAGGTATGGGTCAGAAGAGAAGGTAGGGGCACATGCATGGGTGACTGTTCAGTAGAGACTTCTGGCTGTGCCATGATCTCAAGTGGCTACTGCCAGGAGTTCGGGACAACAGCTTTCTGCCTAGTCAGCCCTCAGCTTCCCCAAGAAAATTGAAAGTGGAAGCTGGCTCCAGGCAGACCAACGTCCTCCAATATTACTCATCGCTTTGGACGTCCCTTCGTGGTCACCAAAATGTTACCAGGCGTCCTTGCTCCCAGAGCTCCCAAGATGGTGGCAGGCCACTTTCAAGATGGCGGTGGGCCACTTCAAGATGGCAGCAAGCCTTGTGTTCTCTCACCTGGGGTTCTTGGCCTCACAGATTCCAAGGAATGGAATCTTGGGCCATGCGGTGAGTGTTATAGGTCTATTAGAAGCCGTGGGTCACAGAAGAGAACCATGGAACCCAGTGACTAGTGTTCAGCTTGATTAGGATGAACCCAGGCACTTAGCCATGCAGGAACAATGGCAAGCCTTTAGCCTAATCGGGAGTGGGCGCTGGATCAGGAGCACAGCAGACACCCTGCTGGATCTGGAGGGATAGAAGTCAGAGGCAGGTCTGCAATGGCAACAAACAGCAGTGGTGGACGGCAAGCGAAAGCTCAGCTCGAGCCATAACAAAACACGGACCAGAAGAGTTCAGTTGCAAGATTTAATAGAGTGAAATGGAGTGAAAACATTCCCCTATATAACAGGAGGTTGCTGTTGCCAGCTCAAATGCCTGGGTTTATATCCTGATCCTTGTCCCTCCTGCTGTGCTCTCAGGCAATAGATGATTGGCTATTTCTTTACCTCCTGTGTTTGCCTAATTAGCATTTTAGTGAGCTCTCTGATTGGTCAGGTGTGGGTTAAGTTGCAAGCTCGTGTTTAAAGGTGGATGTGGTCACCTTCCCAGCTAGGCTTAGGGATTCTTAATTGGCCTAGGAAATTCCAGCTAGTCCTGTCTCTCAGTGGGTTCCTGTAATCCCAGCTACTTGGGAGGCTGAGGCAGGAGAATTACTTGAACCCCGGGGTCAGAGGTTGCAGTGAGCTGAGATAGTGACATTGCACTCCAGCCTGGGCAACAAAGAGTGAAGCTCCATTAAAAAAAACAATAAATTCTTTCTTATTATGAAAGTAAGATATCCTAGCACTTTGGGAGGCCGAGGCGGGCAGATCACGAAGTCAAGAGATTGAGACCATCCTGGCCAACATGGTGAAACCCCGTCTCTACTAAAAATACAAAAATTAGCTGGGCATGGTGGCGCATGCCTGTAATTTCAGCTACTCGGGAGGCTGAAGTAAGAGAATCACTTGAACCCAGGAGGGTTCAAGTGAGCCAAGTTGCAGTGAGCCGAGATCACACCACTGCCCTCCAGCTGGGTGACAAGAGCAAAACTCCGACTCAAAAGAAAAAAAGAAAAGAAAAGAAATGAAGATAGCATAATATTAAATAAACTTTTTGTTCTCCTCCTGGGTGAGAAGTCTAAAAAACTTCAGAATTTTTATCTGAACACATAAGTGTTTCTAAGTCTAATTTGAAATTATTTTTTGTTCTTTAGTTGCCCAGGGGTTACCAAGCTTTAAATTTCTGTAATGTGAAGAGGTAATGTTTTATTTTATTTTATTTTATTTTATTTATTTATTTGCTGCAGGAAAAGACTACTGGGAAATTAACGTCAGCAACACCCAAGGATAATATTATTTATGACAATGTGTTTCAGTTACTTGTAGCAAGCGCAGGTTCCTGCCAGTCTCCTGCCCAGTCTTTTCCATTACTTTAGCCCCAGTAAATGAGATCACAAAAATGAGATCACAAATCTCAATGTACTGGGCCATGCAGACAGACTTTTTCCAAGATAGTGACAGACCTGAGGGGGCCCTTTTGGATTTAGGAGAGGCCCTGGGTTCAGATTTCAGTAGGATGAGAACAAGTAAGACCAAAGTCTCAAGCCACAGGAGTACAGAGTTCAACCACAGGGGTTAACAATTGGGAAGTAGAAACAAAATAGAATGATGACAAATGTCACTGGCTTTCAGATTCAGATTTTCTCTTTATACCGAAGAGTTCACCAAAGCATGAATTCTCCATTCTGCTTCTCCCTGTCTCTGGGAAAAAGTCCACAAACAAAGGTCCTTTATAATATTACTCAACCTTTGTCTATGGCCTCTTTCCCAGACCACCCCATCAACTTAAGAGTTTCAACTTTGTCATGCCCAGTGTCCCTCTCCAATCATTGCTTGCTAGTCACCGCCTCTGTACATGTCCACAGTGTAGTCCTCAGGACCTAGTTCAAGTCACCATCTATAGTAAGAGCATAGATTTGCAATGTTTGTACTTACCTTCTTTGAGATTCTGTTCCTTTTCATGTAAAATGAGGAGATAGAAAATTCTTGAGGAGTTAAATATATATAGAGCTCTTCAATTGTGCCAGGCATATCCTAAAACTTCAGTCATGCTAGGGTTTTATATTTCTTTAAAGCCTTCTCTAACCTTCTCAAGCAGTGTTACTCTCTTCTGTGTAGTTATAGGACATTGTATTTGCCTGTATTATAACCTTTGTATTATACAGCTATAGGTTAATTTATATTAACCTATATTAGAAGCAGAAGCATATTCTGAGACAATATGCTTCTTGTAGAGATCAACACTACATCTCTCATTTATATCCTTGGTTTCTGGATATAGCATATCCTATAGGTATGCTATACTGTATCCGATAGATATACTATACTATAGATATAGTATATTCTACAAATCTATGAAATATTTTTCTTTTTCATCAAACGTCGAATTTCCATATATTCCACATTCCTCACCTTAGGAATTTAGTACTAACCTGACTATTGACTATGGCACACATTCTCAAAATTTAGCCTGCATTAGAATGTCCAGGAAGGCTTGTTAAAACACAGCTGAGTCCCACCTGCCCCCAGATTTCATTGCAATAATCTTAAAATGGGACCTGAAAATTTTCATTTCTTACCAATTCTTTGGTAATGCTGATGTTGTTGGTTGGGAGGGAGGTGGGGGAATGCATTTTGAACCACTGAACTAAAGTGTTAAGCTGTTAAATTGTATCTCCTCTCAAGCGTTAGCATTTAACAGGGGTCATGGAGTTTTGACACCTAAGAAAGTTAGTGATTGGAAACTGTACTGTGGTGATCACTCTGCACCTCTCTGAAATGTTACCAAACCAAAATTGGGCAGAGAAATACTGATCATCCCTGGCAAGGTCTATAGGAGCCCCGGAAGCCTGTGCCCTTAATATAAGCCATTCACAGAAATAAGAGAGAACTTTATTCTTCACCTTTCAAAGAAGAATGAACGCCTTTTATCAGAGACTTAAAGAAATCCACACACCACCACCTCAAATGTTCCTCTAGTTGCTTGAGTGGCTCTAGCAGGCCTGGGAAGGTGAGAAAAACAATAAAGGTCAAGGACAGAGTGAACCCTTAAGAGCTACGTACTTTCTTTCTGTTCAAGAGGGAGACCAGATCTGTTTGCGGTTTGCAACTAACAAACCGAAAAATATTCTTGATGTTTTAGTTCTGGAGCCTTGAACATCGACCTTTGCCACTGGGATTAGTTTTACTAGGAAAACAAATCTCTGTGCCTAAAGTTCCAGTTGAAACTTTGTCAGGCAGTCTGAGGACTTTTCTTAGTGAAGTTATGGGATTTACCTCCTTCCTAAAGCATAGTAAGGGAAAGCTGATGATCATACTGGAAGCCTTAGAAATGTTTGCCACTGATTTGCTCTGTGCTTCTTCACAATTACTACTGCTCACCCAAGAGATCAAGAATGCTTATTAACATCTACCCAAGCTTCAAATCAGGTCGCAATGCCAATTGAGTTGGCTGGTCATCTGATCACTGAAACTAAAATGTTGATGGTCTAAACTGTTCATGGTAAACCACTGTTTGAACATCTAGCACTCTTATATTCTTTTTTAGAATTAGTTTAAAACTTATTTTTAAATAATTATTGCTGTTCTCACAATTTTGCCGACAAATGTATAGTAAGCTCTGACATTGCTTAGTGAAAGGTACAAATCTAGTAAATTACATAGTCACAGTAAACCTAATATTCTGTATCTGACTCTTTAGATAATGAGCCAAGAGGTTTTAGGGATTTAATTTATAAGTAGAATGGGGCTAATAATGGGCTATATACCGCCTTCCAATGGTATTATAAAGAAAAGAGGAAGGGCAAGAACAAATGGAGGTTACAAAGCAAAGTACAGATGTGGGTGGGAACTGTTTTCTTTTCACTTCAGTGGTTCTTTTAGGCTATATTGACTAATCCTGAAAACTGCTTTTAATACTAAGGCATGACCTAACAAATAATTGCTGGGGATAAAAGTAAATGTCCATTAAAGTAAGTGCCTATGACAGGTGTAAAAGTAAAACTGGTCTGATAACTATTTTCTCCATCTCTGAATGAATTTAATATGGAAATGTACCATCTGAGAGGGATCGAAGAGTTCAGTCCTTCCTTAACTATGCTTTAGGAGACATTTGATATCTCATCATCATTTGAAGTGTCTTTTTACATTCAGCTTGTGGCCCTTACTTCAAAAAAGGAGCATTTGCAGTGCTATAAGCAAAAGTGTTATTGATGGTGGCAAATCTGAGTTAATGTACCAAATTGTTTTCTGTTTAAAGAATTATAGCCCTGAAAATTCCAGTTCTGAAATTAAAAAAAAAAAAAGCTAGTCCTGGAATTAAGAAAACAATACCTCTTATGTCTAATAGTTTTTGAATAATGTATAAGTTTTGTTATATCATGGAATCTATTAGAATATTATTTATTAGGTAAATGCCAATGTAGTTAAATTTATGTAAGGCACCCCTTATATAAAATCAGTACAACATGATGAGTTTATAAAACAGGTAACCAAATTATTGAAAATGTATTTACTGCCTATTGTAGACCCAGAATTATAAGAAATATTATAGCTTATAAAACAAATAGCAGTATATACTTATTGCAAAGGAGGTCATTATTAGGGCAGCCTTGCAGGGATGTAAGAACTAGATTTTGTAGTCAGATATGGGATCAAAGTTTGATTCTACTGTCTGCTAGATTTCATATCCATGAGCCATAGTCTACTCATTTATAAACCAAGGTCCATGATACTTAATAATAAGAGTAACTATGGGGCTTTAAAGGACTTTCCTTAGTGTCTGGAGCTTAGTAGGCTCTTAGCTAGTAGCCATCATCAAGCTGGATTAGTCTGGCAAGGGTTTTAGGTAGATTGATATTTGAGCTGGGTCTTAAAGTATATATAGGATTTTGAAAGTAAGGGAGTATACTGGGAGAATATTCTAGGCAAGGAGAACTACAGACACAAAGGTAAGAAGGAGTTGGGTCAGACAGAGTACAAAAAATGTAAACACTGGCCGGGCGCGGTGGCTCAAGCCTGTAATCCCAGCACTTTGGGAGGCCGAGGCGGGCGGATCACGAGGTCAGGAGATCGAGACCATCCTGGCTAACACGGTGAAACCCCGTCTCTACTAAAAAATACAAAAAACTAGCCGGGCGAGGTGGCGGGCGCCTGTAGTCCCAGCTACTCGGGAGGCTGAGGCAGGAGAATGGCGTAAACCCGGGAGGCGGAGTTTGCAGTGAGCTGAGATCTGGCCACTGCACTCCA
>NW_016817055.1:1821918-1884288 GCF_001698545.2 Rhinopithecus bieti
AAAAAAAAAAAAAAAAAAAAAAAAAAAAAAAAAATGTAAACACTAAGTTTGGATAGGTGAGATGTGGTCTGAAAATCCTGGGCCTTGAAAACCAGGCAGAGGACTTTGACCTTGAGACTGTAGACAAAAGGGAACAGTTGTAAACATGTGAAAGACAAAGTAATAAGATAAAATTATTTGCAGAAGATTAGCCTGGTGATAGTAGCCAAGATAGTTTGAGGAGAGAAGAGAATGAATTTGAGAAAGTATTGATGATATGAAATAATAGGGCCTAAAATTGTTCAGGGCAGTGAAAACTGAAAGGAAGGATTAAAATACATTAGAACTTGCTGGACGTGGCGATCCCTGCGTACCTGTAATCCCACCACGTTGGAAGGCAGAGGCAGCCAGGTTGCTTGAATCCAGGAATTTGAGACCAGCTTTGACAACATGGCAAAGCCCCATCTCTACAAAAAAATTAGGCACACGGTGGCTCATACCTGTAATCATAGCACTTTGGAAGATCGAGGTGAGAGGATCACTTGAGCGCATGGGTTTGAGACCAGCATGGGCAACATAGCAAGACCTCACCTCTACTAAAAATAAACAACTAGCTGGGCAGGGTGATGCACTCCTGTAGTCCCAGCTACTCTGGAGGCTGAGGTGGGAGGATCACCTGAAGCTCATCAGGAGGTCTAGGCTTTGGTGAGTCATGTTTGTGGCACTGCACACTAGCCTAGGCAACAGAGTGAATCTCTCTCTATTGAGAGGGAGAGAAATTGCTGAAAGTTATATTAAAATTTAAAGTTTTGACTACTAGGACTACAGTAACAATTGCCACCATTGAATAATACATAATGTTCTAACATAGAAAATGCTGAAGTGTTATCTTATTAATCTTCATTACAGCCCTGTGAGGTAACATACCCCAGTTTCTTTTTTTCTTTCTTTCTTTTTTTTTTTTTTTTTTTTTTTTGAGATGAGGATCTTACTCTATCACCCAGGCTGGAGTGCAGTGGCGCAATCTCAGCTCACTGCAACCTCCACCTCTTAGGTTCAAGCGATCCTCCCACTTCAGCTTCCTGGGTAGCTAGGACTACAGGCACATGCCACCACACCCAGCAACATACCTTGATTTTAAAGAAAAGAAAGCTGAACCTTAGAGAAGTCATGCCACAACATATTTCGTGGGTTATAATAATGTTTGGTGGTAGTGATTTGATTGTATGTCTCTCCCATTTGATTGAATATTCCAGAAGAACAATTTTCTTACTTCACTCTGCTGTCTTTGGCAGAGGGATGATGAGAATTCTGCAGAGTGAAATATTTATTAAATCTTTAGCTAGATGGATGGATGGTTAGATGCCTCAAGGTTTACATAGCTAATGAAGAGGAATCAGAATTCAAATCTGGATTGTTTTCATATCAAACTGTATATTAACTAACATTACTCTATTTCTGCATCTGCAAGATTACATATAAGATGTGAGGAAAGTAGGGGCATGATCCAAAGGACATAATCACAAGAACGTCTTTATTTATAGCAGCATTCTTTAGGGATGTGCTTTCCATATGGGAGAGTTACTTATCTTGAAGCCAGTTCTCCATATCCCTTTGGGAGGCGAAGATGCCTATGATAGCCCATATTTGGCTAAGACCAATAGCAGGACACTGAACAGAAAGATCCAAATGAAAGCTGTGTCATACAGATCGTTTAAACACAGAGCAGCATGTATTTTATAAGCTCTGGTATCCACAGATCATGCTGACAATCTCAGATTTTGTGGTTTGCTTTTCTTTTTTCAAACAGTGCTCTGTATATTTAGGAAAAGGTTAGAATGTGTAGCATGAAACAATGTCTAAATATAAGCAATCAATGTGATTAACTGAATGCCCCAAATATGCACTGTATACGTATTTCTCAGGAAAGGCAGGCAATAAATACATATATTTTGTATATATCATCATTCTCTGAAAAGTTAGACAGTGAGATATACCAGTGTGTGATGTATTACACTGAAAGAATCTTTGCTTGTAGTCAGTAAATATTATTACTTAATCAGACCAGATTATGCTTCTAAAATATCTCCCTTGTCCCAGATCATCTTATTTTGGTGATAAATATTAGAAAAATAGTGGTTTTTTTTGTATTTTAATTCACAGACTTGTAAATGTGGGTCTTCTTGATTGAATACAGCCTAAGGAGGAGGATGTTAAGTTGAGGTTCTTTTGAGGGGAAGATATCATCCTTAGATGGGATTTAGCTTAATTGTGTACAACTTTAAAAAAAAAAAATCTAGGGTCATTACTTTTTATCTCCCCAAATTCTTAAAGGGAATTGTGTCTCCTGCAAAATATTGCAACCTACTGGCCTGTGATGTAGCCACGATTTGTGGAGCTATACAATTCCATGCAGTGGCCAGTCCTATGTACAAAAGAATGCTGGAATGATATATGCCTTTATGGTGTTTGCAGTAGTGGCAGGTATGTTTTGTAAGAGCTCAGAAGAGGTCTGAACAGGGATCTGCAGGGGAATGGAGTGGTCACGACAATATTTGTAACTGAGGTGGATTGCAAAAGAACCAGAGAATATACCTGGTGTAGAAAACACAACAGAGAAAGAAGAAATTGAGTGAAGGCACTATGAAAGTGAAGGCAAGGAGGCTAGACTGAGTGTGGAGTCACTTTACTCTGTGACTTTTGCTTGAATTAATGTAGGTTTAAGCCGTGCATCTTTAATAAGAAACTAACTTCTTTACCGGATTAGGGATTTAAAAGGATCTCTTTGTACCCAGTTGGGAAATGAGAGGTTGTCACATGCACATCCTACTCTATTAGTTCCACTATCTCTATGCTCTTTTCCCTCTGCACAAGAGAAATGAGCACATGTTTGTAAGGTTTACTCTTCAACAGCAAAGAAAAGTTCTTATTCACCCTTCAGTAGGCTCTTCATGAAAGTAGACAAGCTGTTGCATCACCAAAGACCAAGGAAGATACTCACTATTTTGGATCTTGAGCTTGACCTGGAGCTCCTGTAACCCAGTCACTAAGAAAGTATAACACGTGGTGAACAGCAAAGATTCTACAGTCAGATGGGCTCCGTTTAAAACTCAGTTCAGCCACCTTTAGTTATTGACCTTGGGCAAAGCTCCCCTCTCTCTTTGCTTTAGTTTATTCATCTATAAAACAGGGAACATATTTGTGCCATAAAAGTATTGAGAATTAAATGAGCTAATAGGTATAAAGTCATCAGAACATTACTTGAAACAGGGCAAGCACTCAGATGATAGCAACTATTAAAACCATAAAACATTTATACTCTAGGAAATCCAGCATGTGGTGGGTGTGTGGAGATCATCATGGTAAAGATTATTCAGCAGGAGTAATTCCAACATACAGTAGTTGAATGTGTACAGTGTGCTAGACTTTGGGATAATGGAGACACGGTGTCTGCTTGAGGCACTACAGTCTATTTTACAGGGTTATTGGCATTAAATTTGCTTTCCTAATATGTTTAGCTTACTGAATTGAATTCCCTTTAACTTACAGGAGGATGTTGACAAGGCAGTGAAGGCTGCAAGACAGGCTTTTCAGATTGGATCTCCATGGCGTACTATGGATGCTTCTGAGAGGGGACGACTATTATACAAGTTGGCTGATTTAATCGAAAGAGATCGTCTGCTCCTGGCGGTGAGTATTATCCAAGCTGGATGGGTAGCCAGAGCTCTCAAAAGCATTCAGTGTTTGAAATGGCAGGTTGTTTTGGTTTTAGTGATCCCTATATGCTCTCTACAAACAAAATGAAAACATTTGTTGTCCCAATGTATAGGCCCCTTAACATTGAACTTATTCTCAAATACTAATCTGCACTTCAATTCTGGATGATGTTAATTTCTGTTCCCATAATAGATTCTACGGCCTAAACTTTGGCAAACCCAGGTTAAACCAAATTTTAAAAATTTCTTTACCTTAAAACTTCTCAGAGGCTTTAATAAGATCACATGAAGTTTGAATCTCCTAGAATGATATATTAGGTTTTTTCAAGTATTTGACCACTGAACTCTTTTGATGGAAAAACTCAAGTTTGTTAAGGGTGCCCAAAATATTTCTCTAAAATAAATCTTATTTCTCATTAGTCTAGCCTACTAAGATATTTAATAAATGGTTACGTTTTTTTCTTCCTGAAATGTGTCTGTTCACAAGGGTCATAATTAAATGACGTTCTTTTACGGGTGAAAAGGCAAAGAATAAAAAAAATCCAATTATTAATGTGGTTTATCAAAATTATGTTTTATGAATACTATTTTGTGTGTTTATATTTTAGCAGTTAGATGAGTCAGAGCATAATATAGTTGGGGGAGGGTATTTCTTTTTTTTTTTCATCTCAATTGGGCATTATGATGAAGCCAATTAAAATAAACCAATACCAAGATCAGGTTTCAGAGCAAATTTCATCTTTAGAATCTGAAAGTGTCGGTAACAAAGAAGTCTACGTTTTAAAAAAATCAACATTAGCATCTATGGTTAATAGCAAGTATGGTTAATCAAAGAACCATTTATTACTCAAATATTCAACATAATTTGAAATACGCAAAAATTCAGAATGAGCAACTATGTGCCATAAAACTATAGTAATAAAAATGACCCGTAGGAAGAAAGAAGAAAATGCTAAAACTTGGTTTTTCTCAATTATCTGATTTGCTGACTGCCTGTCAGCATAAGATCCTATGGGGGGGAAAGTACAGGCATCCAAAAGTCACATTTGGTTAAATTTTGACGTGGTAGAGAGTGTAGTACAGAAGCAAATAGCTTTAACAGTTCATCACCTGTACATTTCTGCCTGGTAACCACCCCAGCAGAATATTAGATCTCAAAGAGCTTAAGGTCCTCCTTAAGAGGAGAAGCCAAAGGGGAGATAGGTCATCTTATAATGGTTAGGGCACATGACTAGAAAATGTTGAACTTTACCTGACCATTCAAATGGCAATTATGACAATAATGGCAACACTGGTAGTTTCCTAATTAAAATTCTGATAAAGGAAGTTCATGGTTGAAAAATCCACGAGTTACTTAAGTTTGTGTGAGTAGACTGTGTATATCCAGATGGAATGCAAAAATTAAAAATGAATACTGAGGCATCATTAATAGTTACGGACACTAAATTGTCACCCACAGTTGATTACAAAATAAGAGAAATCTTGTTGGAATTCCGATATGAGTTAGAAGACTAGGTTTCATTCTCACATGCTATGTATATATCAAATTGTGACCAATTTCTAGAAAGTTGGTTAGCAGGAGAACATTCAAAATGAGACAGAAAGAGCACTAGGGTTTAGAAATCAGAATCTCACTACCCTTTGTGCCCAGATCTTGCTATTTGACCTCAAGGAAGTCATTTTAATACTTAAAAGTGGAGGTTAGACAAGATGTCAAGATTTCTTCTATTTCAAAATTCTCTAGCACATGATTACTCAAAATATTTACTACATATTTTTAATCTAAAACTTTTATGGAATTTTAGATTTGGTGTTTGACATGTTTTTCAGACAATGGAGTCAATGAATGGTGGAAAACTCTATTCCAATGCATATCTGAATGATTTAGCAGGCTGCATCAAAACATTGCGCTACTGTGCAGGCTGGGCTGACAAGATCCAGGGCCGTACAATACCAATTGGTAAGTATCTTTGAGAAACCACTAATGGTGAGAATAGGAGTGAGGAGTTTACTATAGAGCTGAATAATTTCAAGCTCTCCCTTTTAAAGATGTCAACCAAATTAGGCAAAATTATTTTCCTCTTGACTTTGAGACAACATAGTTTTCGACTTAGACGTTTTATTAAAATTTGTAAAATGTATTTTAAAGTTGTTTCAGCATAATCATGAAGGTAACATTATAGATATTTTAGAAAATGTTAAACTAAGAACATTCCTATGGCCATAATAACTGATCTGAGGCATGCCTCTCTAAGGTCCCAAACTTTTTAAAACTGACCTCTGAAATTATTTATTTGGGTTTTATTCCAGTACTGATGTTTATATCCTTTCTGTAATGTAATTATTTAAGCTTCTTTACATGTTCCAGTATAAGTCAGTTATGGTCATATGTGCCTGGTCAAACTCAGTGTAGTTAAACCAGACTAATCAAACAAGCCAGTTCACACTGACTCATTTCAAGTATCTTCAAAGCAAGATGGGACTGTGTTTGCAGCCTGAGTTAAGGGTTTGCGTGTGTGTGTGTGAATCTGTATGTATGTGTTACTTTAGTGGGGTATGCACATAATATAGTAGAAATACTAAACATATTTCATGTGAAACATGAAAACACACACATTTAGGAAACAGTATGGGTAGAATTTAATTCACACAAACCTACGAGCTTTAGGAATACAATACCCTCCAGGACTGGCCCTGATGTTCACTTCCAATCTAATTGGAGCATCCAGGAGGTCAAAAGTGATAGCAGAAAGTTGAGAGGAGAGTAAGACCTCGGGAGTACTAAGAAATGTGGCTACTTTAGAACTGTCTGAATTTACTCTGGGACAAAATGGGAGAAGTCACTTAAAACACAAATAGATCTTTATGAAGAGATTTCTTGCTGAAGCCAGGAAGCTTCTGTGGGAACTAGAACAGAATTGAATGTCAAGCATAATGTGTCTCTCCGAATGACCACATTAACTTCAGGGCACATAAATTGGTCAAATTTAGATTGAAAATAAATGTCTTATACTCCTGTCATTTTCTTCATGTATTGAGAGAATTTGCTTTTATTGTTTGGTAGGCAAATAAAATACATTTTAGAATAAGTCAGCGGGAAAGGTTTATTACTTATAGGGAGATTTTCTTTTAATTCTACTGTTTTAATTTTACTATTTCTAAAATTATATTACAACCTTTAAAAGAATTCTCTTATTGGTAGAACTCTGAGCTACCAGAAACAAACTTGAATGTGGTTCTTCTCTTAGCCAGAGACCTCCTACTTCCTTTCTTGTCCCTTTTTTATAAAACTTTGAGAATAAGGATAATTTTCAAATCAGGCCTCCTAGATGATGAAAGGTAGAATTAATTATCTTTCCGATTTTTTCCAGTTTTGCATCTTTGGTTTCACCTAACTCAATTTTATGGTTCCTATCATTTCAAATTACTATTTTAGGGCTTCACTTACCATTTTGTGACTAATTGGAGATATGTATGGTCTCGATCTCTTGACCTTGTGATCTGCCTGCCTTGGCCTTCTAAAGTGCTGGAATTACAGGCATGAGCCACCACACCCTGCCAGATAAATGCTTTTAAAATTATTGTCTACATCTTTCTCTCACATCAGCCCCAAACCACCATTTTGTGAATGTCAAATACATTCACTTATATGTGATTATGTGTGTTTTATTTTTCAGATGGAAACTTTTTTACATATACAAGACATGAACCTATTGGTGTATGTGGCCAAATCATTCCTGTAAGTTTTTCTCCTATATAATTCTCAATTTTAAAAAGAAGAGTTCTTATTCAATCTAATGATGAAGCTTTCTCTAACACAGATGGATGCTTATGCATTTGTTAAATGTGGAGTAAATGTAAGAGTTGTTGAACTTGGTCTCCCTGTGACTAAACTTCTTGGATATGAATATAGATAGAAAACCTATCTATATTCTGGCATATCTCTTGAGAAAGTTTTAATGCTACATCATCTACAAATGTTATTGTTGTTTTTTAAAAGTTGTATCACGTACTCTTTATAAGAGCCATGCTTTACATGTATATGGCAAGGTGCTCTCCGCTGCACATCTGCAGGATAGCATTTTAGTGAAAGGTAGTAGAGCCTACTATTCTCCAGTGCACTTTCTCATTGAGACATCTCATCATGGAGAACAGTAACTACCAGAGTGTTCAACTCATGACAGACATTTTTTAATCAAAATGGAAAAAAGAATACCAGAGGCATTTGAAACACTGCATGGAATATATTTTACCTTTAGATAAGAGGCTCGGATACTCCATATTCCTCTTAGAGAAGGTAGCCTTTTTAAGAGAATTGTGAAGATATTTTAAGCCCAACAAACAGGAGACTATCTAAATGATTTTATTTTAACTGACATGCTTTAAAAGGCCAAACAAAAAAATGGCGGGGAAGTCCTTATGTGAAGAAATAGTCATGACTTATCTTTTGCTCCAACGAGACTGAAATATATTCATATCAATATTTTAGTGGAATTGTTTATTAATTCAAAAATCCCAATAAATTGATAAAAACTATATAATTATGAGCACTGATAATAGCTAATATGTACTACGTGTCTACGCTAGACGAGTTATTGCATTGAGCACCTGGCCCTCTTTCTTGATTAATCCTCAAGACAACCTTCTGAGGCAGAGAGGACTATTATCAGCGCTCACAGATTATGAAATCGGATACAGAGAGCATGTAACTTGTGTAAGTTCACATGGCTGGTCAGTGATTGAGCTGAGATTTGAACCCACGTACTTGGCCTCTGGACCCTGGACGTCTTTGTCTTTAGCAAGATATTTTTCCTGGAAACAAAAGCTACTGAATAATATTATTGGGTAAATAATTACAATAAATGACCTATGGAGGAGAGTAATCATCCTTTTTAAACATTTTTAGATAACTTACAATGTGCTTCATAATAAGCCAAACCATGCAGTGATTTTTTTTTTTTTCCTGGTAGAAAAAGAACTCAACAGCACTTGATTAAATTTTGAGGTTCTCTCCTACTTCCTTCTCATATCTCGTATCTGGTTTATTCAGAGCATTTTCACATTTACTAATTGCTTTTAGCAATGAAGTATAATATGCCAGATGATTTCACAAAACTACTGCAATTATTACATAACATCTACAGGGGGTGTATAATGTGGAAGTTGGATTAGCAAATATGCATTTTGCAATACAAAGAATCTATTGTTACATATTGCTTTCTAGTGGAATTTCCCGTTGGTTATGCTCATTTGGAAGATAGGACCTGCACTGAGCTGTGGAAACACAGTGGTTGTCAAACCAGCAGAGCAAACTCCTCTCACTGCTCTCCACGTGGCATCTTTAATAAAAGAGGTAAGTTTCCCTAAATTAAAATAAGCACAAGAACTCAAGAGTCGTAACTTACAATAGGAAGACCTCATTTGGTGCTACTATAAAGTACATTATTTACAGATGGCTCCTGTCCAGTCAGGGGAATACATTTAGCATGACTGCTGGCTGCAATTTCTGGCAGTCACCCCGATTTCATCTCTGCCCAAATGCGGACAGAAAGCCAAACGCAAAGGCTTGGTGTCAGTCATCTTGGGATCACATTTTTGCTTCTTTGTCCAACTCTCATGAATATAAATTCATGTTGAAAATTAATGTAGCATTCTTTCAAATGTTGAAACATTAAGTTGGTTTGTACCTGCCACTGATGGCCTAGTGTTTTCTGCAAAATTGTGTAAACTAATCTATGTAAGGTTGAAAGGGCCTCTATGCCAATATGCTTGTTTGTAACATTAGGCCACATTATTTCAAAACACTTTTCAATCTACTCATCAGTGGATATGTTTATATTCAGTTTTCTATTATGGTTTCCTCTGCATTTATCTTCCTGTTCAAAAACAGTAAAAGAGCACGTAAAACTTATTTTCATCAACTAACTAGATTATGTTAATATACTTGCAAACAATTCATTGTCCTTTTTTCTTCATCTTACCAAATCTTAAAAAACAAACGTTAGTCACTAGAAACTTAAAGTTACAAAACTGAACTTATCTTTTAAAATATACTTATTCAAATTAAAACAGGGAAAAGAGATGTCAGAATGAAACATTTTAATGCAAATAACAGGAAATTGTAATGTGCCAACTCAGTTCCCAGGCCTTCTACCTGAATTCTTTAATGAAGATTGAAATCAACTTGTGATGTTGAATCATGAATGGGATGACAGTACTTACTTAACAATTTACTGACTAAGTAATCCCAGTGGGAATTTGCAACTCAGCAGTCATGCCCTCAACAATCAACAACAGCTAGGAACTAAAAAATGTGAGATCCCTTCAGCTTCTTATTTTTGCTGATGGGAATAATAAACATGTTACTTTCTTTCTACATAAATAACTTACCAAACACTTTTTTACATACAATCTTTTTGAGTTAGCATTATGAAATTTGAAACAGCCATCACTGGGGCAGTGATTTCATAGAGTATGGACTTACCCTGACAAGCAATTGTCCCTCAATAATGTAACGCTTGAAGTTATTTTTTAAGTGTGCTTAGAAATGACACAATAAGACTAAAGAATAGAACCAGTTGAATGAATTTTTTTTTCTAGAGCATCTCATAAGGTTGGCATTAAGAGACAATCTCAATCCCCTACTCTCCTCTTTTTTAAATTAAATTCTTATATTGTAACTTTTAAACTTTTTACCTTTTAGGCAGGGTTTCCTCCTGGAGTAGTGAATATTGTTCCTGGTTATGGGCCTACAGCAGGGGCAGCCATTTCTTCCCACATGGATATAGACAAAGTAGCCTTCACAGGATCGACAGAGGTAATATTATTTACTCAGGGCAAAAGTTAAGAATGTTTTTATTGCCAGCTATGAAGTATGCTTTATGTAACTATTTTTGAGCCAACAATTTTAAAACAAAACTCTTTTAATGACTTGTTATTTCTTTTAGCCTTCAAATATATGCATAGAATATAAGCAGATGTAGTCTGAATGACATGATACACCAATTTAAAATCAGAATGAGAGTAAACTGTTTTTAGTATGTTCATTACTTTCTCTGATGAGAAATATGGCTGCTGAGACCTTGTCATATTATTAGGAAGATTTATAATAGAAAATTAGGCCATAGTGATTTGTATGAATGAATATGATTTTATCCTGTAGATTATGAAAATTAAATAGTACAGCCTCACCCTTTGCACCTCATTTGGAGGTGTCTTTCTCCTGGACATTCTGAAAGAGAGCCAGAAACTCAGCTTCCCTCAGTGGTACTTTAGCCTAGACTAACTTTTCTGCCTCTCTGGCTTGAACTTGACCATCCTAAAGGTGAAAGAAAAAGACCCCAACCACAAAGGAGAAGTGGCGGGCAGGAGGAAGGGCGGTCTAGAAGGTAAAGTTTGGGGAAATAGATCCCCATTTATTCATGATGTTCTATCCTAAGCAAAAGAAAGCAGTGGAAGAATACTGTACCATGAAAAAAAAAATTCTTGAGTCATTCTACTAGATTATGTGACTTTGTTAGATGCTTAATGCAAAAAATAATGTAAGCTGTTCATTGGTACACAGTATAGACAGTGAAGAGTGAACTTCACTCCATCTTAGAAAGCTGCTGACAACAAGAGATAAGGCAGGGTGTGATAAGGTACTAAGGTATGTACAAAGTGCTGTAAAAAGGTTCACAGGAAGGAATGATGATGTCCAAATGGGTACTAGAACTAGCTCTGGGTTTTGAGGAACTGTTACTTTTTTAACTTCCTGGAAGTTGAGAAGCAAAAAAGACATTCCAGATAGTGTGGTGAGCATAATTTGATTATTTTATAATCTTAATTATTTACTCCAATGTAAAGGCAAATTTACATGCAAACAGAAATGGTAGAAAATCAAACTTTATTTTCTTGATCTTTTAAAATGAAGTAAATAAATATATATATGTCTTCTTTGTTTTTCACAGACATAGAGTAGAAAAGGTTCACATTCTGCAAGTCCCTAACTGAGATAGGGAAAAGCAAACCCCACATTCAAGATTTATTGTAGACAAAACAAATGGGAATGTTCAAGATATGGCAATACATTTAAAACTGGTGACACCACAGGTTGAAATCATACCAGAGGAATAAAGGTGAAAATTCCTCAGCCTAGAATTCTAGATCCTCCCCAATAGGGAATCCATGTACCTGTTGGGGTCTAGATCAAGCCTGTCCAACCCATGGCGAGGAATGGCTTTGAATGTGGCCCGACACATTTTTTTTTTCATTCTCATCAGCTATCTTTACTGTTAGTGTATTTTATGTGTGGCCCAAGACAATTCTTCTTCCAGTGTGGCCCAGGGAAGCCAAAAGATTGAACAACCCTGGTCTAGATCCTATGCCTACTTGTTCTCCAGGTCATCTGGACCAGGAGCTACTGTTTGCTGATCTCATCTTCAGCATCAGTTTGTCTTTGCTCATCCATGATCCCCTATAATGTTGGAGGAGCACTTTACCTACCTTAAAAAAAATCCCTGGAGATTAAAAGTCTAGAAAATATCTTGGTTTAAATTCTGACTCTACCCCTCCTAGCAGTGTGTCTTTAAAAAGTTAAGTAGCCTTACTAAATTTGAGTTTCTTCATTTGTAAAATGGAGATGAGATCAACCTTACTGAGTTGTACAGAATAAAATTAAATGAGCTAATGAGTAAAACATTTATCACCCTCCTGAGCACTCAGTACATGTCATATTTCCTCTTTCCTCCCATACTTTTTAATTTCTCACACTAGTTTACACAGTGTGAGAAAAAAGCTTCCAGTTCGAATATTTCTTTTTCTCCATCTCTGCCACTCTGCCCTATCTCTTCCCGATTATTCCATATATCTTTTCATTCCCCCCTGCTTTTAGTTCATACTTGGCCATAACCTACTCTAAACTTGCTCCCACACGTTCCCTCTCTGGCTTTCTCCTTGCCTCTACAGATCCAAGAGCAGAGCAGCCTAAATTTTAAAACACCCCATCTGAGTTCCCATTGTTCACCACATACAGTAACAGTGCATGCTCATTGCTTTGTTACATGTCTCTCTCTCTCTCGCTGATTATCCTCAAAGACAGTCTTATTCATGGTTATCTCCAGAAACCATCACAGTAAGAAATTGTAAATAAGTATTAAAGAATTAAATGTGAATAACACAATTTTAGGAGCCACACAGAAAAACCCATCTTACTTCCAACTCCTGGAACTTAGTTCCACACTCCCTGGAACTTCTTTCTGGATTTTCTTTTAACTTCACATTTGTTGCTTGGCAGATATTAAGGAACTTGATAAATGTCATGAAAGAGGCAAACAAGGCAAACAATAGACTGTATCCTTTGTGTTCATTGTAACAGTGACCCCCATTCTAACAACACTTTTGGCAAGGTAAGAATTTTGTTTTTTTGTTTTTTTGTTTTTTTTTTTTTTTTGAGACGGAATCTTGCTCTGTTGCCCAGGCTGGAGTGCAGTGGCACAATCTCGACTCACTGCAAGCTCTACCCCCCAGGTTCATGCCATTCTCCTGCCTCAGCCTCCTGAGTAGCTGGGACTACAGACGCCCACCACCACGCCCGGCTAATTTTTTGTACTTTTAGTAGAGACAGAGTTTCACCATGTTAGCCAGGATGGTCTCAATCTCCTGACCTCATGATCTGCCCACCTCAGCCTCCCAAAGTGCTGAGATTACAGGCATGAGCCATTGCAATGTCCCATTATGTTCATGTAAAATAGAACTCTACCCACGTTGTGCAAGACGTAATAAGTTAGACCATTTTCATGAGCATTTGCTACTTCTGCTCCACATGACAATGCCACAGTATCATGGAATACACTGTTTACCCATAGTCTTAACAGTTCTTATCTTTTCTTCATTGCATACTCCTTTGAGAAAAACGATGAACGTAAGGGAATGAAATATAAGGGAATGAAATCATGAGATAAAAATTAATGTCTCCTTGTTTTGACTTTAGCTAGACTTTTGGGAAAACTCAAGCCTTTTATTTGCCATCTAAACTTGTGCCAAGCAAAAGCATAGCCTTTCTTTCTCATTCATACTTCTAACCATTCTTTATGCTAGTTCTTTTGACGTCTGTTACTTTTACAAAAATATCTCTGATTTTATTCCCTTCTCCAAGACAAAAGTTATCTACTTTAATGGAGTTTCTCCAGTAAACCTAAATTAAACAAATAAAACATTCAGAAAGAATTTGGAGAAATCAAAGGGTGATGGGCAAGGAAGTTAAATTAAAAACTATTTAACACCTTAAATGAAAATTCAGTTTCTGAAAGTGGTCATAAGAAGTGTATTGTGGAATGGCATGTAAGAGAAATTTCAGACAGGATTTCCCTAGTGCAAATCTTCTTTTACTTTAGTTTTTATTAATCTACTTTTAGGGGTTTGATTTAGAAACAAAAAATATTTAAATAAGATGAAAACATTAGCATATTAATGCCCTATTCTGTAATGCACAGTAGCAGTTAGTTCAGTAACCACATAAAATCTAAACACTCACTAAACATCGATTTCTCTCTTGTTCAGTTGGGATAGAAATTTTTTATTAAAATCTGACATGTGGAGTAAAAAAAGAAATTTAGAAAATAAAAGAAGGAAAATAGTGAATTTCCTTTACAAAAGAAAGGCAAAGAAGACGTTGGTGGATTAAGGCTGCCATACAAATAATAAAAAAGAAATAATTGTAGAATCAGCCAAGTTTTTAGAGATAGAAAAACCAGAAACAACTATAGTAAATAATCTTGACGGGAAGTTATCCACAAAGGAAAAAATAATTGAAAACAGTCTTCCTCTGAAAAGAGCAAACTAGCATTAAAGATAAAACCAGAACTGTAGGATTCCAGCTAACTGAAGTAGCTGCACAGATCCCATTTCTTTCATCCAGTTTCACTGTTCAAAGGTGTGTGTGTTGGGTGGGAAGACGGAGAAAGAAAGAAAGAGACTGTCAATCCACAGTTAAATGAGCCTTCTGTCATAGATACTAATGAGGAGAGGCATGCAATGATACGTTATTGTTACTGCTACCGTGGAGTTAATCTATTTGGGAAATGTATTTCTATACAAATGATACAATCTGAATCAGACTCTGAAGGAACCTTCATAAGGGTATTTGGGAGACTAGGGAAAGAAATGGTCGTGTCATTTCTTCTAGTGTCTGACCTAGTGTCATCAGAGAAGGATTTAAGGAGAAGCTAAGATATGAGCTGGACCCCTAAGAAGAATAGAACTTGAGGCAGTCCAAGTTGGGGTGGACAAATAATGAGAAGAAGGATGAGATTTGAGAGGTAGTGAATATGTCAGTTTGATTGGATAGAGTTATCTGGATGCCAGAAGAGGGATAAAAAATGAAACAGCTAAGTTGCGACTGGCTCATGATAAGTCTGGTCAATCTGTAGAGAGATGAAATTCTGATTAAAATTAAAAATAACCTGTGTAGCCATCAATATGACTTATGTTCTATATCTCTGCTTTCTTGCTGATGAAGAAAAATCAGCATTTTCTGATTCCTTTTATGTCTATATGCTTGGACGAGGGACCTTTTTATATCTAAAGTGCCAAATCTTTAAAAATGCCATTTTGCCGGAGAATCGCTTGAACCCGGGAGGCGGAGGTTGCAGTGAGCCAAGATCGCACCACTGCACTGCAGCCCGGGTGACAGTGTGAGACTCCGTCTCAAAAAAAAAAAAAAAAATGCCATTTGGTGTTTCTCCCAAATGAAATTTTACCGTGGTACAAACATCACATAAATTTAGAATGCTAAATAAACCTGTGTTCATGAGAGCAGGGTAAGCCTCCTCCTTTGTAATGCTCCCTTTCAGGTCGGCAAGTTGATCAAAGAAGCTGCCGGGAAAAGCAATCTGAAGAGGGTGACCCTGGAGCTCGGAGGAAAGAGCCCTTGCATTGTGTTAGCTGATGCTGACTGTGAGTAGAAGCCACTTTGTTATCTTTTCATCCTTCATCGTTTTTGGTGTCTGATAATGCCAAAAGTGAACTTGAACTTTCAAAAAAAAAAAAAAAAAGTTTGCTTCTAACATCAAAGTGTAAGGAATTAGAGTCCAGAATTACTCTTGAAAATCTCTTAAATCATCCTAAAGTTATAACACATAGATAATAGGCATAATTTCTTCCTGGTTTAGAATAGATTGCTATCTCCTCAGCTGAACCCTAGATGATGTAAACATTTTGCATTTAAGTGCCATGGTGTATTTTTAAAATCCCGTATCAGTGATTATTAACATTTCATTGAGCTAATGAAATACTTCAGAATGGGACTTGGATAGAAACCAGCTGAGAAGACAGCAGTTTCACATTCGCCCTCTCCCTTCACTCTGGGTCATACACTCATTAAATGAAATGACCAGAGGAAAATTATACCTAAAATTTAATTATTTTTTTCTAGTAAGTATAGTGAAGTTTATGTATATTAAACCTACAAATTTGATGTAACTCCACTATATAATATTTTAGGTTCATTCTGATTATATTACCAAATAGAATCTCCCAATTATTTCCTAAATAGAAGTTAATTAGGAGAAATGCATGGTCAAACTTTCTTTTTACTTTCACAACTGCATAATCTGTTTGAGGCTGTAAATACAAGTGGTTCATGGAATTAGCCTATGTTGCTGTTTTGATCTTAAATGAAGTATTTTAGAACACACTACATTATGAAATAGTCTATAAACATGACAGGTTTCTAATTTTACTAAGACTGTCTGTAAACTGCTTCTGCTACAATTTGAGCAGATGTAATTAGTTCACAAAATAAATAATAATAACAAACAGTTGCTATAACATTGAATTGAATCTTCAGCATTTAGAAAATTAAAATGCAAAGAAAATTTTATTCTTGTTTAGAGTCTACTAATGAAGCAACCTATTTCTTCCTTTTAATGCACCTTTTATCACCTAAAATAAATAAGAGTTTATAGGCACATATGAAACAATACAGTATACTTTAGATAAATTTTGAAAATGTCTTTGCTAGAATAAAATCATAAGGTGAGTGAGTGATTCTAAGTTTAGTGTTTTTTGTTATTTTTTAGTTATTTTTATTTTGTTTTTCTTTCCCACAAAGATCACATGGCACTCTACTCCATTGAGTAGAGTATTTAAGAATCTTTTGAAATTATTTAATTCAATAGAAATGTCAGGTTTATTTATTATCTGTTTAAAATCTGGGGCCTGAAAGAAATAATCTCAGTCATCTAATTGTATAAGTGGAGATATTTACGTAAATCATTTCCAATGAGATTTGATCTCATGATGAAATCTACATTCTTGGTGATGTCCATATTAAAGTTGTAATAGTAACCACTATTTTTTCAGATTCTATATGTTGCTCTTTTTTCCATGGTAAATGGAGGATCAGAAAGATTAATTTGCTACCTGGCTGGTAGGAGGCAAACTATATTGAGCCCATGTCTGACTCTACCACTTATAATTTTTCTTTATCTCCATGTGCGTCTGAGAAATATATAAAATACATAATTTTTAGAAAGTATATCTTTAATGTGAATGTCTTCTTTGCAGTGGACAATGCTGTTGAATTTGCACACCATGGGGTATTCTACCACCAGGGCCAGTGTTGTATAGCCGCATCCAGGATTTTTGTGGAAGAATCAATTTATGATGAGTTTGTTCGAAGGAGTGTTGAGCGGGCTAAGAAGTATATCCTTGGAAATCCTCTGACCCCAGGAGTCACTCAAGGCCCTCAGGTAAGTAATAGAAAGGATAGCATTTTCAGGGCACAGGAATAAAGTATCTTCTTTAGACCTAGATTTTATTGAATAAGATTACTTCCTATCTGCACACCTTCCTAGGTAACAATGCTGTGCCAGTTTGGTGATAAAAAGCAATCTAACTCCCAATGATAATGGAATCATCCTGTTTTTGTGTTGCCCAGTTTTCATCCTAGAAACAGTTTACCAGTCATGCTGGGAATTAAATACATGAGGAAAAATAACAAATGTTCTAATTTTTTTGCTTTCCTCAATCTGCACACCTCTTGATTCCTATATACAGTTTTCTGTCCGCTTTGAAGTTCTTATACCTTCCTACCATTTTTTCCTCCTCAATCCTTCATCTCAGCTGCCATCCTAAATCCTCTGCAAGTCATCAGTTACTCTGAGTCCCTAATGGCAGTATGGGGTCCTAAAAGGTCCTGAGTTTCCTTTGTGGCAAACTTTATTTCAGTTGTTAAAGCCCAATTATTCCCCTAGGCACTCAGTTTTCTTTGTAGACTTTATTATCAATAAAAGTCTCTCTCTCTCTTATCCAAAGATCACCTTTCCCCTCTTCCTAGCATAGTTCTCTGTTCATTGTTTGTTTAAGCTTCTGGATCTCTGGTTGTGAATTTCTTCCTGCCCTTTGGGGTCTTGTTCCAGAGCAGTGATTCTAAACTAGGGGCAATTTTGCTCCCTTGCCCAGGGAACATTTGGCAATATTTAGGGACATTTTAAGTTGTCATTACCTTGGTGAGAAGGGATGGTTCTACAAGGATCTAGTGAGTAGAGGCCAGAGATGCTGCTAAACATCCTGCAATGTACAGGACAGCCCCATGACAAAGAATTATCTGGCCCAAAACTCCAACAGGACTACTGCCGAGAAGTCCTGCTCTGGAGTCTAGACATTAAGCTTAGAGGCTCTATTCTTTCATAATAAAGGTTTTATGCTGTTGTGTGCTGTTAATTTGAAACCAAACACTATTCTTGACTCATTCACTAACCCAAAAGTAAATTCAATTAACTAAAAGTTAGTGAATGTTGCTATCAGCTAAAACTTGAGATAGGTACCTGGCAATGCCAAAAGGAACAAAGAGGACTTGATCCTGGACCTCATGGAGTTTACAGTCTAAGTAAGTTAGACAGTCTTGGATTTTTCTGTTCATCTCAAGACATCCAACTAGGAAAATCTTAGGACTTAGGCAGTGCCACATATTGAAATCGAAAAGCCCTAAAATAACTGGCAAGTGAGGTAATACTTTGTTTTATCTTAATCCCATTATATTTTGTATTTGTCTTTGAGTTTAATGAGTATGTAAAAGTAGTTGCCTTTTTTTCATATTTGGTATATGGATGCCAAGAGACACATTCAAATCAATTTTGACTTGGTCTCCCGTTTCAAAAAAGGATGGAATTCTAAGTTTTTTCTTGTGATTATTTTTCTCTCTAAATATCTATTTATCTATCTAACTAAAAGTGAAGCACTTTTCTTATTTTATTGGTGGATTGGTAGATGATTGATTAAATAGATAGATCTGAAGAGAAGAGAGAATACCTAAGATACCTAATTGTTGGGCAGTACTTTCCTCCATTAGGACATCTTCACAATTCAACCAAAGACTCAAAAATTGAGCTGGAAGACCTCATTGGTTTTAAGCTAAGGATAAAATAGACTTAAAAATTCCTATTTGTAAGATTCTAATGTATATAATCCAGTGACCTGATTAATATAAGAATTTAGTTTCTATAAATGAATAGATTTTTATCACAAGTTGCATTGAGTCAGTAGGATAGATAAGTAGGTATGTTAGAATTTGGAGAAACAAGACTAAAAAGCTCTGGGCTCCTTTACCATTAAATATTCATCTGTTGTTAGGAGAAAGAACTTATGCAAAGGGGACATTCATTCTCTAAGCTTTACCCTATTGCCTCATCCAGGGGTGGTTGAGTGAACTGAGGCTTTTAAATACAATTATACAATCTTCCTCATTAAATATAACATCAAAATGGTTACAGAAAAAATAATAGTCAAAGAGATTTGTTTTGGGGAAAAAAATTAAAGTTTAAAAAAAATTTAAGATTACAAATTTAAAGTATTTGGGGTTAGAGCAATTACAAAATACATATGTGTGCTTTGTATATTTGTATTATATCTGTGTATTCATGTGTGTATATTTTTTCATATTTCAAGTGATTTTCCTACTTGATTTTGTAGAAAAAAATGTATTGTCTTAAACTTGGAAAATTAGTATTTTCATTTGAAAAGAAATTGTGATATCCACATAAACTGTATTAAAATTATCACAGAATAGCACCTTATAATAATGTGGAAAGATGGACTTTTGAGTTACAGGCTGGATTTAAAATCCAACCTCCCTGAAACTATTGTCTTATGCGTAGAATGGGCATAGAAACCTCAATCTTCTGCAGTGCAATTGGATAATCTATAAAATGCATCCATCAGAGTGCTTGGTCCACATGCTCAAATGTCTAGTAAATAAATAAAAATTACATGCTTCCATTTATACCTATGGTGACAATTATCATACAGATCAATGACTTCTATATCTATTCATTGCTTTTGTTGATACACGGTTTCCGAATAATTTTAGAACATCTAAGTGCTTTTTCCCAATTCATCTTCTTTAACCCATTAAGCCTAAGGAATTAAAGAATTTACCCATTCAAACACATTAAAATGTTTCCTTTGAGACTGCTACAATATCATGACCTACCTATTACATTTCATAGACTAGCCCATAGGCCAATGGCCCATCACATAAAAGAGCCCCAGCTACATCCTAGCATTATTGAACAGTCCCTGGTGTCCAGAAAGAAGGTCAAGTTTATATATTGTCAATCTGATGCCTTCTGAAGAAAGTTTGTATTTGTGGTGAATCAAAATTAGCCAGAAAAAACTGACCAGTCCCTAAGTAGAGCTTAATTTTGTGTTTGTAGTCCCAAGCTCCATCACAGTGTTCCTCAGTCTTTCCTGTGCCTGGGGATTCAGTAGATCTGAGGTGGGGTCAAAGAAGCACATTTGGCTATCAAATGATGCTGCAGCTGCTGGTTGTAGGACCACATCGTCACTAGCAAGGCACGGAAGTACAAAGGCCTGTAGTTTTATAAGTTAGTGACCATCTAAGTTTTCCAACAAATAAGTCTTTTCAGCCCTTTTCTCCAGTGTGTATGCAGGGATTGGATTGGCACTGGTTATTCAATGTGGTCACAGGCAGGAAAACATGATGACTTGGGAAATATATCTTGAAATAAAAACCAAATATCATGATGTTGAGGGCATAGTCAGATTAATATGTTCTAATAAGACAGAAAGCTTTATGTGGAGGTACATGCACCCTTGACTATTTATTGAGAAACTAGAATATCTTACCCAGGCAGAATTTATCTCACCCCACCCCTTATTCTGCTACTATTCAACCTATGTAGTAATTTAAATATTTCTTCTTAACACTACAATTTCCTTAATCTGCTAGAAATGAACGAATATTTTCCTTCTGAGATATTATATTAAATATTGCACTAAAGACCGTTGAGCAACATTGTACCAAATATTGTGCCAAATTTTAGAAAATAGTTTCTAGTTTCAAACAGTGCTTAATCTAGTTAGATATGGGGGTTGGACTGTGTCCAGTTAGAAATAACTTTATGGAAGCCTTTTCTTGGCTTTGGAAGATAGAGAAGATTTGCAGAATCAGAGAAAGTGAAACATAAAATTTTCAAGCAGTGGGAGGTTAAACCTGCAAGAGCTTCCACCCTCCAACCCATCTTAGCTCCTAGATCTCCTGTTTTTCCTTTAATCCTTAACTCCTGCTACACCTGAGATAGGCAGCCCTCAGCAGTGACTTGGAATCCAAGAGTCACCCAGTCATTCAACATCACAAAATAGAAATTGAGACAAAAATTAGCCCCCGATTTCAGTGCTTGAAGGAAAGGTATGTGTTCCTGGTATTCACAACCACAACTCTGAACTCATTTATTTTCCTTTTAAAAATAGCGTTTAAATAAAAACCATTTAAGTTCTGTAATACCTGGCATCTATTTAGATGTGGCTCATTTAATAAAGCAGGATGGTGACGTTCAGGACAGGCCAGAATTCGAAGCAAACCTACCTACTGTCCCAGTGGGACCAGAACTGGGAAGGGTGCCCAGACTATGGTCAGAATGGGTTCTCCAAGGGCATCGGACGGGTCAGATGGGGTGATTCAGAAATGGGGAGATCAAACAGAGGCTCGGGAGTCTTCTAAGAACAGTCTTAAAGCATCTGTTTCCCAACAGATCTAATTAAACCCAGTATCAAAGTTCTCTTTTTCTCTTTTCCCTCCTTTCATTTCAGCCAGGACAATAGGTTCCAGGTAAATGTATTCAGATTAACAGGCATTTCTACCAGAGAGAATAAATGATGATTGTGTAAAAGGTTTTTATGTGTTTGAAGTGCTGAATGCTTTTCCTGTATAACTATAAAACAAATGTTAAATACAAATATCTATCTTCAAGAGATTTTTCCCTAAAAAGTCATGTGAAGAAAATGTATCCAAAGAATGAATCTGAGCCTCTGTTAGCTGTTTTGATTCAATATCTGGTTTAATTGCAATATTTTAGCATTTTGAAGCCTTTGTTAACAGGCCCAGTAATGTGTTATCTTTACAAGTGACTACGTTTTTTTCTTTTCATGTGATATTTTTCAAATAGATTGACAAGGAACAATATGATAAAATACTTGACCTCATTGAGAGTGGGAAGAAAGAAGGGGCCAAACTGGAATGTGGAGGAGGCCCGTGGGGGAATAAAGGCTACTTTGTCCAGCCCACGGTGTTCTCTAATGTTACAGATGAGATGCGCATTGCCAAAGAGGAGGTAAATGGTTTCATTCTGTTCTGTTCTTTTCGTTGCCATGTTTCGTCTGTATGTGTGTATACAAGTGTCCATTTAAAATTCCCAGCACTTTGGAACATCTTTCTCTGTTAATGTTACTCTTTATTCTGTTCTTGATAGAGATTTAAGTTATTTGTGATAGAGACTAAAAAATACTAAGGGATCCATGGGGCCAGCCACAATTGTCCAGCCAACACAGTTCTGGATGCTTAACAATTTTTAGGTGCTGCATTCACAACTTTAAAAAAAATGAAAAAGAATCCTGTCATTTGCAGCAACAACCTGGAAAATTTATGCTCCATGAAATATGACAGACGTCAAAGGACAAATACTGCATTATCTCACTTATATGTGGGATCTCAAAGAGTAGAACTCATAGAAGCAGAGATTGGAATGGTGGTTACCAGAGGCTTGGGGGAGTGGAGGATGAGGGTTGGGAAATGTTGGTCAAAGGATTCAAAATTTCAATTAGGAGGAATAAGTTCAAGAGAGTTATCATAAATATCCTGACTGTAATTAATAACAATGTATTATACACTTGAATATTGCTAAGAGAGTCAATTTTAAGTGTTCTCACCACAAAAGAGATAATTATATAGGTTCTACTTTCTGGTTCCATGTTTGCCCTATAGCCTTTTTCTATATAACAGCTATCCATGTATTTGAAAACAGCATTTGTCTCCTCTATCACTCCCTACCTTCTATGTGCTCTTGGTCCTTTCATTCTTGCATATCTTGATTAATACCAGATAAGAGGTGGAAAACAATCTTCAATTAAGGAAACATTTATTGTGTTCCTATAATAGATTAATATGTAAGAGAACTGCTAGCTTGCTACTTCAAAGTAGGAGCCTGGAGCTATGTGCTGTGTTCAATTAAAATTACGTAAAATATGAACACATTTATTAGAGTAGCAGCTGTGTATATGGTTCCTACATTCAAATATGATTCGATTTATAACGTTAAGATTTGCACTCAACCTCTATTGAACAGTAGCCCCTCCCTTCTGACACTTAAATCAGTGGTGAACACCAGAAAACCATTTGTCATTTCTGATTTTTGTCTCCCTTCATTCACATTTCTCAGAACATTCTGGTAATTTCAGAGGAGTCTTTATTTGATCTTAATAGATCAAATACAGGAGCTATATGGAAATTTTTTTTTCCATATGGAAATACAGGAGCTTAATTTTAAAGAGAAAATCCAGTTGTTTTTCTTCTACCTGAGGCTGAGATACAGGGTGAATTGAGTTTGGGCTGCAGTAACCAGGGACTTAGTGAAAGCAAAAGAGTAATGTAGGCTAGAGTAAGCAAATTGTGATTTTTGTTTTCTGTCCTGCAGTTATAGCCATTACCAATGAATTCATGCTTTGATTAGAATAGGATAGTTTAGAATGTATAAGCTCTTGCAGTGATGAACAATTCTGTTTGATATATTTAAGTTGCCTAAGACTTTGCTACAGAGTAGACTAAAAGTTCATGATGTTTCCCTAACTTGGCTAATTATGAAACATAATTAGTAATTATTCTACTGAGTATAGTAGAATAGTTAATATTTTACCAATGGCATACAGGTGTTTAAAGCGTTATTATTATCAATCATTGCCTATTCATTTATCCAGTAGATTGCTTTCTGGGGCTTATAATTATATGTAGTGACTTGGAAGATAAGAAAAACTAGAGAGTGAATTTAAAATATTCCCAAGTGAAAAAGAAATTCTGAAGTTAATGATTTGTTACACAATCATAAGTTCTTGAAAGCTTAATTCCAACATCTAGAAACTTAATATTGCCTTAATTATTTGTACCCTTTCTTCTTCCAAAGGAAATTTAACAACTGATAGTTAAACTGAAATTTTACTATCTGTTTTCACCTGCCATTTTTACAGTTAACTATTTGGATTCTCACACATAGGTTTGAGATGAACAACAAAATCTTAATCAATTTAGGATAGTGTATAGGAAAAAAAATCCACAATATCATTTTTCATTTTAACCTATTATTTTTACTTATTTATTTCTTGTGGTATAGATTTTGGACCAGTGCAGCAAATCATGAAGTTTAAATCTTTAGATGACGTGATTAAAAGAGCAAACAATACTTTCTATGGCTTATCAGCAGGAGTCTTTACCAAAGACATTGATAAAGCCGTAACAATCTCCTCTGCTCTGCAGGCAGGAACAGTGTGGTAAGTCCAACCTAAGTAATGTAGTCTTTTCAGTAATAACCACATTAACAGATTACTACCTTGAACCTTTTCAGACTTGGATTTTTCATTTGGAATTACCTATCCTTCTCTAGAAAAGCAGTTGCTGCCTTGAAAAACAAACAACAGGCTGGGCATGGTGGCTCACGTCTGTAATCCCAGCACTTTGGGTGGCTGAGGCGGGTGGATCACCTGAGGTCAGGAGTTTGAGTCCAGCCTGGCCAACAAGGTGAAACACCATGTCTACTAAAAAAAAAACAAAAAGTAGCTGAGTGTGGTGCCTGTAATCCCAGCTACGTGGAGGAGGAGGCAGGAGAATTGCTTGAGCCCGGAAGGCGGAGATTGTGGTTGCAGTGAGCCGAGATCATGCCATTGTATTGTACTCTAGCCTCGGCAACAAGAGCAAAACTCTGTCTCAAAAAAAAGAAAAAAAAAAGCTTTATTGGAAAAACTTTAGGGAGAATATTTTCTTTAACTTTATCTAGCTTCTTGAAATTGCTTACCAAAAATATTTTATTGATGTTTGGTAAACACAATATAAGAACTGCTAAGTAATTTCTGGGCACTTGGCACTATGCTGTATACAGGGAGGTAAAAGAATAAGTTCTGTTTAACCAATAAACAATACTTACTTGGTACCCTTGTGTATGCAAATATTTAATTCTTATATCAGCCTTCTTACTCTAGGATTATTACAGATAATTGCAGTTATTTTTTAAAAATTGAATTTTGAAGATCCCCTCCCTCTCCCATTTTTAACCTAGTTTATACTCTTATTTTATACTTTAAGCAAGAGGATATAAACATGAAGTCTATGCCTCTCAAACTGTTGCATTCTATACTCAACCATCAGTCTCTAGACTATGTCTTTGGTCACTTTGGCCCCATTAGCCTCATTTTGGCCCCTCAGTCCTGGCAATAGCCCAAGGTTATTTTCCTTCCCAACACTAAGTCACACCTAGATTAGACCTGTGCAGTATTTTTCTTGCTCTCTTTCTTTCTCTCTCTTTCTCTCTTTCTCTCTTTCTTTCTTTCTTTCTTTCTTTCTGTCTTTCTTTCTTTCTTTCTTTCTTTCTTTTTTTCTTTCTTTCTTTTTTTCTTTCTTTCTTTCTTTTCTTTCTTTCTTTCTTTCTTTTCTTTTCTTTCTTTCTTTCTTTCTCTCTCTCTCTTTCTTTTTCTCTCTCTCTTTCTTTCTCTCTCTCTCTCTCTCTGTCTTTCTTTCTTTCTTTCTTTCTTTCTTTCTTTCTTTCTTTCTTTCTTTCTTTCTGTCTCTTTCTTTTTCTGTCTCTTTCTCTTTCTCCTTCTCTCTTTCTCTCTCTCTCTTTCTCTTTCTCTCTTTATTTATTTATTTATTTATTTGATGGAGCCTTGCTCTGTCACCCAGGCTGGAGTGCAGTGGTGCGATATTGGGTCACTGCAACCTCTGCCTCCTGGGTTCAAGTGATTCTCCTGCCTCAGCCTCCGAAGTAGCTGGGACTACAGACATGCACCAACCAAGCCCAGCTAATCTTTGTATTTTGTTTTATTCTTTTTTTAGTAGAGATGGGGTTTCACCATGTTGGCCAGGCTGGTCTCGAACTCCTGACCTCAAGTGATCCACCCACCTTGGCCTCCCAAAGGGCTAGGATTACAGGCCTGAGCCACCATGCTGGCCTGGACCTATGCAGTATTCTAAGGCTGTGGTTCTCAGCCCTGGCTGTTCGTTAGAATAATCTCGGGGGCTTTAAAAATGTATAAACAGATTTGGGGCCAGGGAGGGTGTACATTAACATAAATTATGTCAATGCTATAGTTTGAATTTCTCCTCCAAAGCACATGTGGCAATTTAATTGCCATTGTAACAGCAATAAGAAGTGGGCCTAATGGGAGACTCTTAAATAAAATTCAGCAAGTTCATCTTGAATAGTCAGTATAGCTAGTGATAAATATAGAATTTGCCTATGATAAAAGCATTAATAAAATTCAGCATAGTTACTGTGTGTATGTATATTATCGCCATTTACTGAAGATATATATACCAAGTACTACAACAGGAATACGCTTCATGCAATCTTATGCATACCTTGAAACAATCCTATTAAATATTATCATCTCCACTTTACACATGAGGAAACACTTGCTTACAGATGACAGATAACATTTTGAACTCAAAGTTTTTGCCGAGTGAACATTTCTCAGTTCTCTGTTAATTCACAGTAAAAACAGTTTCATTTCTAGTCTACAGTAAAATGAGCAAACTTATTCTCTGCACTTTTTAACAAAGACAAATTTCAGGTTTTGTATTTTCGACTAGCATTATGTTCCATGCTTGCTTGATGAAGCTTGTTATGACATCACCCCACTGAGGGTCTTGGGAATCCCCAATCAGGAATTTCCTCTATTAGGAAAAGCAGAGGGGACCATCTTGTTACTATATATCCTAGAAGATAATAATGTTCTGGCATTGTCCCAGACCTAATAGCTGCTTGGTGTTTTCAGGAAAATTATTGAACTCCAGAGTTGCAGTAATTTTACTCATAATTTCAAAGTAGGTATTTGATTTTGCAATTTAAAGGGCAGTTAAACAAATCTGAGACAATACTGCCTTTTATAAGTGTAAATTTATTAAAGGAATTATCCCTCCAGGATGAGAGACATAATTAAGAACTCTACGGTCCAGTGAGAATGTGGAACTTTGGAAACTGGGATAGTGTTTTAACAAAGAAAACATCTGAATGTTATTTCAGGATAAAAGTAATGACCAAAGTCTTCAAAGTATAATACAATTTATCTGGAAGCCACCCTGGCTTTTTTGTTTGTTTGATTGGTTGGTTGGTTTTCTAAATTTTTTTGTAGAGGCAAGGGTTTGCTGTGTTCCCCAGGCTGGTCTCAAACTCTTGGGCTCAAGTGATCCTCCTGCCTCAGTCTCCAGCTACTAACCCAGGCTCTGGAAGCCACATTGTTGTCCACCTATTAAAATAGCATGAAGGGAGAGAAAAGTATAAACATAAATCTCCTTTAAAAAGTGTTTTTCTCTTGTGTATAATGAGAATCATGTACGTAATTAGATTTTGCTAATTTTGGCCACCAGTAAATTTAAAGCTAAACATATTGCTTATGGTCTGCAAAACTGCATTCTAATTTTCCCTCTCTTGATCTTCTATTGTAATTTTTTGTTGGACTCTAATTACTCCCATTCATGTAATTATGTTTGTTTATACAAGTATCTTTAAACACTTTATGAAACATGACAGGGAATAAATAATAATTAAACCCAACTCCTGCTAAGGCCTCTGTTTAGCAATTTATTTAACCAATTAATGGGGAAAAAATTAACTGGGTAATATGATACATATTACAATTGCAAAAGAAAATTGATTCTAGCCTGTTAAGTACAGAAACATCAAGAGAATTACAAGCTGATCCATATATAGGCAGTAATGAATACCGATCCAACAACTTCTAGCTTCTAGCAAACCATATCCTTCCCCCTACAGCATAGTGACTATTCTATCTTTTGTAAATTCAGACTACCATTTCTCAGGGACACAATGTACGACCAAAATGGCTGTCCACATATGCAGTTGCACTATTCTATTTGTTTCTAGGTAGTGTGTATCCATATATGTCTGCATTCTAATTTATAGTGCTGCTTTTTATATCAAGATGAGTATGTTATATTGAAATTAATGGAGTTTGTAAGGAGCTTTCTAAATTTCTAAAACTGCCATAAAGGAGTTTTTTTTTTTTTTCACACTTTAGTGTTGTCTATAATGCACTTTTCTTTCTCTTCAGGGTGAATTGCTATGGCGTGGTAAGTGCCCAGTGTCCCTTTGGTGGATTCAAGATGTCTGGAAATGGACGAGAACTGTAAGAATAACATTCTATTAAGATAAATATTTACTTTTATGAAAATGATTTTCATTCCCAGGGAATTAACTCATAGTTTTCACCTTAAATAAAACCTGCCTCTGTTCTTTCCTGGAGATTCATAGCACCAAATAGCTTATTAAATGTTGGATCTACTCCATAGTGCAAAAGGTGATTGCAGAAGGCAACATAATTTACTAAGTTCCTACTATATTTTAGGGACTATATTAAGCAACTTACATTGGTGATTGTAATGTTGCTTGCTTTTGCAATTGCTTGCTGTATATATGAATGTAATCCATTTGGGAAACATTTCCAGAAAAGAGGTGGAAGCTATGAATTGGTGATTGTAAGAAAGGTGCAAATGTAAACACTGTGGTTATTTGAATAAACCATTTAAATAAGTAAATTAGGTGACTTATGTAAAGGAAATTTCAGTGTAAGAGGAATGATTCCCATTTGTTGAGATATTATTGATGTCGACTTTAAAATTTTTAATTACCATAAGGAGTTATTTTAGTACTAAAATTTAAACCTAAAATGAAATTTGAGGAAAACATGTTTTATAGTAGTGACTAGATTAAGATATTTATATATAAATGCATTTATGAAATTTCAGTTATTTTGAAACCAGGGTATATAGACTTTTTAAGAATGCACATATATATGTAAATACAGAAAGTAGTGGCAATATGCTTAGTTAATTCTAAGCAATTTTAGTCATTTTATTTCTTAAAACTTTTTATATGTATTAATGTAAACATTTATGAAGAAAAAATAGAAACCTTATAGTATCAAACATGGATTGTAAACTTGCTCGTTTTATGATTAGCAAGTGAAAATGTGTCTTTCTCAATTTCTAAACACATTAAATAGTTGAGTACCCTACTCTAATGAATCAGCAAAATTATAAGGAAACAAATATCTCTGGGGAGTCAGTGAAATGGGAAAATTATAAAATGACCAGTCTACTTTCTTAATATGTTTTCATTCATTAAGCACTTGCTATGTGTAAGGTCCTAGGAACCCCGGAGACATGACACTGAGTTCCATCCTTTACATAACTGTGGTGGCAGGGGAAATATGTAAAAAGACATGTGAAATAACCTACATACACTATGAAATAAGTAGTAATACACTGGGTCTCCATATCCTATGGAGATAGAGAAACAATTGAAGTACAGAGCAAAGTATTGAAGAAAACCAAGACACTACCAGAGTGTAAGAGTCAGGATGGCATCTGTCTAACCATTGCTATTTTCATCTGTCAGACAAGGCCAAGGATTGTGAGTGTGGACAAGAGTGGAAGAAGCAAATAGATCTTTTAACCTCTATTCTATGCTTAAGATTCTATAGTTCTGACCCCAGTGGAAATCCAGTGGTTGAAAACTTAATGGCAGTTAATGGAGAAGAAAACTTCTCTGAACAGAAGAGACGAAACTTCCTCTAGGGCAGAAAGCAAGTGTAGGATATCAATTAGCAGAGAAGAGGGCTTTCTTGCATGGAACATTACATGTTGTATGTTGAGGGGCTAGTTAATTTGGTTGATTGGTGTGGATTTATGGGGATGAAAAACATGATTTCAGAGTTACATATGATACAGATTAAGAAGTCCTGCACTTAAGAAATTTGACTTAGATTTTATTAGTGGAGTAGTGAAAAGCCATGGATATATTTAGAATGTTGCTAAGGTAGAACAAAAGATTAGCCCATCAAAAATGCACGGCGTAGCTGAGAAAACATCACTGGTGTCTGACCAGCTAAATTTGATTCCTGATTCTGCCACTTGCCAACCATGCACCCCAGTTCGAGCTACCTAACTTCTGAGCCTCTACTTTCTCATATTTCATGGAGATGTTCCCATTCCACTTAAGATGGAATGAGAGTTCTTGTGAGAGTTAAATGACATACTGAATATTAAATCCCTAGCCACATAACTGCCACAAAATGTAAATTCAACAAATGGGTTTCTTCCTTCCCTAGTTTCTTCTCTTTCTATTACTGGAGAATCTCTTGGCAAAACTAATTACTTTGTACAAAAAGTAAGAACAAAGGTTGGATTTCTTTGAAGGGCAGTTGGTTCGTTGCTGGCCTGGTTATCTAACAACACATTTCACTGAGAACATTGAAGATAAAATAATCAAAAGGAATGCAGGACTAAAGTAGACCAAACATGTCAATTTTGTTGAACATAATTTGGTCAGACTTTAAGGTGAAGGCATAAAGAAATCACATAAGAGGAGGACTGAAAACAGGAATCAACCATCAATAATTTCCTAAAAATCTAGAACGTGGGTATAGATGATTTCTTTCAAATACAAAAGACAAAGTTGTGTGTATTTTTTTTTTACTTCAAAAATTCAACTTGAGAATGCTACAGTTAAAGTCTACCTGAAACCAAATTTGGTGAACTTAATAAACAAGTCATTTGCTGCAAGATGTTCCAAGAGTTACAAGTTATTACTCAGGTGATGACCTCAAATGACTCCCAAGAGTTAATTTACAAATTTTCCTCAACAATAGAAAGACAGAATTGATCAGTTGAGAACAGCGTCCTCAAAGAGCCAAAAATGGTGTTATGTGGACCCCAATGTGTTTGAAGGTGATACAGAGTATGCAAACCTTGATTTTGCATCTCTGATCGTAGTGTTGGCACTGGGATTAGTTAAAAGACAGAAATTTCTCCCTTTGTGTAATTGTACTCAGTTTCACTTAGGTTAGCATAGATCCTTTAAAACTTTGCTAGTGTGCCATTTTAAACTTCATTGACTCTCAGCACTTCACATGATATTTTTTTCCTGCTGTTCCATAGAAAAGGGGAGCAAGGAAGTGTAAACTAATGGTTGTATAGTGAGAACACAAATGAATTTTTTTTTCTTGAGGATATTTACCAAGTCTGTTCAGCAAACAGTTCTTCTGTGCCTACTTAATTAGTGCCAGTCTCAATCCTGGGTACAGAGAGGAAATCAGATGTAATGTGGTACTAGTACCTTTTTTTTTTTTTTTAACATTGTGGACCCTGGAGAAGAAGCATAGGTTGATATCACTTGCAAGTTTATTACCAATAAACAAATCTATGTAAGGTTGAAAGGGCCTCTATGCCAGTATACTTGTTTGTAATATTGGGTCACATTATTTCCAAACACTTATTACCAGTGCCAACTCAGGCTTCACTCGAGACCTACTAAATCAGAATCAGTACTTGAATAAGGTCCCAGGTGATTTGTACATTGAAGCTTTTAGAAGTATACAAACAGTAACTCACAGACACAGTAAGATGAAGAGAAATCCAAACAGATGTTTGGGGCTATGTCGTAGATACAGTATAGGCATAGGAATCCTAAGGAGCAGGACATATTTCAGCCTGAATATGACAATAATCCCACTTATTACTCTCCTGAGAGCTTCAAGTGTCTATGTAACCCAAAACACAATGGAAAACCTATTGGTGAAAGTCATGGGTTGATTGATCTAACCCTGAGATAAAATACTTATTAAAATATTATCTTTTAATGGGTTTCAGACAGTTGAGGCTAAGCCCTTTAATTACTTTAAGGAACATGCTCACTGAAGCTTTTGAAAGGTATTTTCAAAAGCTTAATTGCCCAAGAAAATAATCAGTGTAAGAGTATTAGGTTTCCCAGCAGAAAATGATGTCTTCTACATACCTGTCTATATCACAAGAAGGGAGGGGTAAAAAAGGATCAAGATCTTATTCTTTTGTAAGCCTACATGTGCATGAGTGTTATGATTTTGAGACTACTCTTACATACATGTAATTTGATCCTCTCATCGAAACAATATAGAGAATAACTGAGCCCAGTCTTTTTAGTCATCTCTTCAACAAGGGGTAAATCAGTCAGTTTCTAAACCTGGTGGGAGGTCCCCATAAACCTGATAACAAGGTCCCAGAGTCCAAACTGATTGACTCGGGTTAATTCCTGATCATTTGGGTTGAACTTAAGAGTTATACAAGAAAATGGTGGGGGATAGAGGAGGTTGTATAAAGGGGAAAAGCCAAGAACTACAAAAAAGCCCAAGAGCCTGAATTTAGACCAATCTATCATCTTCCTCCTCTTAAAAGAAAACAACAACAACAAAAAAAACTTCAAACAACAAAGGTCAGGTTTTTGTTTTGCCAAGAATCAAAAGATTTTGCTGAAACTACTGCTGCAAAATATTTTGTTTCAAGCCATGTTAGGGCACCTTAGACTAAAAATGAAACCATGTTCAATTTCTATCCCCTTCCCACTTCTGTGACAATCACACATGGTGAATACAAGCTCTACTCTAGTTCTACAGTAAAACTACAGCAAAACTGTAGAACTAGAGTAGAGCTTGTAGTGATCATATATTGCTACTTCTCCTCTTGTCTTATGTCCGTCTTAGTTCAATCTAAACTAGAAATGACAAAATTCTTGTTGGGTTGAATTGTCTTTTGAGTAGTTTTAGAGCTTTTGTTTTCTTTTCATTTTCCCAAGATGACATTGTTGCATCTGCCGTTAGAGTTTTTAAAATCAAGTAGAATAATGCCAAAAGGGGACTCTTTCTGTGAGAAATCAACTGACAGTACATGATTATTTAACATGAAAATTTTAAAGAAAATTTTCCCCACAAGGGAATCTGTGTAAGACCAGAAAGCTTACGATTGGCTAGCTACTATATGAGATGCTCTGTACACAAGAAATACTTTCTATTGTCCCTAGCCAGTAAAACAAGAACAAACTTGAACAAACATGAACTATAGCATATTTACACTGCTGTGCTAAACGGTGTTTGTGGGTATGTTTTCCTTCTCTCTAGGGGGGAGTACGGTTTCCATGAATACACAGAGGTCAAAACAGTCACGGTGAAAATCTCTCAGAAGAACTCATAAAGAAAATACAAGAATGGAGAGAAGCTCTTCAATAGCTAAGCATCTCCTACAGTCACTAATATAGTAGATTTTAAAGACAAAATTTTTCTTTTCTTGATTTTTTTAAACATAAGCTAAATCATATTAGTATTAATACTACCCATAGAAAACTTGACATGTAGCTTGTTCTGAAAGAATTATTTGCCTTCTGAAATGTGACCCCCAAGTCCTGTCCTAAATAAAAAAGACAAATTTGGATGTATGATCTCTCTAGCTTTGCCATAGTTGTGTGATTTTTCTTTGTAGCTGCTTTTCCAGGATAATCATTTTATAGAAAGGGAACAGTTGCATTTAGCTTCTTTCCCTTAGCGACTCCTTGAAGTACTTAACATACATGTTAACTGCAGAGTAAATTGCTCTGTTCCCAGTAGTTATAAAGTCCTTGGACTGTTTTGAAAAGTTTCCTAGGATGTCATGTCTGCTTGTCAAATGAAATAATCCCTGTAATATGTAGCTGTAAACTGAATATAAAGCTTAATAAAAACAACCTTGCATGATTCTTGTTACTTTTGAATTTTTTAAGTACAAGTTTTGGTTACAGTGATTTCTTCTTGTCACTTAAAAACAGTATTAAACTGATCATAAAGGTACATTTAAAAGTAAAAGTCTAATCCACCCATTCTCAAATGCATAAAGAAACATGTTGTATTTTCCAGAAGAATTCTTGAAATCAATACATTTTATTTAAAATAGATGGCCTCAGTCCTTCAGTAAGCAATTATTGAGTTCCTACAAAGTTTTGGATGTGTTAAGTGTTGTAGAAAAGAGGTGAATAATGAGTGGTCCATTATCCGAAGATCTTTAATTTAGTGGTTAATAATGACACAATCCCTGTACCACAGAAAGGAGGGGTCATTTAAAAATGAGGATTTTACAAACTTGCAGTGACTTGTAGAAGTGGCCATGATGAAGGCTAACTGAGGGAATTGGGAATGGCCTCAGGTAGGAAATTTAACTGAGTATAAACCTTAATAATGAGTAACTTTGCAATGAATAAAAGGGAAAGAGGTTCAACAAAATTTACTGGGACATGTTCCATTGAAAAAACATTTGGAAAAATTATATACAATATATTTTCCTCTCTTGGAATTTCAAATTGCACATCGGCAGCATATGATACGTTCTGAGAAGTTCTGCAACCTTTTTCGTTTTAATAGGGCCCTTTTTTTTCCAAATTAGCAGAGACCTTGCCTCCCTTCCCTCACCTCCTCAGTTACCACCAATTAACATTAAGAAACCCATGCTGAGCTGGATACAGTGGCTCACTCCTGTAATCCCAGCACTGTGGGAGGCCACAGCAGGTGGATCAGTTGAGCCCAGGAGTTTGAGACCAGTCTGGGCAATGGGCTAAAACCCTTCTTTATTAAAAAAGAAAACACACGCGCGCGCGCGCATTAGCCGGGAATGGGGCACATACCTGTGGTCCTACCTACTTGAGAGACTGAGGTAGGAGGATGACTTGAGCCTGCGAGGTCGAGGCTGCAGTGAGCCATGATCATACCACTGCACTCTAGCCTGGGTGACAGAGTGGGACCCTGTCTCAAAAAAAAAACAAAAAAAAAAAACCTTGCTGTCCTACGTGATGACACAGCACTTAGAGTTCTAAGGAAAGATCTGGGAATCAAAAGAGAGCAACTGAAAAAGTGTTCTCTGCATAAAACTACACCAAGCTGGCACATTTACCCTCTCATAACAATGAATTGGTGCTTGTGTTCTCATTCTTCTGTTGGGTTTCCATATGCAGAGTGACTTAGGCCCAAATGAAGTGAACATTTGTGTATAACTAGACACATTCTAAAAGTTTTTTAGTTTAGCAACTTAGGATAACATTTTTTTCAGATTTTATATAAGTTTATCATTTTACATTAACATTAACAGACACTTCAGTGCTTCTGTTATTAGGACACTACTGCCTGCTGCAGTCAAGTGTAACAAGGTAAGAACAAATGAAGTTCATTGGCTTCTTATACAGGAAATAATTTAATTCCCATTTGAAGAGTTTCCAAACTTATGTTGGCCTATAAAATCTGCAATTTGGACTACCTCGTAAGATGTGGGACATGTTTACCCTTTTCAAAACTGAAGAAACCAAAGTACTGGGGAGAACTGAAGGGTCTTTGGACAATGAGAAGGAAAAGTATCCAAACACAGAGGGAGTTGTGTTTTCCTAAAGCCAGACGGGGTCTACATTTTAAAAGATGTGTTTAAAACCACGTGTAAATAAATTAATAGGTAGACAAGTTAATATTGTAATGGCATGCAACCAGAACATTTTAAAATGTGTAACAAAGAAGGCTGAGGACAGCACAAGACAAAAGCCAGAAGCAGGTTTAAATATTTGAAAATTTTCATAATATAAATAAGACATTACAGGATTAAACAGAAAATATCTGTTTTATATTGGCTCGTTCTGAGTCTCTAGACATTATTTGTATTATATTTCATTATTTGTATTAAAGCCATACTGGTAGTAATTCTTAAAACCTTGAAAAGTTAAAAGGTATCTTATGAGCTCATGTGCTACAGGAATTCCAGTAAGAAATTTCATCTTGAAAAATTCAGTTTTGCGGTCATAACTACGATCTCGTTGTCCTCAGTGTCCAAATGGTCAAGAGTATTTTTATCTCCAGGAATACCAAACTAAGTGACAGAGGCTGAAATTCACTTTTTAGGCAGAGACAATGTCAGGTATCAGATACTCATTCACAAATGTCTAATCTAGTTGGGTTTTCTTCTTTTTCTTTTTCCTGTTTTTTGTTTGTTTGTTTGGTTGGTCTTTTTGCTGTTGTTATTTTCTAAGGATACATACTTCTGGCTTTATTGGATACATACCTCTGGCTTTATTTTGAAACAGCCAAGAAGAAATTGAGGGCAGGGTAAACGTTTTTTTTAAATTCCTGTGACCAACTCAAATAGAACCAACTCAAAATACAGAATTTTAGCCATTTCTTCACATGATTCAGGAGGGAGCAATGAACTCAAAAGATCTTTTCTCTGGGCAATATGTGTAATGTTTTGAGTGTCGAATTTCACTTGAACACTTAGAAGTGCAATTTGGCAAATGAGTTCTCCTGGCTTTTTCAGAGTATACTACATGACCAGGTTACATTTTCACATGAAACACATTTCCTATTGGAATTTCATTTACTGGTTTATCCTGGGATTTTTTAAAATTTTATTTTATTTTAAGGTCCATGACACATGTGCAGGATGTGAAATACCATTTGACCCACCAATCCCATTACTGGGTGTATACCTAAAGGAATATAAATCATTCTAATATAAAGATACTTGCACATGTATGTTCATTGTAGCACTATTCACAATAGTAAAGACATGGAATCAACCCAACTGCTCATCAATGATAGACTAGATTTTAAAAAAATGTACATATACACCATAGGATACTATGCAGCCATAAAAGGGAATGAGATCATGTCCTTTGCATAGACATGGATGGAGCTGGAAGCCATTATCCTCAGCAAACTAACACAAGAACAGAGTAGCCTGGGATTTTTTAATGTTCTCTAGAGATGTATTGGAGTTTTTCCAGTCTGATGGTGAAAGAATATACTGAAAGGGAAATTAGAGATGAGAACTAATTTTCTAGATACCTAAATTTAGTGACTGCCAGGAATGCAGGAAAGACTTCTGTTGCCACACAAGGACTGTGGCATCCTGGAGGATATCCTGAGTCAAGACACAAGGGAGGGAAAACAGTTCATTTATCATTCTGACATTCTGTGGAAGAGTAGAGGTGGTGTCTCTTTGAAGGCCAAACCACAGAATTCTCTGTAGGGGCTTGAGACAAGTCAAGATCATGTCTCTTAATTGGCCCTTAGATTCCGGGTGGTGGGTTTATCCCAGAGAAAATGAGTCTCATCCATAAATATCTAGGTTAATTCCCAATTCCCTAGAAAGTCAAGTTTATCACCTAAAGAAATACCAAAGGAATAACAATGCTTTTTGGACATTTACTTTAGTGCTGGCTGGGTGCAGTGTATACATATAATCCCAGCACTTTGGGAGGCTGAGGTAGCTGGATCATTTAAGTCCAGGAGTTTGAGACCAGCCTGGGCAACATGGTGAAAACTCCTCTCTACAAAAAAAAAATACAAAAATTAGCCATGTGTGGTGGTGTGCACCTGTAGTCCCAGCTACTCAGGAGGCTGAGGTGGGAAGATCACCTGAGCCTGGGAGGTCGAGGCTGCAGTGAGTGGTGATGGCGCCACTACACTCCAGCCTGGGTAACAGAATGAGACACTGTCTCAAAAAGGAAAAGAAAAAGAAAATAAATACTTTAGTGCCATGTGCTTATGTGCTGAATAGTTTCACAAGAATTTAGTTTTTTAAAAATGTACATCTCTGAGTTTTATAGACATGTTCATAGGAGGCTGCCATAGTGCTATGCTGAAGTATTTCACCAGAGTTTTAGGATTTTGTTTGCTTTTTGTCAAGTCAATTATGTAAAGATTCACCAGGCCTAGAAAAATACACTAAATATGAAAACACTAAATGGATTTAGGTAGGCAACTGATTTTCCTTTAACTTTTTATTTTAAAATAATTTCAAACATTTAGAGGAGGTGCTACAGCGTGCCAAGAACTGTATAGCCTTTGTTCCTTATTTTTAAATATTCTTCTTTCTTGACATTATCATTCTCATTCTTTTTTTTTAATTGGGACAAACTTGAGAATAATTTTTAGACATCATGTCCTTTTATCCCCAAATCCTGCAATCGGGCCATTCTTTTACAAAACCACAGCACAATTTTCTAATATAGGAAATTTAACATTGACAAAATGCTAGTATCTAATACATGACCTATTTAAAGCTATTTAACATTTTCTCAAATTGTTCTACTAATGTCTTTTTTTTTTTTTTTTTTTTTTTTTTTTTTTTTTTGAAACATAGTCTCGCTCTGTCACTCAGGCTGGAGTGCAGTGGCGTGATCTCAGCTCACTGCAGCCTCTGCCTCCTGGGTTCATGCAACTCTCCTTCCTCAGCCTCCTGAGTAGCTGGGATTACAGGGGCGCACCACCACACCCAGCTAATTTTTTGTATTTCTAGTAGAGACAGGGTTTCACCATGTTGGTCAGGCTGGTCACGAACTCCTGACCTCAAGTGATCCGCCCGCCTTGACCTCCCAAAGTGTTGGGATTACAGGCATGAGCCACCGTGTCTGGCCTACTAATGTCTTTTATGGCGTTTTCCCTCATGATCTAAAACTTAATTCTGAATCATGTATTACATTTAGTTACTACGGTTTCCGCTTGTCTTATTATTCCTTAATAATGACAACCAACTTGTAAGCACACCTAATATTCAATCAGGTTGCTAATACTGTCTTGGCTTGGGAGGGAAATGTAGGGGACACACAAAACTCAGGGAGTTACTGAGTTAACACGAATCTGCCAAAAGGAGGTGGATGGTTTTAGAGAGTAAATAGTTCAGTATATGATGCACAGAGTGTTATAAGATTGACATTCTCCATGATAAACCAGATGACAATATTTATGCAGGCTGGAAAATGTTCCTTCTTTCTTGGACAATTGTAAAGAAAAGTTGAAAGTTCCCTTGAGGATCTTAGTGTCTGCTCTTGGTGTGTATTATTACAATATTGCCCTTTGTTAGTTCATTTCCTAGCTTATTTGAATATTTTTCCTTAATAACAGGTTGCCTACATTCTGATATCATCTGGGTAGATACCTACATATGAGTTAGTTACAAATCCTTTAGTCACATAAAACATTTTAAAAGACTTTCCTTTAAAAGTCCAATTACGCTAGAAAGATCTTGATTTTTAGAGTCAAGTAGATGCTGTATTCTGATTCTGCCATGCACTAGTAGTATGGTCTTAGGTCACTTATTAAACCTTTCTCATATGGTAATCACTCAGCAGATCAGGGTGGCTACTAATATTTGTGAAACAGTACAATGTTCTACATAATCACACGGGCCTTTGGAGCCCAGCAGTCTGGTTTCCAATTCCTATTCTGCACTCAGTGGCTCTGGGATTTGGACAAAATTATCCAATCTTCCTAAATTCCAGTTTTATTTTATGTAAAAAAAAAGAATTAATAATGATATATATTTAATTGGAATATTCTATTAAATGAGACAACATTTGTAAAATGCTTGGCAGGCTTAATATATGACAAGTGCCTGATACATGTTATCTAGCTACTAAATGGATGTCTGGGCACTGACAATCATTTCATCAAAAATAATATGTTTCCTGTACACACCAAGGTCTCCCTCTTGACCTTGACTTCGAATCTTCCTTCTACATCCTCTTTCTCTCAGTCTTCCTTTGTCCTAGCTGTTAGACCAATCTCAGTTACTCCTTCATAATTGTGATGCTTTGCCCATTCCTTCCATTCTTTTTTGTTGCTGTTGTTTAATCATTCCCTTCAGATAAAGGCTAAAATTCTCCATCAAAGAAATAACAGGGCGGAAAAGAATGTGAGCCAAAAACCCGGCTTAGAGTTGAGGTTAGAAATTTAAATACATCTAATACCAAAGCAGGGCTAGTTCTAATTAAATGAACTCAACTGCCTTTCACCCCAGAGTTACCAGTCATCGTGGCTAATCTTTACACTAATAGTCAGGGACAGCAGGACTAAGGGAACAACAAACAGAGGAGGCTGGTTTCAAATGCAGCATAGGAACCCACAATGATGTTGGTCACCCGATGACTGATTCGAAGACTCAGCCCACATGAATTCAATGGGAAGGATTAGTGGACGGAAAAGCACATGGCTTAGCATTTGTGCCCAATGCTCAGTCATCCAACATTCTTATAACCACAAAATGTCAGAACTAGGAAAGAACCTAGTGTTCTTCTAGCCCAATAACTTCATCTCACAGAGGCATAAAGAAATCCAGCGACACTTGAAAGGCTATTAAATTATCAGTGGCAGAGTTTAGTTAATACGCTTTGTCTTCTAACTCCTACTTCTGTACTATTGCCTAATAAAGGCACAGCAAACATTTAACTGATATTTGATTAAATAGGTAACATCCGTCATTGCATTTTATTTGTATATATCTTATCTACTATATTTTATTTCTTTTGTCTAAAAAAGAAAAAGTTATATAACAACTATGCTCCATTTCATTTCTACGTATTATATTTATTGAAATGTATCCCTTTTGTCTAAAAAGGAAAAGCTCTAAATGATAGCTTTTATAAGTCCTCAGTGCAAATTAGTTTCAATCATCTGCAAAACAGTGTACTGATAATTTAGCTACAAAGGTAAAATTGCTAATTTAGATATGTAAAAATAAAAATATATTTATTTAACAGCCATTGAAAGGTCAAAATATTGTGGAAAAAATACGGAGAACTGCAAAAGGAATAATGGGCATTATGTTCTTGTTCTCTACAAGCACAGTTCTGGGTCCTGCACAGAAGTAATTTGCTTCTGTGAAAGCAAATGAAAATCCTGCTCTTGCAATGTTTAAATATAATAGAGGAAATGAGAAACACACACACAATCATGGAAATAAAAGACAGAATGCACAGAGTGTTATAAGATTGACAGCAATAAAAATCTGCAATTGTTTGGAGGGAGAAAAATGGCTCCTCCCTGCAGTGACTTCTATGGACTAAGTAGCATTTGGCCTAGCCTCTGACATGGAGAAGGACCAGAACATGTTCAGAACGTATGCAGGCAGAAGGGACATTCTGGCCTGAAAATGAATATAAGTGGAAAAAATCCAGGTTTATATGATGAAGGTTCTGTTTCATTGGAAGATAAGGCTGGACAGCATTTCAAGACTTTTACCTGTAAAATGAAGAAAGTACTACTGGTCTCACATAGCTATCGAGAGGAGAAAATGAGGTAACACTTAAGTCTAGAGCTCTCAGATAACCTCTGTTGTCAAAACAGAGGAAACCTTGAATTCCAAGTGAAGCCATAAAAAATCAGACAAGGAGGAACTTTAAAAATGAATGGTAAATTCACTGGGGTTGAATTTTTTATTACATTTTTACTTTTAAATAATTGTAGATTCACATGTAATTGTTAGATATAATAGAAAGAGACTTCATGTACCCTTTACCCAGTTTCCCACAATGGTAACATCTTGTGAAACTCTAACACTGTATCACAACCAGAACATTGATGGGATTACAGCCAAGATACAGAACATTTCCATCATCACATGAACCCCTCATGTTGCCCTTTTATTGCCATGACTATATCCCTCCCATTCTTACCCCTTCCTTAACTCCTGGCAATCTGTTCTCTATTTCTAGAATTTTGTCATTTCAAGAATCATATAGTGTGTAATTTTTTGTGATTGGCTTTTTTCCCCCAGTAAGTATAATTCTCTGCAGATTCATCCAAGTTGTTGCACATATTGAATCATAACAAAGACCCACACATAATTGATTGCATTTTTCCACTTGCAACGGGAATTGTTTTGACAGGTTCTAAGACAGATATCTTTGGAGTCATGTTTATTTCTTTTCTTCTTTAATAACATCTGGGAGTAGCTGAAGTGTCTTACCATGCCCTAGTCAAGTATGTAAACAGAATAGCAATGCAAAAGTGGGCTAGTGGGAGGAGAATCTGTTGACAGAAACATGGAATATTCTATTTCCCTACTTCTGTAGGTGTCACTGAATCTCCTGTGAAGTTCTGAGTCATATTTGAGAAAACAGAAGGGACAGTTCTTGCAACTTCCTTGTTAAAAATGAAACAAAGCCTTGAAGGGTATGAAATAGGGCCCCTATGTGAGAGAATGTACCTCGTGTTCTTAGACAGGCACAAATGGAGATTTGTGCTAGGGGATTTTCAACCTTACACGTCTCCATTCATGAATCCTCCTCAGAAAGCCTGAGGCACAAAACATGTGGCTTTTCCCTTAGGACTTTTGGACATATCAGTCCCCAACCTGCCAAACAGACTGGTCCCCACCAGCATCTTCCACATCCAAAAGAAGTTATATTGTCCCCATATGAACTTGGCTCTGTCTTTACTCCCCCAGCTGCTGAGTTGGGCTAAGACTACCCCAGCCCTCAGCAGCACTCCAGGCCCCCTCCTGCTGAATGAAAGGTCATGGAACAATCCAGAAGAGCTGCATCCCTTACTGGACGTGAGTAAGCTCCAGGCACTATTCTAAGGGCACTCAAGCATTACCTCATTTTCTGCTCTCAACAACCATTTGAGACCAGCAGTACATTCTCCATTTTACAGGTGAGGAAACTGAGGCTCAGAAAATTTAACCAACTTGGCAAAGTTACAGGGCTAGCAATTAACAGCTTGGGAATTCAAAGCCAGGCAGTCTAACTATGTAATCGCCCTCATTCTTAGACATTAAACTGTAATAACTGAATGTCAGGCCCAGTCAAGCAATTGTAAATATAGAATATCACTAGCAAAACTTAATTTTGTTCTTTTTCATTCATAGTTTGAGTCCTAAGAACATTTTGTTTTTTTGCATTCATGTTTCCTAAAAGGTCACTGAGGATTTTCAGATTTCAAATATATTCTATTTTCTCCTCTTTTAATATTTAAATCTAGATCTCTCAGATAACCTCTTTTGGCAAAAGATCCATAGACAGTGGCCTCGATGGAAGGTAATCCTCTGAAAACAAAACTGTTGGAGAAATCCTTTCATGTCTCTTTATTGCCCATTTTCACAAAGGAACACATGAAGGAAATTGTCATCTCTCTTACACATTGGCCCTACCCAGCCAAAAATGTACCCAAGTGTTCCTCTGCAATGAAAACAGCGGTCTCCACAACTCTAGTGCCCAAGGTCTTAGTCCAAGTGAAGTGATTGTGGGGCCTCTGTAACATTTCAAGACTTTTAGGCTACTCTTAGATAATTTTCAAGGCTTGAAGGATTTTATTAGGATTTACCTCCTCCAAAAACCAAGAAAGTGCCAGTTTTTAGGCAATTCAAGTCTTGAGGAAAAGGGTGGAGGAAGAAGTCCTCAGATTTAAGAATTTTCTTATATTCAAACTATGACTAGGTGAAAAGTCAGGGTAGGGTTTGGGGGAAATAAGGAATGAAGGCATAAGATTTGAAGGCACAGATACTACAGGAGGAGGAAGCACTGTATTTTATATATAGTGTACATATATAGTGTGTATATATATACACACTATATACACACTATATATATATACATATACACACTATATATATATATACACACTATATAGCATAGTATATATTTTATTATACATAGGTGCTGCTTTAACATTTGCGTTAGTAAAGATCTCCACCCAGAAGCTTTTCCTCCTACCCTCTTTTTTCTATCCTTCTAGTCAGTTGGTGCTCCCACATGTCCTGTAGCACACTCAGTTCATCTCTCGCCTCGAACTTAACTGCTCTCAGCTGTAACTCTCTGTTTATCTGCCTGCTTCACACACTAGAACTGAGAAATGACAGCCTAAGACCTGAGACTACACTTTTATTTTATGCTCCTAGATTCGGCACAGAGTTTAGTACTTGTTAGCAGTTATTTCCTTTATTTTATTTGTAGAGATTTAACTTAATTTAATTTGTAGAGATGAGGTCTCACTATGTTGCCCAGGCTGGTCTCAAGCTCCTGAGCTCAAGTATTCCCCTTTCCTTGACCTCCCAAAGTGATTGGATAACAGGTATGAGCCACTAAGCCTGACCTTATTAGCAGTTCTAATACAACTTATAGAATGAATTTATACTCTGGCATCCTGGTCTTTTGAAAATTCTTGGTTACACATCCAAAAAATATTTTATATGTAAAGTATATATGTTGGATGTGCTGTGACTCTAATTTTTGCCATTTGTTCTTCTCAAACCTTTAGAGATAATGAAACTATATGGATATCAATGATCAGGGAGTGGAGGCTAAAAGGAGCCAGATCCACTGGATATCTTGGTGTCTTTTTTCTCATCACTGCACATAAAAGAAATACTATAGAGACATTTCAAAGAAGAGCTAACTTTAGTATCACACAGATTTGCTTCAAAGAGCCATCTCTTACTCTGATGTGAATAGCTGTGCTACTTTGGGTAAAATAGCAATTCTAGGTTTCACTTTCTTTATCTTGTCAGTGAAATAGGGATACAATAGTGAAAACTTCAGAGGGTTGTGAGAATTAATCTGTATAAGTATTTAATTGATGTAACCAACTTTAAAGAATATAACTAACTTGGCACATAGTATGACTCATAAAAGTTAGCTGCTCGATCATTCATTATAGTAACATTGCTGCATAGTACATGGCAATTTCACACACATTATTTATTTGATTCTTGTAACCATCTCATGGGTTGAGCTGGGAAGGTCGTGTTATCACACTGGATATATGAGAAATTTTAAGTTCTAAAAGATTTACTGACTTGCTTAAGTTCACCCAGAAAAGAAGTGATGGTACAAAGATTGTGCTGGAACCTTCTGATTTTATTACACCAGACTGCTAGCAGTGCCCTCACGGCTCTTACTATGCTTTTCAAGTCAGAGCATACCAGGGAAGCAGCTATGGCAAAGAACAGCAGTTCAGTAGTGGGGAAGAGGAGGCTGCAGAAAAGTAAGAAGGAAGGTGGTACAGAGGGAGGGTGACATTTCTCTTTCATATTGCCCCTCAATTTCAAAGGAAGGTTGCAGGGGGAAGAAATGCAGATAAGGAATACTGCACTTACTGATAACAGAATGAAGACGAAGTAACATCAATCCCAAAAGGATGCTCTCTTTTCATAAGATCTGTTTTCCATTCAGAAATCCATGGTTTGACCTTCTAATGCTTATTTGTTCCTTTACATATTTTAATACTAAGTCGAGCATAGAACAGGATGGGTAGAGACAGTGCAAAAATGGAAGGAGTAGGTTGGAGAGTACACTTACACATCACTCAGAATGCTCCCTGCTTGGGGCCTGAGAATCTGATCCCAACTCTCTTTATATCTAACAGATGAACAAAAGCCTCAAAATAAAACCTGAATGGTGATGGAGGTGGAGCACTACAGAAATTTCTGAAGCTTTCATGCAAACAAATATTGGAAGTAAAGGAATCATTATGAAAGGGTCAGAAAGCTTCCCTAGAGCAAGATTTGTAGCACTGGACATTCTGAAAGGTAAAAGCTCTGAACCTTGCAAATCTAGGCACCTTTGCATATAACTGAAACTGAGAGGTATGTCATATCCTACCCCCAGGCAGAAACGGCTGGGGACAGATGAAAATGCTTAGCTACAACCTGCCTTTGAGATAATTGCATGTTCCAAACAACATCAAACAAAAAGACAGTCCTGACTTTATTGGCATGAAGTGCTATTAGGTTGTCAAGAATCCTGTGATCTCAAACTGCAAGAACAGTCGGAAAATGACTTTCTGTGCAGGGGATAGTAAGGGATTGCAGAACATTTTACCCAAAGTTGCATTATCACTTTTTTTCTCTCCAATCTTTTTGAGTCACATTCCGGAAGAAAATAAACCAGGTAAGATTTTCCCACAAGGCAGATGGTACAATTTGCAGAAAAAGGTGGGTTTTGTGGGGCTTATGCAAGTTCCATCTGAACTTCCCCTGATCCATAAGTTTTTTAGAAGCAAAGAAATGTAGGCAGTTATGCCATGATTATACCCAGCAAGTAAAAGAGAAGCACTGAAATTACTTTTCTGTAAATCACCTGCATTTCAATGAACTTTCCAGGGCATTTTGGTTGTGGCAGGTTGTTTGCCATAGATTTAAAGATAAAGTCAGAATAAATGACCGCAAAGTCAAACTCCTCCCTCTAGAGACAGACAAAACCTTTCTATGCCTGCCATACGGTTCTAAATTGAAAAGGATCTAGTATGCATTTTAGCCTGGACCTATAAATATATGGATAGTGAGGCCCCAAGGGGTTAAGTGGTACGGCTCCTGTCACATAGCTACTTAGAGGCAATGTCATGACTAGAATTCAGGATTGTGGATTTTTAGAATCAGACTTTTCCCAAGATCATGCTACTTGTCACTTTTAAAATATTTGCATCTTCAGATTAGAAATGACCCAAGAGTTTCCAGTATACATATTATTGATAGTTGTTTTATCTTGTCAGTTTAGCATGTGTCTGGGGAATTAGTTTTTTACCATTCTCACTCCATATGGTTTGGGAAAGTCAGAATCCTTCTCTAACTTCAGGGCAAATGATTCATATCTGGCAAATCTGAGTTCTTATCTCTCTGGAATTGAGGACTGGTATAGGGTTGGGCACAAAACCACAGCTCAGCTAGTCAGAACACACTATTCAAGACTATTACTGGAACTAGCAAGAATCATTGCTAATACATCTGGCATATAGAACAAATGAGACCCAAGGGTTCTAGTTAATATTCAGCTTTATTCCTATCTCCTGTTGTCCCATGAAAATATATTTAGTGGGAGACGTACTTCTGACCCTGCATTAAAATTCCCACAGACCTACAAATTTCTTTTCACTCTAGGAAAATAAAAAGTTCTTTATACCTTTGTCGCCAAAAAAAAAAAAAAAAGCCAAATTCTGTAAAATATTTGAAGAAATTTATTCTCAGCCAAATGTGAAGACCATGGTCCATGACACAGACTGAAGAGGACCTGAGAACATGTGCCCCAGGTGATTGGGTTACAGCTTGGTTTTATATATTTTATGGAGATAAGACATTAATCAATACATGTGAGGTATACATTGGTTTGGTCTGGAAAGGCAGGACAATTTGATGGCGGGGCGAGGGTTGCTTACAGGTCAATTTGAAGATTACGTAAATTCAAAGATTTTATGATTGGCATTTGGTTGAAAGAGTTGAGTCATTATCTAAATACATGAAGTCAGCAGAAAGAAATGCTTGGGGCTAACACACAGGGAGTGGTGGAAGCCAAGGTTTTGTTATGTAGATACAGCCTCCAGTTAGTAGACTTCAGAGAAAATAGATGAGGAATGTTTCTTATCAGGCATTAAAAGGAATCAGACTCTTAGATAAATCTTTCCCAAATCAAGAAAAGACCTGAAAAGGAAAAGGAATTCTCTACAGAATGTAGATTTTCCCCACAAGAGATACCTGTGCAGGACTGCATTAGTCCATTCTCACACTGCTGACAAAGACATACTCAAGACTGGGTTAATAAAGAAAAGAGGTTTAATTGACTCACAGTTCAACATGCCTGGGGAGGCCTCAGGAAACTACAATGATGGCAGAAGGGGAAGCAAACATGTCCTTCTTCACATGACAGCAAGAAGGAAAAAAATGAGTGCCCAGCAAAGGGAGAAGCCCCCCATAAAACCATTAGATCTCATCAGAACTCACTATTATGAGAACAGGACGGTGGGAACCACCCTCATGATTCAAGTATCTCCACCTGGTTTCTCTCATGACACATAGGGATTATGGGAACTACAATTTAAGATGATATTTAGGTGGGGACACAGCCAAATCATATCATTCTATCCCTGGCCCCTCCCAAATCTCATGCCCTTACAATTTAAAACACAATCATGCCCTTCCAAAAGTTCCCCAAAGTTTTATTTAACTCATTCCAGCATTAATGCAAAAGTACAAGTCCAAAGTCTGATCTGAGACAAGGCAAGTCCCTTCTACTTGTGAGCCTGTAAAATCAAAAGCAAGTTAGTTTATTTCTAGATAGAATGGGGATGCAACTGGCATTGGGTAAATCACCCACTCCAAATGGGAGAAATTGGCCAAAACAAAGGAACAACAGGCCCAATGCAAGTATGAAATCTAATAGAACAATCATTCAACCTTAAAGTTCCAAAATGATCTCCTTTAATGCCACGTCTCACATCCAGGTCACACTGATGCAAGAGGGAGGCTCCCACAGCATTGGGCAGCTCTGCCCCTGTGGCTCTGCAGGGTATAGCTCCCCTCCTGGCTGCTTTTATGGACTGGCATTGAGTGCCTGCAGTTTTTCCAGGGGCACTACACAAACTGTCAGTGAATCTACCATTCTGGGGTCTGGAGGATGGTGGTCCTCTTCTAACAGGTCAACTAGGTTGTGCCTCAGTAGGTACTCTGTTTGGAGGCTCCAACTCCACACCTAACTTGTGCACTGCCCCAGCAGAGGTTCTCCAAGAGGGCCCTGCCCCTGCAGCAAACTTCTCCCAGGGCATCCAGGTGTTTCCATACATCCTCTGAAATCTAGGTGGAGGTTCCTAAACCTCAATTATTGATTTCTGTGCATTGACAGGCTCAACACCACATGAAAGCTGCCAAGGTTTGGGGCTTGCACCTTCTGTAGCAACAGCCTGAGCTGTACCTTGGCCCTTTTTAGTTATGACTAGAGCAGCTGAGATTCAGGGCACCAAGTCCCTAGGCTGCATACAGCATGGGCACCTTGGGCCTGGCCCATTAAACCACGTTTTCCTCCTAGGCCTCCAGGCCTGTGATGGGATGGGTTGCCACAAAGTTCTCTAACATGCCCTGGAGACATTTTCCCCATTGTCTTGAGGATTAACATTGGGCAACTTGTTACTTATGCAAATTTCTGCAGCCAGCTTGAATTTCTCCTCAGAAAATGGGACTTTTTTTCTATTGCATTGTCAGACTGCAAATTTTCCAAACTTTTATGTTCTGCTTATAAAACTGAATACCCTTAATAGCACTCAAGTCAAGTCAACTCTTGAATGATTTGTCATTTAGAAATTTCTTCCACCAGATACACTAAATCATCTCTCTTAAGTTCAAGTTCCACAAATCTCTAGGGCGGTGGCAAAATGCTGCCAGTCTCTTTGCTAAAACATAACAAGAGCCACCTTTGTTCCAGTTCCCGAGAAGTTCCTCATCTCCATCTGAGACCACTTCACCCTGGACCTTATTGTTCATATCACTATCAGCATTTTTGTCAAAGCCATTCAACAAGTCTCTAGGAAGTTTCAAACTTTCCCACATTTTCCTATCTTCTTCTGAGCCCTCCAAAACATTCCAACTTCTGCCTGCTACGCAGTTCCAAAGTCGCTTCCACATTTTCAGGTATCTTTTTAGCAATGTCCCAATCCTGGTATCAATTTACTGTATCAGTCTGTATTCACACTGCTGATAAAGACATACCTGAGACTGGGCAATTTACAAAAGAAAGGGGTTTATTGGGCTTACAGTTACACAAGGCTGAAGAGGCCTCACAATCATGGTGGAAGGCAAGAAGGAGCAAGTCATGTCTTATATGGATGGTGGCATGCAGAGAGAGAGGTTGTGCAGAGAAACTCCTGTTTTTAAAATTATCAGATCTCATGAGACCCATTTACTACCACGAGAACAGCATGGGAAAGACCTGACTCCATGATTCAATCATCTCCCACTAGGTCCCTTCCACAACAAGTGGGAATTATGAGAGTTCCATGATGAGATTTAGGTGGGGACACAGAGCCAAACCATATCAGAGCTCATACACGGCAAAAGACACAGTCAGCAGAGTAAACAGACAACCCACAGAGTGGGAGAATATCTTCACAATCTAATATATCTGATAAAGGACTAATATCCAGAATCTACAATGAACTCAAACAAATCAGTAAGAAAAGAACAAACAATCCCATCACAAAGTGAGCTAAGGATATAAATAGACAATTCTCAAAAAAAGATATTCAAATAGCCAACAAATATATGAAAAAAATGCTCAATATCACTAATGATCAGGGAAACGCAAATCAAAACCACAATGTGATACCACCTTACTTCTGCAAGAATGGCCATAATTTTTTAGAAAATCAAAAAACAGTAGATGTTGGCATGGATGCAGTGATCAGGGAATATTTCTACACTGCTGACGAAGATGTAAACTAGCAGAGCCACTATGGAAAACAGTGTGGATATTCCTTAAAGAACCAAAAGGGGAACTATCATTTGATCCAGCAATCCCACTACTGGGTATCTACCAGGAGGAAAAGAAGTCATTATATGAAAAATATACTTGTACATGCCTGTTTATAGCAGCATAATTCACAATTGCAAAATCATGGAACCAACCCAAATGTCCATCAATCAACAAGCAGATAAAGAAACTGTGATATACGTATATGATGGAATACTATGCAGCCATAAAAAGGAATTAATTCACAGCACTTGCAGCCACCTGAATGAGATTAGAGACTATTATTCTAAGTGAAGTAACTCAGGAATGGAAAACCAAACATTGTATGTTCTCACTGATATGTGGGAGCTAAGCTATAAGAATGCAAAGGCAGAAGAATAATACAATGGACTTTGGGAACTTGGGCAGAAAAGTGGGAGGGAGGCAAGGGATAAAAGACTACAAATATGGTGCAGTATATACTGCTTGGGTGATGGGTGCACCAAAATCTCACAAATCAGTACTGAAGAACTTATTCATGTAACCAAATACCACCTGTATCCCAATAACTTATGGAAAAATAAGAAAAAAAGAAAAAAAATTTGAAAAGACATAATACAGTATTTAAAATACCAAGCCCCACTTATTAGTCAAGATTCACCTTTCTTCAGAGGTACAGCTATTTGTTCTCCCGTAACTGAAGCTTATAATAGACAAAAACTTACAGCATGAAAAAGAGTGAAAACTTGTCTTTATTTCTTATTTCTCTCTTTTCCCAACTTACACCTTTACTTCCTTCTTCCCCACCTGGCTAAGCAAATTTCTGCCCAATTAGGGTCAAATCTAAGGTAGAGGAAGAGTCAGGTTGGGGGGAGGAAGTAGTGAGGTGGCAGAGACTTTTTACTTGACTGGGACTGTTGTGGTCTGGCCTTATGCACTCTGCTTGACTTGCTCTCTTGGGCAATTTCATAGGTTTCTTGGAGATCTCCAATCTTGGGATTCTCATACCATTCATGCCCTCAACCAGACGAATATTTCTTTATTAAGCCTGGAAGCTTATTCCCACCACAGCCATAAAACATCTGCACTTCAGTCTTTCTATTTGACAAGATCTAGGACAGCGACCCTGACAACTCTCTCATAGATATTTCCCATACACAGTCTAAGTTAAATTGCATCCCCTCAAAAGTCATATGCTGAAGTACTAACCCCCTGCACCTCAGAATGTGATAGTATTCATTCGAAGATAAGGCCTTTAAAAAGTTAATTAAGATAAAATGAGGGGATATGGCTAAACCCTAATCCAACAGAGCTGACATTCATAGAGGAAGAGATTAGGTCCCAGATATGTGTGTGTGTACACAGAGGAAATACTTTGTGAGGACACAGCAAGAAGGTGGCCCTCTATAAACCAAGAAAAGAGTCTTCAAAGAAACCAAACCTGCTAACGCATTGATCATGGACTTCCAGACTGCAGAATTGTGAGAAAATTAATTTCTGATGTTTAAGCCACCCGGTCTGATATATTTTGTTATGGCAACCCTAGCAAATGAATACATGGTGTAAGGTAAACACACGGGGATCACTCTTAATGTCAAACTTTGGAAGTGCAAGCCTGACAGCAGCAAATCCCTATCACTCTACTTGTAGGGCAGCCAATTAAGGTTTCTCTCATCTGCTGGATTTCTCAGGAGTGGATCAGATACTAGCTAACTGCAGGGGAACCGATTGTAGGGGGCACACATCAAGCTCTCAGAGTAAATCCTTTAAACTTCTCCACCCACCGCTTCTCAAGAATAGTTTTGTTCAAATAAATCCTTCTCCTGATTCATCCTTAATGTCAACCAAGCTAATCTTTCGATAAAGGTGAAAGAATTGTATGGTTTGTTTTTGGTTAACTTTTATAAATTCTACATATGGTTTAGCACCTCCTTTGTCATGCAACAGATGAACCTCAGTGACTCAGCTGAAACTTTTATTTTCCAGCCATACCTAAATATGTTCTATCTTTACACATTTCAGTTAAGTGAGCTAACTTCAGAGCCAGTGTTTTTATTGCTTACATCCTCATTTCTAAAGTTCCAATTGAAATAAAGCAAATATATTAGCAAGGAGCTTTTCTAGTGTTTTATTATTGATTGCTTTAGTCTCATTATCCTGTAACAAAACTGGCTGTAGCAGTCACATTATCCGGGGATCTAGGTGTGGTAGGGTAGACCTACAGTCTTCATTACTCAGAGGGTGGGGCAGAAATATTCCTGAGAGCTCAGGGGACCCTCTAGGTGTGGATGCTTGATTAAGGAGGGTGAAAAGCAGTCTAAAGTATGACAATGACCATAGCCAAGAACCTTTGAGCTTTGACTGTTGCAAATTTCCTGTGTGACTAAGTTATTCGAATATTGTGCTTCACAATAATCTAATCAGTCTTCATTTATTGACAATACTTTTGCTGTAATATATTTTATTTCTAAATGTGATTTTCCATTCTGTTATGGTCTGTTATCCCAAGTGAGGCTCTCAATAACTCTTACCTGGAATTCAATATATTTAGACAAATGCACATTTCTTTATACACGTAATTTTGCATACAATTGCATAAGGCTTACTATCCTCTAAAATCCATCTGTGGGTCTTACGAGTGAAGAACTTCTCTTTTGTAGACACTAAATTGGCTTTGACTGACATCTTGAGCAAGGCAAGATTATATTCAGTATTTTTTAAAATCACTTTATATTTTTATATTATTTTATATGCTTAAATTTAAGATGTTATTAAAACATTTTATTAAGTGCTTATTTTACACCAGGAACTAGGCAAAGCACTTTGACTTTGCATAAATGATCTTGTTTGTTCTTACCACAATCTTCTGAAGTACACCTGAAGTAAACAACAATAAAAATATGAAGTGCATATTTGTATTCCCATTTTACAGATGTGGAAACAAGTTTAGTGGTATCGTGTGAAGTCTACTTCACAGTCTGTGGCAGACCTGGACTAAAACTCGGGTCCATCTCTAAAGGATGACATCTCACTGCCTGTGGGCTTTATCTTATGAGCCCACAGATTTATCTAATCTCCTTGATTTAGTCAGAATAGGCTATGTATCATGTGCAGTAACAGAAGATAAACCTCCAAATTTCAGTGGCTTTGCACATTGAAAGTTTATTACTCTTTCACATAAAAGCTCATGTGGGGACTGTGCCTTTCCTGCATCTTACAGCTATGCCATCCGGAACGTGTGGCCTTAAAAGTCAATGTTTCAAGTGGAGGGGAGAGAAATGGAAGAAGCACACCAGCTTTTACCTGCCTCAGCCCAGATGTAATACATTATACATACAATTTAGCTTACGGAACCTTAGGAAATTTTATCAACTTTGTAACTCTTGCTACCATCACAGGACAATGTATTCTATTTCAATGCCAGCTCAAAGAAATATATTTTCCTAAATATTAAAGCTCAGCCATTTTTTTCTGTATAATATTTTTCAATCTTTTCACCTCTATAGCAACCCATATCTCATGACCTACAGCCAGAATTGTTATCAGAGGTGTGAGAAAAGGAAAGTTTTCGGTGGTTGATTCTAATTTGGGCACAATGGATATTCACTTCTTCTTCTTGTGAATATTTGGCTTCTTGTGAGGTATGACATCTGCAATGAACCCAAGAGACACTTGTGTGCTCCTGCCACCTCAGTGCCAAATGAGACACCTAAATCTGTGAATAACCGTCCCCACGTCCAGCATCTACACATCAAAATAACAAGATTCTATAAATCCACCAAAACAATTTGAGAAAAAGTTAAACCTCTGTAACAATACACCTGGACAGCAACCACAAAAAGATACTACAAAAAGCCCAAAGGTGAAAACAAAATATAGAAGCGAACAAATGGTCCTATCCTTCAATAAGAAAATACCTGATGTTGGAAAACTGCCTTGCCCAAATATAAGCAAGAGAGAAAGACAAGCTGCTACTCTGGAAATGCTTTGCCTGTATTAATCATGACAATTCTATTGGGATTTTTATCCCACTGCCTTTTGTTTTTTTCTCCCAGTCCTACTAAATGACAGCTATATTTATTGAGCAATAGGCATGGAATTAGGGTGTGTGGGGTGGGGGCAGGGGTGTGGATATGTATCCCATACAATTTCTCAGTGTCCTAGTAACATGGTAGATGTCCTCAGATCAAAGAATCTCCATTTGAAGATTCAGTGAAGGAAACTTAAGTTTAAGGAGTGTAAGTTATTCCTTCATAAACCTATTAAGTTGTGAAGCTAACATTCAAACCCTGTTTGGAATCACCTCAAAGGAAGCCAACTTCACCAAATTCAAAAGGAGTGCACAAGACCTCCTGCAACTCTTCTTAAAGCATTTAAAATAGACACACCTGACTCTGCTCCATTTGGAACAGTCAATATATGGCAGAAATAACCAAGGAGAATGGGGAGACACGAGCCTTGAGGTTTTTTTTTTTTTTTCTCTTTGTTAGAGTCTTGAATGACAATCCAGCCAGGTTACCAAGGATCACACAATGTACTCTCCGTGTTCTTGCATGCTTTCACTTCACCAACTAATTCATTCATTTATCCTTTGGTGGGTTTGTTTGTTAATTTATTAACTCAATTTTTTTTCTTTTACTGTTTGTCTACTTTTGAATGCTCTGATGTTTGCTGCTTCCTTAGGCAAACCTCCACACCCAGAGGGACTATATTCAAAAGAGGATTCCTTCCCAGTTCTCTGAGTAATGAGACCCACCCCACCGCACCCAGTTCTCCACTTACTGTGACCACTGCTAGTTTTATCACAGGACCATAAGGCAAAACCAACTGACAATAAAACACATGAAAAAAATCATCTCATCAACAGATCAGTTTTATTTCAATGGCAATTTTGCAAAGGGAACAAGTAGGCTTGAACTCCTGAAGACTCTAAAGGTAGAAAGCTCTGAGTTCAAATCCTAGTTCTACCAAGTCTCATTGTGGGATCTTGAGCAAGCTGTTTAAATACAAGGTTGTCACTTGTAATGGGAGGATAAAGATGGAACTCAGCCCATAGGTTGAAAGAGGGTTCTATGGGATCTCGTAAAATACTTAGAACACATGACAAGACACATATCAGTCACTGTTAGGCTCCAGTGAGAGGAGGAGGTGGAGATACACAGAGCAGATTGATGTTAAGGGTAGCGATTGGGTTACTCTTGAGGGAATGTAGGGGAGAAAACTTATCTTTTTCTTCTGCCCATATTGGGTTCATTGGCTGGCACCCCTGTAACAAAAGACAGATTACAAAGAGAAAAGCATGCATACTTAAGTTTTATGTAACAAGGGAGCCTTCGTTAGGAAGTGAAGACCCAAATAAATAGTTAAACCTGAATGTTTTGTAGTGAGGTGGATAAAGAATGGAGAGTTGTAGGAAAATATGAGAGGAGGAAAATAAAGAGTATGAACTAAGAGTAATAAGCTGGGGGAAAAGCAAGACCTGTTCATTCAGATTCCTCTTGGTGTCCCTCACCTTGGAGTCAAGGATGTTCCTTTCCTCCAGGTATGATAAGGGCATTTCTCATATAAGGGTCTTAGGACCTGCTTCAGGGGAGAAGGAAGGGGAAAGGTCAGAGAGACCTTCTTGCACATGCTGTTTCTCAATTTCCTTCAACCTAAAATATTTAATATGCCAAGGTGCCATGTTTTAGGGTAGCCTGTCCTGAACCCCCGAGGGACATGGAGTGAGGGATATAGAGTGATTCCCAATACGCCTGCTCCAAACATTTGGAAAGTCTGGCCTTGCTGTGTATCCCCTAAAACTGGTAGTCTCCTTGTAGAGAAGCATCTCTACCATAAAATGAAGTAAAAGTTTGTCAATTGCTCCTTGCTCACTTTTTTCCTGTATGAACAATACTTACCAAAAATCCCTGAATCTTTCTGGTTGGATATTTTTTGTTTGACAAATTTTGGACCAAACTCACTCTTTCATCCAAATTTAGTAGCTTGCAAAACTCAGGCTACATTCATGATAGAAAGAGCTTGAGGGCTTGAGGGTTTGAAGCCTTCACAGCCTCATGCTTTATTTTCATCTTTCTAAGTCCAAGGCTACATGCAGCAACAATCCTGAGCTAGGATGTTCAGAGGACCATCCTTTCATACTGCTGGAGAAAGTGACTTTCCCATGTTTGTCATTGCTAGCTCATGATAGCCAGCTTGGGCTTTTGCCCATACAACTGCTCACTGCTTGTGCTTGGCCACTTGCCCTCTTCTCCAAGGCTGTGATTTGCCTAATCAACATCCTGCTTAATTTAGGCCCCACTGAAGTAACAGCTTCACATGGAACTACTCTCTCTGTGTTATGGCTTTTTAAGCTCAATCTTGATGTGCTGACTTCTGAGAGAGTCTCATTCTTTAACAGGATAGAAGCCGCCATGTTTAAAGTAACAACTGCTGGTTCTTGTTTTGCAAACTGCCCCCACATAGCTCTCCAAATGGAGCAGGGTAGGGAGTGTTTGTGAGGCAAGGCAAGGTGTGAGCAGACCAGCTGAGGGGAGCCCCCTCTTCCTCCCTCCATCCCAATCAGAACGGCTCCTTCTTTATCCGTTTACATATTGTGCTTCAGAACAGGTTTTTAGTTGAAAGGGAGTTATAGAAAAGGTTGACTACTTCTGGCCTGAACTGACTCCCCTATTAAATAGGCCTAAAAGTTTCAGAGTGGTATGACTTGGTGCTCTGGGGAATCCTTTGCCTACCAACATTGTTTCTTAAATGGGAGCCCATGAATTTGGCTTCACCCCATCTTCCTTTATTCAAAAGATGATTACTAAGAGTAGATTCCATGGAGGTGAATCTAACCATAACAGGACACCTCCAAACAAGAATGAGTAATATAGATCCGCCTTCTTCTTCGTGAATGTCTTAATCCTGGATTCCAGGTGCCAGATTTAGACCTCCAAGATCCTGTAAAAAGTATCTTCCAGGAGGTTTTATGGGTTTCATGTCTGCCTTGGCAGCCCAGAAATCCCTGAGGCAGGCTTGCTCTATATGTTAGACTCTGAAAAACCCTCAGGGTTATGAAAAACAACTTGGTCATGCCATTTAGTAAATGTAACACTAAGCAGATGTTTTCCCCATTCACCAATAGATTATCACATTTTTTAAATTTCCCATTTCTCTCAAAGAAGGATAGGCCCCATGGAAGAGGTAATAAGTGCAATTTCATACTCCACTACAATTATGAAAAAAGAGAGAGAGGGCATGCAGAGCGATAGCTTAATAAAATTAATAAGCCCATGACCTTTTCCTGATTTCTGCCCATCCATTCCCTCAACACAGATAAATTCCAGTGATTTTCTGGTTTTTTTAGAGATAGGTTTTCACTCTGTCACCCAGGCTGGAGTGAAGTGGCATGACCTTGGCTCACTGCAGCCTCAAACTCTTGGGCTCAAGTCATCCTCACACCTCAGCCTCCTGAATAGCTGGGACTACAGGCATGTGCCACCACACTAGGCTAACTTTTGTATTAATTTGTAGAGATGGTGTCTCACTATGTTGTGCAGGCTAGTCTCAGACTCCTATACTCCAGCGATTCTTATGTCTTGACCCTCCAGCATGCCAGGATTACTGGTGTGAGCCACAACACCCAGCTGCCAGCAACGTTAATGAGCCCTCAATATACCACTAGTCTCCTCTACCTTCAAGTCACCCTGATTTTAGCAATGGTTCTCAGTTATCCAGGGATTGGGAAGAAGGTTAAACAATTGGCAATGTCTGGAGACATTTTTCATGGCCACAATTGGATGAGGAATGCTATTGGCATTTAGTGGGTCAAGGCCAGGGATGCTGCAAAAACATCCTCTAAAGCACAGGACTGTCCCAAACAACAAAGACTTATTTGGCCCAAAATTTCACTAGTGCCAAAGTTAAGAAACTTTGCTTTAAAAGAAAGAAGCCTGAAAGGTGGTTTCTATGGCCATGTGCTGTCAAGTTTGACTTTAATTACCAAGTTGGTCACCCTCTGCATGCATAAATTTGACTTTCTTCATAAAGGCTTTCATAATGAATCTCAGCCAGAACAAGCCATTGTTCCTTTCACTGGATATCATAGAACTTTTAAAATGATTAATGTTAGTATTATAATTATTATTATCTCCATTGAATGCTAAATATTTTACATAGTCATTTATTCTAAAACCTTTTTATATACCTTTAACCTTTTTCTTATGCCTGCTGTGTATGAGAAAAAGTACTCAGAGATGGGTCTATAGAGATCCAGATGATGAGTTTCCTGATCTTAAGAAGCTTAAGGCCTAGAGGCAAATAGATACTGTATTAGTTTACTATGGTTGCAGTAACAAATTGCCACAAATTAGATGGCTCAAACAGAAATTTATTGTCTCTCAGTCCTGGAGGCTGGAAGTTCAAGATCAAGGTGTTGACAGGGTTAGTTCCTCCAGAGGACTGTGAGGGAAAATTGGTTCCAGGACCCCTCCTAGCTTCTGGTGGTTCACTGGCAAGCTTTTGTGTTCCTTGGCTTGTGGAAGCATCACCCCAATCTTTGCCTTCTTCTAAGGCCACAGTCATATTGGATTGGGGCCTACCCTAATGACTTCATCTAATCTTAACTAATATCATCTGCAATGGTCCTGTTTCCAAATATGGTCACATTCTGAGGTGCTAGGGTATAAGAATTCAGCATATGATTTTGGAAGGGGATGCACAGTTTATTTATTTATTTATGTTTAATTTTTAATTTTATTTTGTTTTTCCATAAGTTATTGGGGTACAGGTAGTATTTGGTTACATGAGTAAGTTCTTTAGTGGTGATTTGTGAGATTTTGGTGCACCCATCACCCAAGCAGTATACACTGAACCATATTTGTAGTCGTTTATCCCTCACCCCCTCTCACTCTTCCTCTCAAGTCCTCAAAGTCCATTGTGTCATTCTTATGCCTTTGCGTCCTCATAGCTTAGCTCTCACATATCAGTGAGAACAAATGATCTTTTGTTTTCCATTCCTGAGTTGCTTCACTTAGAATAATAGTCTCTAATCTCATCCAGGTCACTACAAATGCTGTTAATTCATTCCTTTTTATGGCTGAGTGGTAGTCCATTGTGTATACATATATATCACAGTTTCTTTATCCACTCATTGATTGATGTGCCTTTGCATTGGTTCCACAATGCAATTATGAGTTGTGCTGCTATAAACATGCATGTGCAAGTATCTTTTTCTACTAATGACTTCTTTTCCTCTGGGTAGATAGCCAGTAGTGGGATTGCTGGATCAAATGGTAGTTCTACTCTTAGTTCTTTAAGGACTCTCCACACTGTTTTCCATAGTGGCTGTACTAGTTTACATTCCTATCAGCGGTGTAGCTAGGAATATAGAGGTGTAGATAGCAGTGGATCACTGCATCCACGACAGTATCTATTGTTTTTTAGTTTTTTTATTATGGCAATTCTTGCAGAAGTAAGGTAGTATCACATTGTGGTTTTGATTTGCATTTCCCTAATCATTTGTGATGGTGAGCATTTTTTCATATGTTTGTTGGTCATTTGTATATTTTCTTTTGAGAATTGTCTATTCATGTCCTTAGCCCACTTTTTGATGTGATTGTTTGTTTTTTTCTTACTGAATTGTTTGAGTTTGTTGTAGATTCTGGATATTAGTCCTTTGTCAGTGTATAGATTGTGAAGATATTCTCCCACTCTGTGGGTTGTCTGTTTACTCTGCTGACTGTTCCTTTTGCCATGCAAAAACTCTTTAGTTTAATTAGGTCCCAGCTATTTATCTTTGTTTTTATTGCATTTGCTTTTGGGTTCTTGGTCATGAAATCCTTGCCTAAGTCAATGTCCAGAAGGGTTTTTCCAATGCTATCTTCTAGAATTTTATAGTTTCAGGTCTTAGGTTTAAGTCGTTAATCCATCTTGAGTTGATTTTTGTATAAGGTAAGAGATGAGGATCCAGTTTCATTCTCCTACATGTGTCTAGCCAATTATTCCCAGCACCATGGGTTGAAAAGGATGTGCTTTCCCCACTTTATGTTTTTATTTGCTTTGTTGAAGATCAGTTGGCTGCTAAGTATTTGGGTTTATTTCTGGGTGCTCTATTCTGTTTCATTATGCCTATTTTATACCAGTACCATGCTGTTTTGGTGACTATGGCCTTACAGTATAGTTTGAAATCAGATAGTGTGATGCTTCCAGATTTATTCTTTTTGCTTAGTCTTGCTTTGGCCATGCAGGCTCTTTCTTGGTTCCATATGAGTTTTAGAATTGTTTTTTCTAACTCTGTGAAGAATTATGGTAGTATTTTGATGAGGATTGTGAAGAATTTGTAGATTGCTTTTGGCAGTATGGTCATTTTCACGATATTGATTCTACCCATCTATGAGCATGGGATGTGTTTCCATTTGTCTATGTCATCTATGATTTCTTTCAGCAGTGTTTTGTAGTTTTCCTTGTAGAGGTCTTTTGACTCTTTGGTGAGGTAAATTCCTAAGTTTGCTCTTGTTGTTGTTGTTTTGCAGCAATTGTAAAAAGGAGTTGTGTTCTTTATTTGATTCCCCACTTGGTTGCTGTTGGTGTATAGAAGAACTAATAATTTTGTGTACACTAATCTTGTATCTGGAAATTTTGCTGAATTCTTTTATCAGTTCTAGGAGCTTTCTGTAGGAGTCCTTAGGGTTTTCAAGGTAAAGAATCATATCGTCAGCAAATGGCGATGGTTTGACTTCCTCTTTACTGATTCGAATGCCCTTTATTTCTTTCTCTTGTCTGATTGCTCTGGCTAGGACTTTCAGTACTATGTTGAAGAGGAGTGGTGAGTGTGGGCATCCTTGTCTTGTTCCCATTCTCAGAGGGAATCCTTTCAGCTTTTCCCATTCAGTGTTATGTTGGCTGTGGGTTTGTCATAGATGGCTTTTATTACATTTAAGTATGTCCCTTGTATGCCAATTTTGCTGAGGGTTTTAATTATGAAGGGATGCTGGATTTGGTTGAATGCTTTTCCTGTATCTATCAAGATGATCATGTGATTTTTGTTTTTAATTCTGTTTACGTGGTGTCTCACATTTATTGACGTTATTGACTTGTGTATGTTAAACCATCCCTGCATGAAATCCACTTGATCTTGGTGGATTATCTTTTTGATATGTTGTTGGATTCTGTTTGCTAGTATTTTGTTAAGGATTTTAGCATCTATGTTCATCAAGGATATTGGTCTGCAGTTTTCTTTCTTGGTTGTGTCTTTTCCTGGTTTTGGTATTAGGGTGATGCTGGCTTCATAGAATGAATTAGGGAGGGTTCCTTCTTTCTCTATCTTGTGATATAGGGGATACACAATTTAATCCACAACAGATGGGTAAACTGACTATTGTAGTTCTGTAATTATAACTTCTGTGAAAGAGGGCAATATGAACCATGGAGGAGGGGTGCCTAATTCAGACTTATCCCACAGGGTTAGGATTATGAGAGGGGCCTGAATTCTGCTAAGATGTTGGTGTCATTAAATGATAACCAGCCATTGTTCTGGAGGTCACTAGATTTGTAACTTCTGCAATGACTCCTGTAGATAACATGACTATTGTAGAACCAGAGATTAACTTTTTGAGGTGTCTTTTCAGACTTTTTCCTTTCTGAGGACTGGCGAACTCCACCCAAACCCACAACTCATGACTTAACCGGTCCTGTGGCCCAGAGGCTGACTCAGTGAACATTTTCCACACCCCTAAGGTTGCATTCCCAACCAATCATCATTCCCCATTCCCTATCCCCCTGCCCACCACACTATCCTTGAAAAGTCCTAGCCTCTGAGTCTTTGGGGAGATTGATTTGAGTAATAACTCAAATCTCCTACATGGCCAGCCTCATGTCTATTAAACTCTTTCTTTACTGCAATACCACTGAAATTGAACCAATTCAATTCTCAGTGAATTGATTTTGGCTGTGCAGTACACAGGAAGAACCCATTAGATGATTGCAGAAGAAAGAAAAAGGAAAATTTAGAAGGATATGATTTGGGGGAACCTCTTCCTGTGGGCCTGTAATCATAGTATACAACTCTCTGGACACAAAGGTGAACTCCAGTCTCTTGCTTGGAGAAAAACAATTGTCCATCCTTCTTACTCAATGTTTTTCCTAGGTTTGGACACAGAATTCAGTCCAGCATAGAGTCCATCCTAAGGCATGATTCAGTGAGCAAATAAAGTTTGCTTCTGTGTCTCTGACCCTCAGACACACCAAAAATATCCTAATTCTCCTCCCTCCCCAACTGCACAGACACACTCAAATAGGAAAATTCCCTTATTTTATATATTTTATTTTATATTATA
>NW_016817055.1:1886845-1902206 GCF_001698545.2 Rhinopithecus bieti
TAATATATCATATATATATATATATATATATATATATAGGGTTTTTTTGAGACAGAGTCTCACAGTGTCACCCGGGCTAGAGTGCAGTGGCATGATCTCAGCTCACTGCAACCTCTGCTTCCTGGATTCAAGAGATTCTCCTGCCTCAGCTTCCTGAGTAGCTGGGATTACAGGTGCCCACCACCACGCCTAGCTAATTTTTTGTTTTTTTCAGTAGAGACAGGGTTTTACCATATTGGCAAGGCTGGTCTCGAACTCCTGACCTCGTGATTTGCCCACCTCGGCCTCCCAAAGTGCTGGGATTACAGATGTGAGCCACCATACCCGGCCTATATATATATACACACATATATATATTCTATATATACACACACACATATATATTCTATATATATACACACACATATATATTCTATATAAATATACACACATATATATTCTATATAAATATACACATATATATTCTATATAAATATACACACATATATTCTATATAAATATACACATATATATTCTATATATATATGGAAGTATAGGCTCCAAAGTTCCCATACTATTTCCTCTCCCTTGCACTGCTGCATGTTTGATATACACAACTTTTCAAGGTTTTGGCAGCTTCACCTATGATTGTTTTGAAAAAAAAAAAGAAGGGACAGGAGGTGACAGTAATCATCACAATTTATTTTTTCTTGTCACATGAAAAGAAACAAATCTTTGTGAAATAATGTAATACTTTGAAGGGTGACCCAGAAGCACAAGTAATGGCTATCAATGCCTCTTCCAGCCAATGAGGCTACAAGAACAAGGGTGTCCAATGCTTCTTTTGAAGAAAGCTTTAAATTCATCTCGCTATTTTGGAATATGAGAAAAATATTTTAAAATGCATTTCTTGGCCTCTCTTGTTTTGTTTCCTTCCTGCTGCTCCTGGGGAGTATTAATAAAGGAGATGGGATAAGTGAAAAACACAAGACAGAGAACTATCTTTTTTCAGTATTTTTGCCACTGAAATGAAAAGATTATGATAATAATAGTCACCATTTATTAAAGTCTGCTAAGCACATCATGGCCTGATTCAATCCTTTTAGCATTATACAAGGAAGTTATTATCTCCCCTTTGCAGAGAAGGCTGTGGCTGGAGAGGTGGGCGTTGAGAACTTGCCTGGAGTCATAGCACATCCTAGCTGCAAGGAACTATTTTCTGAAGTAGGCACTTCACACTGACCATCTTATGAAGTCTCTCACAGCATCCCTGGAATAAATGCATTATTGTCAACATTTTTATAACTTACAAAAGGCTAAGTGGTAAATTGAGGGTAGAATTCAAAATGAGGTCTTTCCAACTCCAAAACATGTGCTCTGATGACTGTACCATAAACTTTCTCAGAACCTTGTCAGAACAAATGTACTGAAACTACCATAGCTTCAGAACTGTAATAATCAATGCATAGTCCCCATTGGTAGATTTAGTGTTTTACAATAGAGTTTCTGAGAAGCGGTTTTAAAATATCCTTCAGCAAGCATTTACCGAGGCCTCATCTAGGCCAGGCCTTGGGCTGGACATTGCAGGCATGGCCACAGTAACGATGACTCAGAACTTGCCCCCAAGGAGTTCACAGTCTGGGAGAATTGGGGAGAGGAACAGAAAGTAGATTAGAGAGCACAACACACAAAGTCACACATTTGTATACAGACACTCAGCAAAAAGGAGGCCCACTCACCCCTACAGCAAGGTTTCACAACCTCAGCATTATTGCATTTGGGGCTATCTGAGTCTTGTTGTGGGGACTGCCTGTGCATTATGGGGTATTAGCAGCATCTCTGAATTCTACTCAGTAGATGCCAGTAGCACCCCACAACCAAAATGTCTCTGGACATTGCCAAATGTCTCCTGAGGTAGGGGGAGTGAGAATCACTGCCCCACAGTTACATTCTGGTAGAGATAAGCAATGAAACAAAATCACTGGCCATTAATAATACTATATGATTTTCAGTTAAGAGCTTATTTACACACCAAGTACCTTAGAAACCTGATCTCAACCCATCCTCATCAAAACCTTATGGTGTCTACAAGCTGGAATGATGCCTATTTTATAGGTTAGAGCACTGAGGCACAAAGAGTTTAGTGGATGCCTAGCTGCACAATAGTGACTGATAGAGCTGGCATTTGAATCCTGGCCTGCCATCTTAGTCAGTGCACTGAGATATGAAAAGCATTTTTAAAGTGTGCTAGGCTCTTTCATTTTCATTACATGTCCACTGATTTGGTTTGGCTTTTTGTCCCCACCCAAATCTCAAGTCGAAATGCAGTCCCCACATGTTGGAGGAGAGACCTGGTGGGAAATGATTGGATCATGGAGGTGGATTTCCCTCTTGCTGTTCTCATGATAGTGAGTGAGTTCTTATGAGATCCAATGGTTTAAAAGTGTGTGGCACTTCCCCCCTTCACTCTTTCTCTCTGTGACCACCATATGAAGATATGCTTGCTTCCCCTTAACCCTTCTGCCATGATTGTAAGTTTCCTGAGGCTTCCCCAACCATGCCTCCTGTACAGCCTGTGGAACTGTGAGTCAAACCTCTTTTCTTCACAAATTACCCAATCTCAGGTATTTGTTTATATCAGTGTGAGAACAGATGAATACATCCACAGGCTGACCTAATCTAAAACTAGCAACATAAAGGAATGAATATTTATAATTGTACACAGGGTTATCCTTTGTGAATATGCTATCTGATCCATTCTGGACCTAATTAATCTAATTTATTTTGGATGATTTGGTTATGGGAGTCTTGCTTTAACCAGGGAAAATATTTATGAATTCTGAAGAATGTAGTAAGTTTCATATCTTGATTTATATTTTGGCAGTTCAACCGTGCACTGCGTGGGGGCCAAAAAAAAATCCCTAAAAATAATCATATGATATTGGCTAAGACCAAATGCAGTCAGTTATTTCTGTTGGTATGTCTTAATGAGGGAAAAAGGCAGAGCTGGATGCCTCTTTTTTCTTAAGTTAAAAACAAAACAAAATGAACAAACAAAAAAAACTTCAAGAGACCTCAAAGGTCGGTAGAAAGTTTTTGTTTCAATTGCCAATTGTATCATTCAAGCAATGCAAGTAAACTGCCCTCAAATAACTTTTCTAGGTATTTTCAAAAAATTCTAAGTGGAATATTTGCTTTCTAGGCAGGGTTTTTAAATATTTCATTGTCTAGGCTTAGGTAGCTTGGATAGAATAGTTATTATTTTATATTCAATCTTTTACTTTAGCAGACAATTAGGATATGCTCCTTATGACTCAGTTTTTTGTATCTACTGTCTATTGGTTTATTACCCAAATCCTGTAAGTAAACATCAACCTAGGAAGCTTTACTGTCACTGAAGCTTTATTCAATAAATGAGTTTAATTGTGGATTGTTATCTGTGAAGTCAGGACCTGGGAGAGGAAAAAGCTACCAGCAACATTCAGACTGAGAAAGGCCAAACTACTAATCCATAATTAGCCTGGTACATATGAAGGATCAAAAAGAACAGAACTGTATGTCTGACCTCTGATAGGTATGTATCAGTGTACGCAGCCATGTCAGATGATGTCAGGTCGTGTGTTGTGGTCTCAAATACTTGATTTGAAGGAAGAATCACTTGTGGGTTGGACATTGTTTATATGCCTGGTTCAAGTTTGCCCTTGTACCATTTAAGTGGAAACAATGGAGAACCAGATCTGCTAGTTAGTGTAATAAACCTCCCACAAGAAGAAGGGAGACTGGCCAACTTAAAATGCAAGGCAAGTTATTTTCATGCACTTGTAAATTACATTATGAATAACTGTTGGGAAACACTGGGCTGATAAACACTTTACAATTGATATCTTCAATTACTACATGAAGCAAATATGAAGTAAAGAACCAATCTGAATGTAAACTATAGATATTTCACATATTTCCACAACTGTTTTCACTAATTCTAGTAGAATGTCCCCCATTCATCACAAATATGTTTGCCCTATATTACAATAATAAGCTATTTAAATAATAAACCTTGTGTTCCTGTATGCATAGGAAATGGTTCAATTCTTTCTGGTTCAGATCCTTTATAAGCAATCAGACGTCCTACCCCACTGTCAATCTGGCCATCTCCTACTCATCTTTTTAGGTTTATACTTAAATGTCACTTTGATAATGGTTTATTCCCTAACCTCCTAATTGTAATTAAGTTCCCATGTACATTCTCTCTTCAAATTTGCACATTTTATTCCTAGCATTTGTAGCAATTTATAATTTTTTGTGCGTGCTTATTTCTTTAACGCCTGTCTTCTCATTTAATATCTTTTCTACTCCTGTATATCCAAGCCCTAGCACCACAATAGAGACTCAATATGTATACTTAATGAAGGAATAATGAATACATCAGCAAGAGAAATAAGAGTGACCATATGTTCCTTAAGAGAAGCAAAGAGCAGCTCCTGTTCCTGGTAAGCCCTGGCTGTATTTTGTTTCTTTTCCAAAAATGTCTGTGATAGTCCTTGTTGTATATTTATAATAACATTCTTTTTGCTTGAGCCAGCTGGAATGAGTCTCTGTTCCTTGCAACAGAAGTGTCCTAAGTTATAGCCAGAGGATGGGGGCACATTGACAAAACATAAAGCGGATATGATAATAACAAGGTAACATTCCAGCAAGAACATCTGAAGAAAGAAGCAGTGCCTCAGTATTGTTTATCTTTCCTTCATCTATCCTGAAACTAAAACCCGTAACCAAATTTATTTCCAAAGTTTAACCCTTTAGTAAACTGGCCTCTTACTCCACCTGGTGGAGATACATAAATCTGTGAAAATAAACCAATCAAAATGAAAATTTTAAAGTCATAAGATCTCTTTCATGTCTCAAAAAGAATAAAACGCATATTCCAAAATTCAAATAGATGACCTTCTGGGATGTGTTATAGGCACTCAGAAGCCCCGAAAAAAAAATAGTTTGAGTTGATCATTTGACTGTTGCTGTCAGTCTTTATTTCTGCCTTTCTAGGTTGTGTCGGGCATTTCGAGTGTCCAGGGGTCCTGCATATTCTGTTTTCCTAGTTACTTGCTGCTAAGGTTTGAATATTTGTTCCCCTCTCAAACTCATGTTGAAATTTAATCCCAAATGTGGCAGTATTGAGAGGTGGGGCTTTTCAGAGGTGATTGGGTCATGAGAGCTCTGTTCTCATGAGTGGATTAATCCATTCACGGATTAACGGAATAATGGGCTAACGGATTAATGGATTAATGAGTGATCATAGGATTGGGACTGGTGCCTTTATAAGAAGAGGAAGAGAGACCTGAGCTAGCACAGTCACCCTCTTCACCACGTGAAGTCCTGTGCCACCGTGGGACTCTGCAGAGTCTCATCAGCAAGAAGCCACTTCCCTGATGTGGCCTCTTGACCTTGGATTTCTCAGCTTCCATAACAGTAAGAAATCAAGTTCTTTGTAACTTGCCCAGTTTCAGATATTCTGTTATAAGCAACTGAAAATGGACTAAGATACTTGCCAATTGGCTTCTGATTAGTTTCTACCAATAAGAAGTACTGGCAGAAGTTTGAAAGGTAGGAGTGAAGAGATGGTACCTTTTTTATTTTAGCTTCTGTTGGCATTTTCCAGCAGCAAGGAATACTGGGCATTTCATCATCCTCTTTTAGCATTTCCAGCACCCACAGCAAGGAGTCCCTTCACCTGCTTAGTACCAGCCCTTTGGTAATCCTAGCATCTATTTTAGGTGGTGTTTCATTTGTGGTTTCAGAACTGGCCCAGGTAGTTATCTTCTCCATGATTCTGGGCTCTGGTTATATCATCACTTCCACATACTCCTTCAGCCAGAAGGACTGTTGCCCAGGAGCCATTTAGCATGGAGTTACCTAAGTTAACCAAATTCCTGTATTATATTCCCTTGTTTGAAAAACCTTGAGTGATTTCTGATCCACTTCTGTCTCAAGGCCTGAATATTCCGATTCAGATGAATTTCAGAAAATGGAAAAAAAAAAAAAACAACTTAGTGAATAAAAAAGATTAAATAGTTTTTAGAAAACCATAGGAGACAAAAAAGCAACTGGAAGTCACACACACTCTCTCTCTCTCTTTTAACTTTATAAGTTATAATAATTGTGGTAAAAGAGTGACAAAGTTTATGTACATGCAATATGAAGGGCTTGGGAAAATTTAATCTAAAGAAAAATGTAATCAATACAGCAGCAAATTTAGTGACTGCGAAAAAAAAAAATATGGTAGTCGTCGTCTTAGTTTGGTATTTATCAACTAGCATTATCAGCAAAGCCTCTAAACTGCCTCTCTCTGCTATGCATTCTCATTTTTTTCCAAAGCATTTCTGCCTTCTCAAGTTACATTTCTAAGGAGCCAAATTAATTGCTGCTCACTATGCCTCTTTGATGTATGGTCAACAAAGAGCATTTTTAAAACTAATTAATTTATAATTATCCACAGAAACACATATTAAAAGGGCAGTGAGGTGTCTGCTAACTCTTTGCTCTCTTGGATGCAGCTTAATTTCTTCTTCTAGGGACCTTTTTCTGACAATCTTGGTCTTATACAATTATAGCCTTTTTTTTTTTTTTTTTTTTTTTTGAGACAGGGTCTCACTCTGTCACCCAGGCTGGAGTGCAGTGGCATGATCTTGGCTCACTGCAACCTCTGCTTCCTGGGTTCAAGCAGTTCTCATGCCTCAGCCTCCAAAGTAGCTGGGATTACAGGCATGCACCATCACACTCAGCTCATTTTTTTTTTCTGTATTTTCAGTAGAGACAGGGTTTCACCATGTTGACCAGGCTGGTCTTGAACTCCTGACCTCAAACGATCCACCCACCTCGACCTCCCAAAGTGCTGGGATTACAGGCATGAGTCACCACACCTGGCCAGTTATAGCAATTTTAAAAACAATATTCTAATCATGTTCTTTGCAGCAACATGGATGAAGCTGAAGGCCATTATCCTAAGTGAGTTGACACAGGAATAGAAAACCAAATACCACATGTTCTCACTTATAAGTGTGAGCTAAGCAGTAAGTAAACATGGACATAGAGATGGGAACAGTAGATACTGGGGACTACTAGAAAGAGGAGAGAGGGTGGGGGTTAGAGCTGAAAAACTACCTATTTGGTACTACGCTCACTACCTGGATGATGGGATCATTTGAATCCCTAAATCTCACTGAAATTATAAAATAAAAAGTTTTTTTAAAAATAAAGGAAATTATGGTAAATCCTTTAGAAATAAAACAATATTCTAAATAAACAAAATAGAGAATAGAGAAAATTAATGAAAACAAAATTGATTTATTGAAAATATTTTAAATGACAAATCTTTAACTAGATTGATAAAAAGGGAGAAAAGTCTCAAATAACTAAAATCAGAAGTGTGATATTACTACCCATTTACATAAATAAAAGGATTATAAGAGCATTATGAACAATTGTGCTCCAACAAATTGAATAACGTAGACAAAATGGGCACATTTCTAGAAACACACAATCTACCAAGACTGAATCAGGAAGAAATATAAATTCTGAATAGAATTACAACTGGTAACTGAGTCAGTAGTCAAAAACCCCCCAAAAGATGAAAGCCCAGAATTTGATGGCTTCACTGGTGAATTCTATCAAACATTTAAAGAAAAATTAACACCAATCCTCCTCAAACTCTTTCAAAACAAAAAAAAAAATAAGAGGAAGAAACATTTTTAAATCATTCTGTGAAGCTAACATTACCCAATACCAAAATTAGACAAAGACACTACAAGAAAAAAAAAAAAAAAAAGACCGGTATCACTGATGAATATTGATGCAAAAATCCTGAACAAAATACTAGCAAACTAACTCCAACAGCACGTTAAATGCATCATATGCCACGCCAAGTGGAATTTATTAATGAAATGCAAGGAAGGGTCAACATATAAAAATCAATTAACCCAAAACACCACATTAACAGAATGAAGGAGGAAAAAACATGATTTTCTTAATTGGTGCAGAAAAAGCATCTGACAAAATTAAATTTCTTTTCATTATAAAAGTACTAAACAAGTTAGGAATAAAAGGAAACTACCCAACATAATAAAGGCCATATATGAAAAATCCACAGCTAACATCATACTCAGTGATAACAAACTGAAAGTCTTTCTCTATGCTCAAGAACAAGGCAAAGATGCCTCCTGCTATTGACACAGTAGTAGAAGTTCTAGCCAAAGCAATTTGGGGAGATAAAAGAAAGAAAAGAAAAAAAAAGAAAGGAAAGGAAAGGAAAGGAAAGGAAAGGAAAGGAAAGGAAAGGAAAGGAAAGGGAAGGAAAGGAAAGGAAAAAGGAAACGGAAAGGAAAAGGAAAGGAGAACAGGAAGAGGAAGTGTAGGGAGACCCCCTGAAACTACTGCTAGGGAATAAATGATGAAATGCTCCTGATTATTGTAAATACAAAATTGCATGCAGGATTGTATAAAGACAATGCCAGGTTGGACTGCCAGAATGAGCCAATAGCACGTGATGTGCTCCCTGCTGCAGAGAGCCTATGAATGGATGTGCAGTCAGGGAGGTTTCATATCACCAAGATTTCTATCCCAGAAAAGCAGATATTCATAGCTCTGGGAATGGAATTCGACCCTTGTGGAGAGCCTATAGGGGGCGCCTGTCCATATGGATAAGATAGGGCTATAAATGCCCTCATCTTGCCATGGCTCTTCTAGGCCTCTTTATGGTTAAGGCACGCTCCCTTCTGAGAATTTCTGCTCTAACTGGTTGTCTAGCTTCACATCCTGTTACTATGGATTGTTTGTAACCAGCTTTTGCTGCAACTGTTACTGCTGATTAATATCTTGCTAATCATAGGTTATGGAAAGACTGTGTTTCCGTTTTAAGGCTCTGTTAGAAATTACTGATGCACACACTATATTGTAAATTCTTACCTCTGTATACTGTACTTCTGCATACAGATGTTATAATGTTAAAGAATTAATTCATCCCCATGTGACCATCTCACCTCATAATCAAATGACCCTAAATCCCTCACTAACCTACCCCCGCCCTCACTAAACTTAATAATAAATGCTGGCATATCCAGTGCATTGTTGGCACTACAGGACCAGAAGGTGGTGACCCCTCTGGACCCAGCTTTCACTATCTTGTGTGTATCTATTATTTCTCGACCTGCTGATCCACCTGGGAACAAAGACAGCCCCATTGCATTGCAGGCTGCTGGCCAGATCCCGCAATAGGGAAGAGTATGGAGAAGAGGATTAGTCTGTTCTCACAGTGCTATGAAGAACTACCTAGGTAATTTAAAAAAAAAAAAAAAAATGTTTAACTCACAGTTCCACAGGCTGTACAGGAAGCATGGTTGGGAGGCCTCAGAAAACTTACAATCATGGGAGAAGCCTGAAGGGGAAGCAAGACCTTCTTCACATGGTAGAGCAGGAAAGAGCATGAAGGGGGAAGGGCTACACACTTTTAAACAACTAGATCTCATGATAAATCACTTACTATATCATAAGAACAGCAAGGGGAAAATCCACCCCCATGGTCCAATCACCTTCCACCAGGCCTCTCCTCCAACACTGAGAATCATAATTCAACATGAGATTTGGGTGGGGTCACAGAGCCAAACCATATCAAAGGAAGAGGAAGAAATAGAAGGCCTCAAAGTTGGACAGGAGGAAGTGAAATTATCTCTGTTCACAGACTACTTGATCTTGTATGTAGAAAACCTGAAGATTCCACCAAAAAAAAAAAAAAACCATCAGAATTAATAAATAAATTCAGCAAAGTTGCAGCATGCAAAATCAACATGCAAATATCAGTTGTATTTCTATACACTAACAATTAATAATCCAAAAAGAAAATTAAGAAGACAATTCCATTTACCATAGCATCAAAAAGAATAAAATAGTTAGAAACTAACTTAATCAAGGAGGAAAAAAATGTCCCCTGAAAACTACATAATATTGCCAAAAGAAACTAAATAAGGAGCAAATAAATAGAAATGTGTCCCATGTTCATGGATTGGAACACTTAATATTGTTAAGATACTACTACTACCAAAACCAATTTACAGATTTAATGCAATCCCTATCAAAATCTCAATGACTATTTTTGCAGAAATAGAAGAATCAATCCTAAAATTTATATGGTATCTAAAGGGACCCCAGAAAAGCCAAAACAGTCCTGAAAAAGAAGAACAAATTTGGAGGTCCATTTTTATTTTAAAACTTACTACAAAGCTACAGTAACCAAAACTGTATAGTACTGGCATAAAGACAGACATACAGAGCAGTGGAATAGAATAGAGACTCCAGACATAAACCATCACATGTATGGTCAAATGAATTTCTACAAGGGTACCAAGACCATTCAGTGAGAAAAAGGTGGTCTTTGTAAACAAAATACTGTTAGGAAGATGGTTATTCACATGCAAATAAATGGATTTGGATCCTCATCTTTTACCATATATAAATTTAACTCAGAATGGACTAAGTTAACAGTAATGTATTGTATATTTCAAAATAGCTAATAGACAGGACTTGAAATGTTCTCAATACATAGAAAAGATAAATACTGTGGTGATGGATACCCTAAATACCCTGACTTGATCATTACACAGTCTATGCAGGTAATAAAATATCACAGGTAACCCACAAATATGTATACATATTATGTATCAATAAAAAATGGACCAAAAACCTAAATGTAAGAGCCAAAATGATAAAACTTTTAGAAAGAAATATAGGGAAATCTCATCTAAGATTACATTAATCTTGGTTAATCTAATATTAGATTTGATAATGATTTATTGGGTATGACATCAAAAGCTCAGATAACAACAAAAAATAAGTTGGACAACATCAACATGAAAAACTATTGTGCATCAAAACACACTACTAACAGAATGAAAATTTTCTCCCACAAAATGGGAGAAAATAGCACAAACCATATATCTGATAAGCATTTAATACTCAGAATATACAAAGAACTCCTACACTCAACCACAACCTAATAGTCAAAGCACTTGAATAGACATTTCTCCATAAAAAGAGATATAAATTTCTGAAAAGCACATGAAATGATGTTCAACATTAATAATTATTACAGAAATGAAAATCAAACCTACAATGAGAAACCGCTTCTCACCCGTTAGTGTAGCTATTATTTAAAAAGACAAAAATGAAATAGAAAATAATGGTCTGTGGAGATATAGAGAAATTTCCACCCTTGTGCACTGCTGTGGAAATGTAAAATGGTGCAGTCACTAGGGAAAAACTGTATGGTGGTTCTTCAAAAATTAAACATAAAGTGCCATATGATCTAGCAACTCCACTCCTGGGTATATAGCCAAAAGAGTTGAAAGCAGAGATTGTAATATATATTTGTATACTCATTTTCATAGCAGCATTATTTGCAATAGCCAAAATGTGAAAGCAATCTGTGATCTGTGTCCCTTCATGGAAGAGCAGATAAGCAAACAAACAGATATATGTATAGTACTATCTAGCCTTAAAAAGGAAAGACATTCTGACACATCCTACAAAATGGTTGAACCTTGAAGACACTTGAAAATGGTTAAAATGGTTAATTTTTAATGAATATTTTGCCATAATAAAAAATTTGTCTTGAAAGGATCAGTGAAATGGTCAACTTATTACTGTAACATTTTATGTTCTTGCTGATAAATTTCAATGTAAAATTTTTCTGCCACTAGAATAAGAAGAGATAAATGTATTTTTCAGTGATGTAATTTACAGCTTATAAATTCTGGAAAGTAATACTTGATGAGTATGTAACTTGCATGCATCTCTCATTGTTAGCTTGTCTTTTAACTTTGTTCTAAATATCTTGATAACAGAAATATTTTTGTTGTTGTTGTTTGTTCGTTTTTTTGTTTTTTGAGACGGAGTCTCGCTCTGTCGCCCAGGCTGGAGCGCAGTGGCCGGATCTCAGCTCACTGCAAGCTCCGCCTCCCGGGTTTACGCCATTCTCCTGCCTCAGCCTCCAGAGTAGCTGGGACTACAGGCGCCCGCCACCTCGCCCGGCTAGTTTTTTGTATTTTTTAGTAGAGACGGGGTTTCACCGTGTTAGCCAGGTTGGTCTCGATCTCCTGACCTCGTGATCCGCCCGTCTCGGCCTCCCAAAGTGCTGGGATTACAGGCTTGAGCCACCGCGCCCGGCCAATAACAGAAATCTTTAAATGTTGTCAGTTTCATCGATATTTGTTCTTGTATTGTTCTTAAGAAATATTTTCTTGCTTATTATCATCAACGTATTGTTTTTTATTCATTTAATTTTTTTTTTTTTTTGGAAACAGAGTCTTGCTCTGTCATCCAGGCTCGAGTACAGTGGTGCAATCTCTGCTCGCTGCAGCCACCTCCCAGGTTCAAGCAATTCTTCTGCGTCAGTCTCCCAAGTAGCTGGAATTAAAGGCATGCACTGCCACACCTGGCTAATTTTTGTATTTTTAGTATAGACAGGGTTTCGCCATGTTGCCCAGGCTGGTCTCAAACTCCTGGGCTCAAGCAATTCTCCCACCATGGCATCCCTAAGTGCTGGGATTACAGGCAAGAGTCACCAGAAAATCTTTGAAAACAGCTACGACCCGTAAGCCCCCTGCTTCAAGATGTCTCACCTCTTTACACTGAACCAATGTACATCTTCCATGTGTTGATTTATGATTTTACCTATAATTCCTGACTCTCTAAAAATGTGTAAAACCAAATGTATAAAACCGAAATGTAGCCTGACTGCCTCAGGCAAACTTTCTCAGGACCTGTAGAGACTGTTCCCCAGGGCCATGGTTACTCATAATTGGCTCAGTATAAACCTCTTTATATATTTTACAGGGCTTGGATTTTCCATTAACAAATTCCAATATGAACATACTAAAGTCAAGGACTTCTGGTGTTCCCTCCCCTTTCTCATGAGGAAGTTAATTTATAGCCGCTGTAAACCAAGACTAACGGAAACTGCTGTTGGGGATGGAGGAGGGGCACGGAGGGAGAGTCTTCTCTCTCACTAATTGTGTTCCTTTTCCTGTAAAGCCTTCATTGCACAAATACAAACATAGTAACAAAGAAGTAGGTATCATAAGAGCATTAAGATTGAAGCCTAAGTTGAATATTCTAACAATTACCTGTTAATTGGAGGAGTCCAGATCAGGTACAAGCAGTTGACAGATTTGAAGTAAGATTTGCTCATCATAGGACATTTGTCTCTAATCATACAGACTGTCATTTCAATAGCATAGTATAATGAAATGTAGCATTTAATCAGAAAGCACTGATTAATATATTAAAGCCATTATTGCAATAAGAATGGTTCATTTATATACAGGTAAAAAAGATGAAAAACCAAACCATTGCTTATCAAATTACTTATCCCCCTGGCACAGACTAAAGGAACAGCTGAATATAACACCATTTATCTATAAAGCAGGTGAGAATCCTGCGGCTTCTTCTTTCCAACACTGTATTGATAAAGGGCTTCTTCTTATCTCGTTATTGCAGTAATGGAGTTTTAAAATGGAAATGCTAAACTTTCATTTCAAGATAGCATAAAGGACATGATCTTTTCCTCTCATACCAAAACCCTAACAATAACAGAAAACATATTTTAAAAGATATTCAGCCATGCTGAAAGATAAAAAGGAGAACCTGGATAATAAACTGTGAGAAATACTGGAAACACAAGAGGCCAACAGATTGGATTTATGAGGAAACTCATAGCTCAAGATAAATGTGAGAAAGTTCCAGCAGAGAAGATGGGAGCAGCCAGAAGGGTTTTCCACATGAGTATTTCAATGTGAAAATTCTTTCCTGGTATTTCTTGGGAAATTTATGTTTTCAGAATCTTAAGAAAATCAAGAAACTAAGTTGAGAAACTAAGAACAAAAGAAAAACTGTTTACTGCTCCCATAATTATTAAAGACTAACAATCAACATGGAGGCATTACTGGTTAGAAGGAGTTCACTGATGTGTAGCTGAAAGCAAGACATTTGGTGGCTGAATTAAGGCCAACATTTCCAGGAACCTAAACAGGACGCAGAGGAGAAAAGCAAGAACCATCTCATCCGTCAGTCTTGCTATGACTATTGTCTTGTTATGAAATGTTGCTCTTGGACCTGTCTGCTGCTACTGGTAAGTTGTTCTTGCAAATAAAATAAATACTAACAAGTTTATTTGTACAGTGTACTTTAAACAAATCATATGACTGATGTGCCCAGAAATAACAAGTTTGGAAAGCAAAATAAGTCCTTTAATTAACAACTTCAACTGGTGATTCTGTGCAGTATTGTTAACCTTGCAAGCAGATTCTAATATTGCTATATATATATATGTATGTATGTATGTGTGTGTGTATGTATGTGTGTGTATATATATATTTGTTTGTTTTTTGCCCAGGCTAGAGTGCAGTGGCACCATCTCAGGTCACTGGAACCTCCACCTTCCGGGTTCAAGCGATTATCCTGCCTCAGTCTCCTGAGTAGCTGGGGATACAGGCGCCATCCACCATGTCCAGCTAATTTTTTGTATTTTTAGTAGAGACAGGGTTTCACCATGTTGGCCAGTCTGGTGTCAAATTCCTGACCTCAAGTGATCCACCCACCTCAGCCTCCCAAAGTGCTGGGATTACAGGTGTGAGCCACCACGCTGGGCAGAATTATGATATTTGAATATTGCCGGAATATTTTCTGGCATTTTTCAGGTCTGATTATTTGCTGTAGGTTACAGTTCTTTACAAATACGTGAAGAGACAAAATGAAAAGAAGAAGATGTGAATATTATCAAAAATGTCTCCCTTGGGAAATCAAAACTGTTCTAAAATCTGAATTAGTAAAAGCAATATTGATTTCAATAGAAAAAACTAAAATTATTAAAAAAGGAAATGAGCTTATATGACGCTACATGTATCCTAATGCCCAGCTTGAATATAGTTTTGGATGCATTCTTAAAAAATGAACAAACATCAATGTGAAATAAAAGCAGCAGTTTTTGTCACAAAACAAAGATCGAGATTGTTGGATAAGATAGCTAGCGCTTTGTGTTTTAAAATTCAGTAGAAAATTCAGAAATAAAGCCAAATACTTATAGCCAGCTTATCTTTGACAAAGCATACAAGAACATAAATTGGGGAAAGGATACCCTATTCAACAAATGGTACTGGAAAAGCTGGCAAGTCACATGTAGAAGAATGAAATTGGATCCTCATCTCTCTCCTTATACAAAAACCAACTCAAGATGGATCAAAGACTTAAATCTAAGACCCAAAACTATAAAAATTCTAAAAGATAACATTATTTTCTTCCTATTTTCTTCTTCTTCTGTTGTTTTTTTTTTTTTTTTTTTTTT